>NC_044911.1:54108293-54425621 GCF_001633185.2 Quercus lobata
AGGGAGGCATGCTAGAGATAACTATATAATATCCCAAGAATTGGTTCATCTAATACACAACAAACGGGGACAAAAAGGGCTCATGGCTGCCAAAATAGACCTAGAAAAAGCTTATGATCGTCTTAAGTGGTCTTTCATACGGTTCACCCTTCAGTTTTTCAACTTCCCTCAACAAATAATAGATCTTATCATGGCATGCCTAGAAACATCTTCGATTTTAGTCATGTGGAATGGTCAAATCAGTAAATCTTTCATCCTTCAAGAGGGGTTCGCCAAGGTGATCCATTATCACCTTATCTATTCATTCTATGTCTAAATCATTTGTCTCTCTTAGTGGACTCAGCGCTTCATACTAAATCTCTCCAACCTATCAAGGTCAATAGAAGAGACCTAACCATATTTTCTTTGTAGATGTCATTTTCCTCTTTGCCCATGCTAATCCCCAACAAGCATATATTTTATTTAATATTTTTAGAGGATTCTGTAATAATTTTGGGCAACTTTTTAGCTCCCACAAATCTAAACTATTCTTCTCCCGTAACACACCTGTGCAGATCCAAAATGACATTGCTGCACAAATCAATATTCCTATAGTTGAGGATTTAGGAAAATATCTTGGGCTGCCAATTCTTACTTCAAGGAAACTAAATACCACCTTTTCTCCCCTCCTCGAGCGGATTAAATCTAAAGTTCGTTTGTGGCAACCAAAACTCCTGTCAATGGCAGGAAGGCTAACTCTTATCAAATCTGTGCTCTATCCAATTCTAAATTATCACATGCAAACAACTTTACTTCAAGCAGCTGTCATCTAGCATCTTGAACAAGCCCTTAAAGGGTTTCTATGGGGGGACATAGAAAATCAAAGGCATTTTCATCTTCTGTCTTGGGAAAAAGTCACCAAAACAAAGCAACAGGGTGGTCTAGGAATTAGAGATATCAAACTCAACAATGAGGCCTTCCTTACCAATCAAGCTTGGAGAATTTGGACAAACCCAAATGGCTTTTGGGCAAAATTTCTCAAACAAAGACACTTCCCCAATTCTCACTTCTTAAATCCAGCTATATCTACTTATGGTTCTCATTCTTGGAAAGCCATTCTTAAAGGTCGCTCTATATTATCAAAAGGGACTTGCTGGATAGTTGGAAATGGCCAATCCACAAAATTCTGGACGGATCCTTGGTTACCTAATGGTACTCTTCGATCTTTAATTCATGGACCTTTAATGCCAGGGGAAGACCACGCAAAAGTGTCAGATGTTCTTGCACCAAATTCACAATGGAACCTCAATCCTCTTAGTTTTGATTTGCCTATGTCTATCATTAAACAAATACAAGCAACTCCCCTCTCAGACTTCAATGTTACTCAAGACAAGCTCATTTGGTCATCACATGCGGGTCTTTGCTCAGTTAAGTCAGCTTACATCTTTTTATCTAAGCAGACACAAAACATAACCCAAGAATCTAACCTGTCATGGAGTTGGATTTGGAAAATTCCTATTCCCCCCAAAATCAAACTTTTCTTATGGAAATGTGCACACAACAGAGTACCATCGCGAGCTTTCATTTTCAAACATGCCAACCTAGCAGCTCAAGCGTGTCCCAGATGTGGCCTTCAAGAAACAACTATACATCTCCTTCGAGACTGCTCATTCCCAAGGGATTTGTGGCTCACTTTCTCCTCTTATCATCCTACCCCAAAATTTTTTGATACCCCTATACACTAATGGTGCAAAACAAATATTCACACAAACGTGACAGTTAACAATATTCCTTGATACATCCTCTTTCCATTCATCTTGTGGTCCATTTGGTTAAGTCGTAATTCCCTTGTTTTTAGCAATAAATATATTACTTTGTCCCAACTTCACAAAACAGGGATACACCATGCCACTGAATTCTTCTATTTAAGCATGCATCCTAAACTTCAACACCCGACCACCATTACAACATTTGTTGGATGGAAACCAACTCCTTTCCTCTTCCTTACTCTTAATACTGACGGTAGCGCAAAAGGAAATACGGGTCATGCTCGAGCAGGCGGAGTTATACAAGATCATTGGGGGAAATGGTTAGGAGGATTCTCTATTAACATAGGCATCACCCATAGCATGATGGCAGAACTGTGGGCTATTCGAGAAGGTTTAAAATTTGCTTGGAATAATGGATACAAATATATCAACCTTCAGGTGGATTCCAAATTGGCACACAATTGGATAACAAACCTGAACTCCCTATTTCCTCTGGAATATTCTAACTTAATCCATGATTGCAGGTCTCTCCTGGAGCGACCTTGGGTGGTCAAAACTAACCATATTTGGAGGGAAGCTAATGGGTGTGCTGACCTATTGGCAAAGAAAGGAGCAGAGCAATCTGAGCGTGAAATTTTCTATGACACCTGTCCTGCGTTTTTGATGCAATGCTATTTTTGGGACTCACTAGGATTCACCTCGCCTAGATCAGTGGGTTGTATATACCAAGGAAGTTGAAATCTATCGAAAGTCTATGTGTGTGTGTGTGTGTATTAGGTCCTTCTCTGTTGTTGTGTCTGTCTTGTTTCAGTGTCTTTATCGTTGTGGTGTTTTTGTATTGTTTGATGTGTTGTGGCGGTGTTTGTCAAGTCTTGCTGTGTTATTGTATAGTGTGATATGTCTGTAGTTGGTAACTCTTTGTAGTTTCTGTACTGTACTTTTAGTGTTGCAATAAAATCCCTTTTAATGCAAAAAAAAGAAAAAAAAAGACAAATAAAACATTAATAAAAAAATGCCAAAAAAAGAAAAACCTTGAACTTTGTGCTAAAATCAAATTGACTCCACAATCTTCCAATTTAAAACTAAAAGTCCCTAAACTTTGAGAAAATGCTTAAATTATGTCAGGAAAAAAAACATAAGAAAAGAAGAAGAAAAAAACTTTAATTAAATTTAACACATTAGATCGATGGTTGAGTTTGATTTCGATCCAAAATCTATTTTTGCATTTTATCCTCAAATAATTTATTTTATATATAAAATAATAATAATAATAATAAATTATGTGGCAGCACTATGAAGGCCCAGCCCAGTACGGCACACAGATTGATCCAAGCCCAACAATCCGTCTATGCTGACGTGGCGGAAGTGGCGCCAGAGTAAAACCGGTACGTATATAGTAGCCGCGAAAACTCAACCCGACCTATTAGACCTTTCCCTTCTCTCTCTCTCTCTCTCTCTGATAGCTCTCACTCAGTCTCAGTGATCGGTTACTCGCTAGTCCACACCCACAATGTTCCGTATACCTTCCGACGCCGCCACGCCGACGCCGATGCAAATCGACGGCGGAGAAGGGCACGATCGTCAAATTACGGGAGAAGAAGCGTCCGAGGAGCAAGGCTATGGAGAGAAGGGAAAGGAAGAGAAGGAGAAGAAGAAGAAGAAGAAAGAGTTGGGTGAGAGTAACTTGGACGGGCTTTGTTGCTCTATTTGTATGGAACCCTGGGCTTCCCATGGCGATCACCAAGCCAGGTCTGGCATTTCAATTCCTTTACCTTGAGTATTTCAGTATTCTTAGCCATCTGTATATGTATATTCTTAATTCAATTATTGCTTGTGTGTAATGCAATGGTGTTATCCTTCCCTAATAGCAACTAAATTCAACTATACTTATTGGCCAATTTGAATTTAATTAGGGAACCTAAGGTACAAAACCTAAGGAACTGTATCAAATTTTTGTTGTCTTTAATGGTGGAATCATAGTTTGTTGGTAATGTTTGTGAAGCGCTTGAGTACGGTGCTGGAAGAGGTGGCATGGCATCTTTTCGTTTGTGAAACATTTTGGGTGTGAAAATTGTTGTTCTGTTCTTATTTGGATTCATAGTTTATGATATTTTGTACATTCATATTGATCAATCATTGAACAAATATGGTTAAGGATTGCAGTTGTCTTCCTTGTGGACATGTATATGGTATGTCTTGCATCATTAAATGGATTCAACAGTGCCATGGATATCCTGCAAAGGTAATTTTTTTTCTTATTAGTTGATGTGATGTACCGCTACTGAAGAGGCTTCAGTACATTCTTTTCTGCATCTTACCTATGCATTTCTTCTTTCTAGTGTCCACAATGCAATGCAAAATGTATTTCAAAGGATGTCAGAAAGCTTTTTGCGTCACCTGTGGTTGTGCATAATGAAGGTCTACAGAAGGTAATGCTCATGTATCATACATTGAAATGCCATTCTAAAAGATAGACATGGCACATGGGCACTAATATTTATTGATTCTATTGACTCATGCAGAAAATTGAATCTCTTCAAACTGAAATCAGGTCTCTCAAGAATGAGGTAATCCCCCCAATCCAAAAGAAAGTTACTTATTCAATTGCTTAGTTACATCGCTTCCTAATGTTGGCTGCTTTTTTCCTTTGCTGTTTTATCCGTATCAGACTATCATTTATTGTCTTGGTCTATCTTCATATATCCCTTATGCTTGAGTCTTACTGAGATTATGATGTGCCTACCGTTATGATGGCTATTAGCTATGACAGTAGTCAATGTGGCTAGGAATACTTTTACAAAATTTTCTGACTATTTTACATGCAAATTATAATTCTGTTGCAAAAAAATTATAGAAATTCAAGAGGCAGAGTTTCAAGGTAAGACCAGAGGGAACTTCCTTTAGTATATGAAGTACTCTCTCTCTCTCTCTCTCTCTCTCTCTCTATGTATATATATATATATATATATAAAGTCATTAAATTTCATTTAAAAGCTCAAAATAAAGTGCTACCCTAGAACATGGGATGTGTACAAAGGAAAAGCAAAGAAGAAAAAACAAAAAAGGAACAAAGAAAGAAAAAAGGGTTAACATTTGAAATAGAAATCATCTAAGAAGCCCCTGAAGGTAAGTGTGGAGAAATGTGATGGCATTTTTTGCCCATTTATATAAAGCCTTAAGAAAAGCAAGCTTTTGACGTGGCACAGGTAACTCCTTGCCCTTTTTTGATAATTTGATAGTTGGGAGAGGGAGAATTTGAACCTTGGATATCTCCATTGGAAATTGATGAGGTGTCAATCAATTGAGCCACAAGGTTCCTGGCAAACAACATGCAAACCACATACCACCCTATTAATTCCAACATACATACAACAAATTTAATGCCCCACTTGGTGATAAGCTTGCGTTACTAAGCTTGGAAAAGACAAAGGTAACCTTGCCCTTAAAAGTACATCTATTATGCTCTTTTTAAAGACAACACATGAGATATAATTTGGATTCGGAAGTAAGATATGTTTTATAGCAAAAATACTATGCCATTTACAAAGGACATAGAGAAGACTAAAGAATACAAAAGAATGAATTTATGTACAGAGAGACAACGACTCTATAAATTCAAGAATGTAACTGGTATTAGTGAATCCCCATGCTCCAGACCAATCAAATAAAAAACCACTAAACAAAGCTACCATTTGGGTTCCTATTATATCCTTATCCTTAGACAAAGACACCACATGAACTATAAAGGAACTGTCATCCAAATTTCTCCATTTTTTATTTTTCCCAATTTTCCTTTCCAAGAAGCCAACATATTAGTTACTGAATTGGGCATTACCTAAGTCAAACTGATATAGAAAGCGCAAAGAAAATTTTATTTTTATTCAATCTTATTTGATTTAAGAAGTCAACTAGTGTAATTTTATTGGTAAATTGGATTTTATTTTAAGTCTTTTTAGTAAAAAGGATATTATTATTTTTTTTTTTTTATATAAATTTTCTAGAGTCGAGAATTAGTAATTCAATAATTAGCTTTCCTAAGACCTACAAAAAAATTGGCTTTTCTAAGTCTTAGGGTTTAGTTTTAGCAGTCTATATAAGTGTGCTATTGTACTCTTGTGGAGATAAGTTTGATTGATTAGTGAAATTTCTCTTGGAATTTTTCCGAAGGTCTAGTGGTGACTCCAACTAACTCTAGATGTTGACTCCAACTAACCCTAGACAAATCTTATATTTCATACCTTGTTATTGTAAGTTGTGATATATTTCTATGATTAAGGGGAAGGGAAACATGGGGGAATTCTTGATGTACAGTGACATCTGTTTGTGTGTAATTAATGTGAGGAAGTATATTGGTCGTTCTGTTTATATGGTAACTTCAGTCTTTCTAAAACTTGCACAATTGGTCTGGAAGTTAGCTGCTCATATCTAGAGGTTAACGAGGGGATGTGAATTGGGTTTTAATTGATGGTTTATGTCACCCTAAGGGGTAGCAAAATTGGCTGCGAACACCTTATAAAACGGAGGTCACTAGTTCAAATCTTACCTTTCCTCTTCCCTTGGGGCTTAAACTTATCCAAAAAGAAGAAGAGGAAGAAGAAGAAGATGGTTTCTACGTCATCAATACTTAGGACAATATTGTTAGAAACTTTGTTGATGATTCTGTTTACTATATGCTGAACTGCTTCAGAGATGCGTTAATCTCTCACTCTCTCTCTCTTTTGGGTGCAGAGAGCTGGTTTGCTTGATGTTCAAGATAAGTTACTCGATGTACAGGATAATCTACTGAATGAATTGCACCAAGTCAAGAAGGTATAATCTATTGATGTTTGTATTTGGAACTTGACATTTCATGCCAATGTTTTAGGTTGTCATTTTGATTTCCTCTTTTCTATGGTGTTGATTTTTTTTTTTTTTTTTTTTTTTTTTTGTGGGGGGGGGGGAGGAGGGAATACTAGATCCTTCTTTCAATTTCCACAGGTCATTATTAAATGTTTTAAAATTATTTTTGAACTGAGAATACTAAATATTTTTCTGTCCAACAAAAAGAACTATAAACAAAAACTTGAGGCCCAATGACTAATAGTTTTAAAATTATTTTGTTGTGTGTTTATAGTTTTCTCTCTTTTCCCTTAAAACTTGAGGCCTGATTTTGGTTTTGTAGAAGCAAGCTGATTTGGAGAATGCAACATTAGGAGGGATGGGGAGTAAGCCCCTTGGATTCTTTTCTGCTAAGGAATCCTGGGGAGAGAATAACGGTAATCTTCATCTTCTTATTTTCATTTTTTAATATTAATTTTGATGAATAACTTTAGGAAATGAGTATTGCTTTTGTTTATTTGTTTTTCAATAGTTTGATTGGTCATCAGTGTAGGCTTGCCTAGACACCTAGGATGAATGGATACTCCATTTTTGCTCAATTACCCGTATTTGATATGTATCTTACCGATATAACACCAAATACCTCTAAGATACATACCAAGTCTTTTTTTTTTTAATTTTTTTTTAAGTGTCAATACATTTAGGATACACCCGTAATACGACTTGGATACCATTGTAACCCAACCCCCAATAGTGAGAGATAGCCCGGACTTGTAAGAATTTTTATTTATATTTTTTATATATTGGTTTTAATGTTGAACACTTATCTAGTTAGCGTTTATTTACTCTTTTGGTTCTTTTTTTTTATTCTTAACATCATTTAATGGTTATGAATTCACTTTGTTATCCATTATTACTTTTAAAGTGATATTTGCTTAACAATATATAAAAAAATATATTTAATAAGTAATTAATACATGTATCCTCGATGTAATCATACCCTAAGTTTTTAAAAAATTGTTGTATCCCCATACCAATACCCATATCGTACCCATACCTGTATCTGTACCATTCCATCTTTGCCAGACACTCAAGTGAGGAGAGGTGTTAGTTGGTACTTTACGATCCTTGAGGCAAGATGAGATTTGTTAGACACTTGCCTTTGTGCCTAACTGAGGGCCTGGCTCTGGTTGAGGTAACAGGTACTAGAAGTAAGCCCCTTACTGAAGGCTCCTTCATTAGTGTACCATTATTACACTCAATCCAGGCAATCCTTTCTCATTCAAACTGGAATGTTCTTGTCCAATGATAATCTACCCTCCTAAAACAAGGGGAAAAAGATGCATATATTACAAGAGTACCCTTTGCCTTATGAACAATAAAGGTTCTCAGTTAAAACATAAATTTTTTAAGTAAGACATTGTTTTAATTCTCTAACAACATGTTGCACATAGGCCTCAACAATAAGGTTCTTCCCTTTTAATCACATGGTTTCTTCTTTTAATTGATTATTTCCCAGATTTCATATAATATGATTATTTGGTTCATTAATAAAAAATAAACTAAGTGCCTTTTGTGACAAGTGTCCCAGGCAGTATAGGGACCTAGGGGGTACCCCTTGCCTTTCTTCTTCAAGAAAATTCAATTAAAATGGTGTGAAAGGGATGCAACCCTAGTACATGGTTAATATACAAATGAAAAGCCCAAGCAAAAAAGAATAAAAAATTAAAGTAAAAATACAATAAAGGTTATTGAAAGCTCAAGGTATCTAGGAACTCTAAAAAGTCCACATTAGAAAAAAGAATGAGAGACCCACAAATATTCTATGGAAGAGAGTCATTATTATTTTAGATTGGTGCGTTATGTGTAAACAGAATGGGGATTCGGTGGTTCATCTCTATCTTCACTGTCCTTTAGACTGAGTTGTGGACCATGGTGAACTGTTTGTTTGGAATTACATGGGTTATGTCAGCGGGTCATTGATATGTTAGCATCCTGGCATGGCAGTTTTGGTCAACATCAAAATATAGATATTTGGAAGGCAATGCCACTTTGCACAATGGGGTGTCTTTGGCGGAAACGGAATGCTAAAACCTTTGAGGGAAAGGAACAGTCTATTTTTGAGATTAGGTCTTTTTTCTTTCATACTTTGCTCAATTGAAATTTAGCTTTATGAACTTTTACATGCTTTTCTCATATATGTCATCCAGTAATTGTGTCATATATTCTATTTCCCAATCATTCACCACTCTAATGAAAAGAGGATTTCAATAAAAAGCAACCCTAATGTACTATAGATAATCTACAACACGAGCATCTTTGTCCCTACCAAATAGGAAAAGATTAGAAAATCTCTCCTAAAGAGTAGTCTTTCCCACAGGTCAAGCTATTTTAGAACCGTCACCAATGTCATGTACGATAAAATGTGAGAAGTTGTCCCATTTGTTAATATTCTTCTGCAAACCCACACCACATGTCCCCCTAAGCCAAGAACCTTGTATCTGAACTGGCACATCTTAGTGTTTTCAAAGGAGGCATCTAGGGTCCAAATCCCTCCATCCCTAACTATTTATTTATAAAAAATATGGCCCCCTCATTAAAAATCAACTCCCTCAAGTGGTGCAATACGTGAAATCTATAACCTTCCCCCAAGGGTACCCTTCACTATGTTGCATCCGATTCTTTTATCTTTTTTCCATGTTTGATCATTGTTTTGCTAATCAAACATAGCCATAATATGTAAAATCAATCAACTAAGTGGTTTATTTACTGACATATGATGATGTAGGACACCACATTGACTCAAACATTAGCAAACAGGAAATTCTTCCCTGCAGCTTTGTACTACAGGTGTGCTTGTGGCTTTTCTCTTTCTTATTTGTTAACTTACTTTCTCAAATTTTAATTACAATTGGCTGCTGCACATTACCAATCCAAGAAAAACAAATCCACTACTTGTATAACAAACTTTTACATTTTTTGTGCAACAAAATTGAGGTATAGCATTGAATTACACTTTCCATCATGATCAAATGCTCTTGAAATGGAGCCATAATCATTTGAAACTGAAATTTGTCGCGTAAAATATGATTTAAGGACAACCAATGATCTCTTGAAACTAAATTAAACCAATAAAATGTGAAAAAATTTACTAATTTGGTCCTCACTCTACTGCGCAAATTGAATTTGGTTACTTATCTATTAATTGTTTCAATTTAGTCCTTCAATTTTTAAAATCAATTCAATATCATCCTTTTTCTGGTACTAATATGTCACCCATCAAGAATGACATTGCCTTAATTTTGAAAGTGAAGGAATTAAATTGAATTTGTCAAATAATTCAGAGACCAAATTAGTAATTTAAACCTATAATATATATAATAGCCCCTGATATGCAATTTGTTATTCCATCTCATAAAATAATCTATATTTCTCTTTTTGGATGTCTAAAAAAAATTTGTCTTTGCTCTAACTGCCCAGGTCTTAAAAGAGGATGCTGTTTTGTACCATTACATATCATACAATCCTGCTGCATGCTTTACATTGTTTTGATCCTGTCCTTTGCATATCACATCTTAAAGTTTATTTGGTTTGGTTCTTTTAGTCTTGTTTGTGGATTTCAATTCCAAATGCTTTGTCAATATTTTGAATTTTTATTTGGACTATTCTCTTTGTGTGTTGACATTTTTCTTCTCTATGATTTTAATGAAGCAACTTTAATTTTGTCAGCAAGAGTTGGCTGTAGAAGGTGCAACACTTTTTGATATGGATGCTTCTTACCAAATTTTAATTCTTGCTCGAAGGATTTCTGGGATGGGTGGGACACATATGCTCAACAAAGTATATCTCTTCCTTAAACTGAGGGAGAAAATTGATTTTTGTAACACATGTATGCACCTGAGTTTCTTTGTTCGACTCTTTAGTTTAATTTGTGTGAACTCTTGTTTCCACAGATTAACTTGATCTGTCCTCATGAAAATGAAGATATACAGCTTCCTAAAAGAATAAGGGCCATTAAGGATCTACGTGTCTCCCCATGTGGTAGACTCACCCTTTTAGCTTCACTTGGGAAGAAATTATCCATTCTTAGGTAATCTTTTCATCAGCCTGGTGCTTTTATATACATATATTCTTGGAATCTAGCTAATTTGTTTTGTTTTGTTGTTTCAGCCATGGAAGCAATGAATTAGTCATCAATTATGATTTGCAGGTACAACTTCATTCTCTTTTCTCTAAATGCCAGTGCATGAAAACAGAGTGTTCATGTTCCTTTTAAAAAAAAAAAAATCATTTCTCTTATATATTTTACTAGATATTTAACTATATGGTCTTAATTATTTTACTATATAGTTGGTTTGGAATTACTATTGCCTTAAAATAATTAAGACCTTATAGTTCTTTCTAACATTTCATGAAAAGCTGTGCCAAAGGGTGCCTTGTTTAAGAGTGTATGGTTACAGAGTATCCATGAAACATCCATTCAACCACTGTTCTAATCATATACGGAGTCTAGTATCCATAGCATATATGTGATACATTCAGACCTTGCAACAGGGACTGGAATGTGGAATGCCACTTAACCTTTAATGCCGTATGAAGGGATCAGGTTTATTTAGACCCTATATACATTGCTTATGCAAAAGATAGATTGTGCTAAGGTAGTCCTAAGATGGAAGTTTGATAGTACTGCCTTCTTTTTACTAAGGAAGTCATAGTCTATTGAATGTTTATACTAAGGACAATTTTTTTGTTGTCAATGTCAGGCTTAGTTATGAAAATAACAGTCAGACTGGAGATAAAATTCTGTCAGTAACTGCAGAAAATTACTGTTCTACCACTGAGGACAAAAACACCTCCAATTTTTCAAATCTATGACTCAAATAATAAACTTAATTAACTTTAAATTCCTTTCAAGTGCAACCTTCAACATCAGGTAGACCTTCACCAAACTGGATTCACATGTGGGCCCCAAAGATGAAAATAACTGAATAGCTAAAACAGTAATTAACACAGAAACAGCAATTTGACACTTTCTTCTCACTGGCATTAACAAATTTTATATCTAACAGCAATGATTCTTTTCTAGAGGCTATTATGTTTTGCAAGTTCTGGTTGAGCAACAAAGTATTAATAAGGGATAACAGACACAGAAAGGCAAAAAAAAAAAAAAAAAAAGAGGTACAACCACAAAAATTAGGGAAGAATTAGTGGCTATCTTAATTCTTAAGGTTTGGAACTAATTGATGGTTTCCCCTTGAATGCTTTAAATATTCTTCAGGATCTCTTTTATGGTACTCTACTCTCTCTCTGGGTTTACAAATAATTAATCTAGTTCTATTGGACGTATTTTGCAACAGATTTAATAAGTGGTCTTTCTTGCAAGAATTCATTTATATTTTACAGTGTAAATAATGGTGGATACTGCATTATGCAATTATTTTCTTTCCTTTTTTTCCTATGCTGCTACACTACTTCTGCTTGGTCTGTAATTATTTATATAAACATTACATTTCCAGGACCCGGCATGGTCATGCTCATGGGATAGTAACAACCCAAGTTATATTTATGCTGGTTTACAGGTTTGACACTTAACTATGACCTTTTTTTAAAAATATATCCTTGATAATATAGTTAGCATAATTTGAAGAGTAATGACAGTTTAGAGTCCTTGGTGCTCGCTGTTGTCAAGAGAGTTAAAATCATATTGCATCTTTTTCTCCTGTTGCTGAGGATTTGTTATGAATCTCGTCTCTGTTTTGTAACAGATCAACCTGTAATCTTTTTCTTTCTTCGCTTGATATGTACTTATTTTGTATATTTAAACAAAAATGAGGGAAATTACATTAAAAATATTTATAAAAAAAAAAAAAAAAAAACCCAGAGGTTTTTCCCTTGTTTCAAATTGAACTTGAAGATTTTAATTTCATGAATTAAGACCATATGATATTCCTTCCATTGCAATTTCCCCATCCATGAGCCCATGTGACTTGTACGTAACACCAAATAAACATGTGAAGTGATGCCATTTCTGTTATGAAGTTGAAGTGGAAAAAAAAAAGAAAAGAAAACTCTAGTGCTGATCAGTGACCACCACTCTCTCCTCCCTCCCCACCTCCTCTGTCTTTCCTCTTCCCTTCCTACCCAACACTCCCTCTTCACTTCCTAATTTTTCTTCTTAAAACACCACCAGATATAACACAAATTTAGAACCAATTTCCTGAATTCATAACAAGTGTTGGACCCTTTCTTAACTGTTTCCAGGATCTTTTGTACTTGATTTTTGGATATTAATACAAATTTTTTATTATCTCTAGCTCAATCACTAGCCCCAATAGTATGAAAGCATACCAACCAAAGAACATCAAGTGCTCTAGCCTCCACCATTGGTGCCATACCCTAAGCCTAAAATGAGTGTTTTACCACTATGAAACATAGCTATTTTTGAAGGAGAGCAAAGGACCTCTTAACATTGAGCAAAAAAATAAAAGAATTCTTTACCACAAGAGAAGCCTGAGAAAGTTGGTGAAGGGTGGGACGCTTTTGAATTCAATGGTTGTAGTATTGAATGACAGTCTAAACCAGCGTATGGTGTAGTATTTCTTGGACTGTGAAAACCCATAAGCTCTCTCCTCTTTTGATAGTAATACTAATCTCTGTAGGCACTAAGGGAGGTTCCTCTTATTCAGGTTGTAGCACCTCAAAAGAAATTCTCTAATCTTCTGTGTTTCATCCATGTTGCAACTCTCTCACGAGCAAGTTGAGAATCAATGGTCAGGTCATGCAGGTGATGAAGGATTTTAATTTCTAAAACGAAATCTTTCTGGTTGTTTATTTGGATTTGATACTTCTCGGTTATTCGCATTTGAAGGATGCTTATGGATGGGGGAAATTGCAACAGTAAGGAAATTATGTAATTTTAATTGATGATATTAAAAACTCAGTCCAATTTGAAACTAGGATAACATCTCTGGGCTTTTTATGTAATTTACCCAAAAAAATAGATGTAGGCAATCCGTAATTCCGTATATTTTACTTTTCATGTTGGTTTATATTGTATAGTGCTATTATAATTTTATATGATTCAAATACTTTTGATTTGGATGAGATTGTAAAATTAACTGTAATCAATTTTGCAGAATGGTATGCTTTTGACATTTGATATGCGTCGGACCAGAAATCCTCTGCAGTGCATGATTGGATTGACCTCCCGGCCCATTCATACTATATACTCCCTCATAAACAACCCAGCTTTTGGTCAGGGTGCTCACAAACTGCTCACTGCTTCTTCCATTGGCCCATGTGTGTGGAATACTGGTTGCGCCAGAGAAAGGTTGGTCTATAAAAGCATGTCAGAATTATTTACTTGGGTCCGTGCCTGTTTTGCTAACTCATTCAGGAGGCTGCACTGCTAATTGCTTTAGTTGTGACTTAATATCTTGAATTTGAATCTTAATATATAAAATTTGTCTCCTTGTTGATGAACTTTATAAAATTTATTGCCTTTTCCAGTCATTAAGTTCAGTCCAATGATATTTTCCTTTTTGTCTTATATCCATTTTAATTTTGGTTGAGAGAGTACAACTGTATGCTTAATTATGCATAACTTTTGTTGTATCATCTTAATTATCTCATGCTGAGAAATGCATTTATTTCAAGCTACTGATTTATGTTGCTTGTTGACCCATTACTTTCAACTTGATTCCTTGTGACATGATCTAGAATCCCTTTCCCAGACATGAACTTCAGTAGTTCAGTCCATTGATTTTTTTTTTTTCTTCATCCCATATTACTTAGTGTTTCAGTTGAAGAGTCAACCTCATGTGTAACTATCCATGACTTTTGCTTGCATCTGAACTATAGCGTGCCAATGAATGCATATATCTCAAGCTACTAATAAAATGTGTACATTAAATTTATTGTATTTTAGAAGTTTACATTCTGTTATAAGAGATCTGAAGGTAGTTTGGAAATGAAACATTGTCACATAGTTATTGTATTCGTATATGCAAGGTTAGTTTTTTATTCTCATGGCGCACAAATATAAGCTTGCAAACGCATCAAGTTTCAGATAATATGCTATAACAGAATAGGACCTTATAATTGTGAGATACAATTCATGGAGGAAAGATGGTGTTGACAACATTATGATACTAGTGGGCACCTTCTCTTGAAACTTACAGAAAATCTGAACTTGTCTAAACACACATCTTAGGTTGGTGTCATCTCCCAAGAGATGGGGGCAAAGAGAAGAAAACATGTCAAACTGTAGGTAGAAAAGCTCTATATAGCTGTATGGAGAAACTAGGGAGAGCATTAAGATACTTGAAATATGTTATTTGCGTTGGACCATGTTTATGTGCTTGATTTACATCAGTAGATCAGATTTCCATGAAGAACGTAGTCTATTAGATATCCAAGTTCAGCCAATTATTGACATGCATGCACTTTCAAGCATGACGTGCATTGACATAAAAATGAATTCATACCTATGACTAAATTTTACAGAGATGTAACAATTTATAAACCTCAATACCGAAGGGAGTTTTTGTGACACCTCTTTTTTTTTGGGTAAATTACTCACACACAATGAGTTTTAAACCCAAGATCTCACCCTCCATCCCATTATTATAGGGCGAGGAAGTACCAGTTGAGCTATAGCTCTTTGGTTGAAACCACTTTCTTCATCCTGAAGTATTGCTGCTGCAGTTAGTGGATGCACTCATATGCCATCACAAAAAAGTAATAATTCCAGTCCATGTACAGAGTACAGACATATATCTGGTTTCCTAATCTTTACTTAAAAGCTGTACAGTAGATACTATGGATTGTAGTTAGTGAATGTCATCTTTGTCATTACTAGGTCAAAAGCATGTTAACATCCCTCCCTTTTTGTATGCTTGATGTACCAACTTATCCTCTTGGCAACAAAGAAAATGAAAGCAAAAAAGAAACACGTAGTATTGGGTTCCTGGTTACCACAATCGTTAACTATAGATTAAGTCACCTGCTGGCCAATTGTAGCCATCTTTAGGAGTTAATGGTCTGCATGATCTTTTCTTGTGCTTTTTATTAATTCTTTTGTCAAAGATTGACAACTTCCTCACCTACAATTGGTCTGTCTGGAAAAAAGAAGTTTTCTGATATTCGAAGATGTTCACAAACATGCAAAGTAGTTGATATCCTAAGGGGCAGCATGTTGGTTTCAAGCATTAAAGCCCAGGAAACAATCCCTTTACATCTGCATTCAGTTTCCTCAATTAATGAATTTTGAAGGAGCAGGAAAGGATTTCAATGTTCTAGGAGGAAAGGGATAGAAATATTTAAATTTCCAAAGTGAAACATCTTAATGATGTCATTAGCTTAACATTTAGCACTGCCTTGAAATCTCACTGGTTGTTGGTATTTTATATATATATATATATATATATATATATATATATATATATATTTTTTGACTTAGGGTTTGACTTCCAATCAAGAAGAACTTTTTCATTGCACCTAAAGGCAACCTCCAATTCTAAAGAAAGAGAATATGAGAAAGAGATGTATGAATTAATAATATCAAAATAGTTAAATTAAAGAACATTTTTTTGTTCACTAGGCACAGATAGAGAGAATGACTAAATGTTTCTGATTTTCTCTAACTTTTGTCATGTCAACCTGCAAGCTCTTCTTTCCCTCTCCCATCATATTTTTTTCTCTTTTTATGCTCTTTTTACGACTTTCCTCTTGTAATAGCAGAATTTTCTCATAAAATTCCATCTGAGTTTCTGCCATCTCTTCACACAGAATTTACTCCCTTTTCTGAAATACAGCTCTCTTAATTATAGGTATGGGATGGTAGAATTGTATTGAAATTTAACCTTCTTCCCAGCCAATCATATTTTTTATCCTTATCTAGATAAGTCCCTTATCCATTAGGACTTCATCTGATCAATTAGCTGCTGCCGGCAGTGATCCATTTCATTTAGATCAGTTTTCTTAAGCCATAGTCTGATGCAGAAAGGAATGGGTAGAAAATAGAAAGAATGGGGCAAACCCTAGGCTCGATCATGTAGCTTCTAATAAGAAACCTTTGTTCAAATTGCACTGCCCCAAACCATTCCGGGAGCCTTTTTTAATAGGCTTCAAGTATTACAAACAGCCACAATTACATCCCATAAAATCCTCAACAACATAAAAGACCAAATTCAAAATTAAAAAATATTAAATTAGGCTCCAAAGATTACATCAAGCCACAATTACATCCTATAAAATCTTAAACAACATTAATGACCAAATTCAAAATTCAAAAATGTGATCTGAAAAAAGAATAAATTCTTAAAATAAAATTTATTCTGCTCCCTGCACCAGAGTCTAGTAACAAATAGGGTTTAATTCCAGCACAAAGTGGGACCCAAAGTGGCTTGTTTGGATGCTGGAAAACCTCTAGCTGTGGGCTTGGAACCAGGCCCATATCTGACATATTTTTGGGCCTTTCAAGTCTCCTTTTAAAGCCCAATGCTGCCCATCCTCACCAAAGCATGGCTCCCCCTGGCTTTTCAAAAAATTTCCCTCCCCCTTTTTTTTATTAATAAAAATTATAAAGTATGTGTACATTTTACAGAGTGGCTCCCCTTGATATTTAAAAAAAAAAATTATGCAAACACTCATTTGAAGTACTATTGTCTTATTTTTTGGTGGGTGGGGTCGTGTATCCATTGTTTACTCCCCAATGGTGAGTCCAAAGGGCCCTGTCTTGGTGAGGTTCCATGTGATAAATAAAAAAGTACTAATGTCTTTTAATATATATATATAAATATATATATATATATATTATTCAGTTTTTTAGTAATATAACTTATTAAATTATGGAGCATTGAAAGCCTATGTTTTCAAAATATATAAATAAATCTTTTTTAGTAAGAGTCCGAATTTTTTTTTTTTTTTTGGGGGGGGGGGGGGGGAGAGATATTTTGCTTTAAAAGTTTAGGACATGTTCTAACATTTCTCTTATTATATATTGAAGGCCATTTCTAGTTCCTGGTTTGGAGAATCAAGGCATTTGCATGTCACTTGCTTATAGCCCCTCAAGTGATGACATTGTTGCTTCATATCGTCCTAAGATCCTAGCATCAAATGGAGCTACTAGTTCTCAATCTTCACAGTCATCCACTGCTCTTAATACTGTGGGTTCTCAAGTTCTTGTCAAAAGGGTAGCTGGTAACTTTTACAATAAATTGGGATCTACGTCTACCAATGTAAGTTATGTTCAGATGACAAAGTCTACAATTATAAACATAGAGAATTGCTACCCAATTTTTGCATATGGGGATGAAGAGACCCACGGATTGAGGTTGAGGGCATTGCCAAATCTATCTGACAGCCAGAATCTTAAACCACATCAACTTCCTATACTTGACGTGAAGTATGCACATTCCCAAGGCTCAGGTTTACTTGGTTGCATTAGTAAAGAGAAGTTGCAACTTTTCTCTCCAAAGTACATGTGAATAGGTATGTTTATCACTGAAAGTCTTTAATTTCTTCTGCAAAACTTCTTTATCTGGTTTTTCTATACAAATGGAAACAATATATCTCAGTCTTTCTGTTTTTAGATTTTAAACTATTAATATCTGATTGGTTCTGCTCAACTTTTTTGAATTAAGGCTTTGTTGAGTGTTTTCTCAAGCATGACCAACTTGGCTTACTGTTCCTCTTCCTCCTCATCTCATTTGTTTGCTCTTGAACCCCAAAACACCATTGTGAGAGGGAGCCGGATTTTGGACTTGTTGTAGTGCCTAATGAATGTCTGGATAGCAAAATTAAGAGCTGTCATTTGCAAGTGATTTGCAAATCTGATATTGAAAAGTCATATGATCATGTCAACTAGGCTTGCTTGCTATATTTATTAGGGGGAATGGGTTTTGGAAAACAGTGAAGTTGGATTCACTCTTCAAAGGAACCAGGTGTTGAGATAGGGTAATCCTTTAGTGTCCTTAATCTTTATTCTTCTCATGGGGGGTGGTTGCTTTTTAGACCTTCAAGTGGGAGATGATGCTTGTGTTACTATTCCAGTTTCTCATTTGTCAATTGTTGATGATGATACAATTTTGTTTCACGATGCTCATGCAGAGCATCTCCTTCACATTAGAGTAGTTCTACTTTGTTTTGGGTTGTGACAGGATTGAAAGTGAACTTGTTCCTGTGGGTGAGGCTCAATGATTTGGCTAGTTTCTTGTGCTGTAAAGTTGGTTAACTACCTATGAATTACTTAGGGCTGCCATTGGGTTCCTCATTCAAAGCAAAGTCTGTTTGGAATACAATCATAGAACAAGTAGAACAGAGAGTGGCTGGGTGGAATTTCCAAAGAATTACCCAGTGAAGAAGAAGATGATCTTCCGATTCCCCACAGCTCTTACCACATATAGCACCAATCAAGAACTACAATATGCCTTTTTCGAAGATTATTTGTGGTAAGAATCTTCTTTGCGTCGAAAGGGGATTTGGAAACCAAAGATTCCTAAGCGCGTGGCAGTCTTTTTGTGGACAACTGCTCATGGTCGGATCCTCACTTTGGATAATCTAATGCTTAAGGGTCGCCCCTTGGCTAATTGGTGTTGTATGTGTTGCCGTGATGGGGAGTCGGCAGACCACCTTCTTCTTCATTGTCCTGTTACTCATTCCCTATGGTCCTTTATGTTTCAGGCTTTTGGTATTCATTGGGTTATGCCAGGTTCGGTGGCAGGTTTGTTATCTTGTTGGCATCAATGGCTTGGGAAGCATAAATCGGACATTTTGGAACTTGGTTCCAGGATGCTTAATGTGGATTGTGTGGTTGGAACAAAATCGTCAATCTTTTGAGGACAAGGAGAAGACGTTGGATGAGTTAAAGGTTTTAAGCCATCGCAGTCTTTTGGAGTGGTCTCATTGTTGGGGTTTCACTAATTGTTCTTCTCTCTCTGAGTTTATGTCTTCTCTTAGCTTAGTTTCCTGATTACCCTCTTTTTGTTGTGATGTGTGCTCTTTTTCTTTCTTGTTGTTCATCATCATGAACATCTTGTACTTTTCTCTTAGTTTTTATCATTAATATTAATTTTCTGATTAACTATCAAAAAAAAAAAAAAAAGAATCCTACCTAAGGAGGTAGACCAAGATCCATCTATCTTTATTTGGACACATAAATGAAGGGATCGAAGAGATTATGGCTGATCGTGTTCACCAATAAATTACCCGAAATTGGATCTTGGTTCATTTTAGATTTTTCCTTTTAATCATAATCAAAGATGTTTTCTTGTCTCTCATTTCTTTTAAAAAGAAGAAGAACCTAGTGGATCCAACTTTCACTTTGAGTAACCTTACTGCGGTCACTCTAGTGAAGAAAGGTTGCCACTTCCCCCTCTCTAAGAATAAGGTAAGCTTACAATGCTCCTTCCTTAACCTGGGTGAGCCTTTTGACATAGGAAAAATTGGAAAATTTGTCTGTTTGCTTGTGGTGGGTTAGAGGTAGGTGAATTTGTGGATCTAAAGTTTAGAGTTGTTGTAGAAAAGGTTATTGAGTTTGTATTAGAAATTAAAAGATGGTTTGAAGAGTTGTTTGATGGTTATTTGGTAGAAGAAAGTATGCGGTAAAAGGAAGGGTTTGATTAGGGATTGTATGGAAGAAGGAAAAGAGAGGATTTTATGGTGTTCAGGGGCTATATGAACAGTACCACAAGAGAGAGAAGAAGAAAAGGAGATAAGAAAAAAGGAGAAAAGAACACGCAAAAGCCAACATGCCTCAACTCTCAAAATACTCAATAATTTTATTAATCAACTGCATCTCCTTTTTTAGAACATTGATCTCACATACACACACATATATAAGTACTATTTCTTGTCTTATTATTATTAGGACTCCTATTTTGACTAGTAAATTAAAAACCAATGAAAGACTAACTTTGACTCAAAAGAAAATAAAACCTAAGATACTTGGGATATCCTGGAAAATTATAGACTCAACTAAAGTACCAAAATACCCTTAATTTGGAGGAATCACAGAGATTACAGATTTGCCCCTGATTAAAAAACCAGCAATAACTAAGAAAATAAAAACCCAAATAAAAAATTGTTTAACTATAAAAAATTCATACCTAGACTTTTAAAACCATATGACTTTTATTTCAATTGGACTTCACACATGGACCCGATAAAATAATTCTTGAATAAGCAAATTTGCAAAGTAATAGCAAATCAATCTTCCGTCATTACCTTGGCCTTTTGGATCGTCTTCTACCCAAAGCGATATCCCCTGTTTTATGTTTCCCATTGGGTTTACCTTACCTTGTTAACAGGTTGACCCCATTGCATCAAGGAAAGTCTATCTTGTGCTATAGTTCAGCGATCTCTTTCCTACCAAGGCACTCAAACTCCCTAGTGTCCTAGATCACATTCTATGAATTGAAAGGGTAGCCTACTCATCCATCAGTTCCTCTCATAGATCAGTTCAGTTTTACGAAGCATTTAGGCACAGTTCACTTGTGTTGATCAATCAAGAGCTTTGCCGCCCCTCCTTAAGGTTACCTGTTGTATCATACATGTCTTTCATTGTTTCCCATGCTCCATTCCCCATGTATTTATCCAAAGGATGAAGAGTACATTATTCAGTCTACCAACGTATTCCACCTTGTTATGGAGAGAAGGAAAATCATCTCTAGAGAGAGGTTGATCAGGACGAAATACGGGGATGCATTAGGGCCATTGGACCATGCAGAAGGCTCAAACTAATCCTAGGTGTGGTTTTTGTGTGTGCGCACCACATGTTAATAATTACTCATAGGTATGGTTTGTGGAAGAGTGTAAGAGTAGGACGGGATAGATTTGTGACCTACATTACTCGTGGTTGGAGATGGATATAGGATAAGATTCTGGCATGATTATTGGAGTGGTGATCATGCATGAAAAGAGATGTTCCTGATCATGCATGAAAAGAGATGTTCCTGAGTTGTACTCCATCATAGTTGACAAAGTTGATAAGATTCTGACATGATACTTGGAGGAGGAAGCACATCATGGAATGTTAGATTTGTTGGCGAGTTTAATAATTGAGAGCTGGAATCAGTTGAGTATATCTTTATCATTCTATATTCCTGTACTCCTAGAGGTAGTGTTCATGATTGCTTGGAGTTGAGATTGAGAGCAATGGAAAGTTTGATGTGAAACTCTTCGTGGATCCAATGATGTAAGATTCCAATGGAAGAGTATATGGCATGTAAAGATGCCAAAGAGTTTTTTTTGTTTTTTTGTTTGTTTAGACAGACGCATTGGAAAAGATACTGAGAGGGAATAAAAGTAACTTTCTGTTAATAAAACATGATAAAAGAAAAACTCCTCTCTACCCAATCTTCACTGATGAACTAATGATTTTTGTGATAAAGATGATCTTAATGATCTATTATTTTGTACTCATTCTGATCATCTTAATGATAAAGACAACTCTATTGATGTATTATTTTGTAATCATTCATGACACTGATCATCTTAAATTTTCAGATGAATCGAAGTGCTTCCTGGCTTTCTGGTATACCTTCTGAGCACAATACACTTAATGGTGAGTACTGTCCACTTGAGTATATGATGAGTATAAGTAGGAGGAGATGGCTGTTAAATTGTAAATAGCATTATAGAAAAGGAAAGGTAGCACTATGATAGCCCGAGGGCATGTTTTGCCTAGAAGATGTGAGGTTTTAATTTGTTAGGTTGTAGACATGCCCAGTTGCTTAGATGGTGCATGCGTTACTTAAAATGTAAAAAAAAAAAAAAAAAAAAAAAAAAAAAAAAAAAGAGCTCAATGTTTCAATATGTTTTTTTAGCCATTAACAGTGTCAACTTCTTTTTAGCCTTTTTTTCTTTTTCTTTTTCCTTTCAAGTGTACATAGGAGGATCGAATTGAACACCAGACGTTTATCCACATAGGGTAAGGCATGCCATTAGGCCATTGGAAATTATCTTTTTAAACCATATTTCTGGTTCAAGTGAGATGGCCTGAATTTTTATCCTCTTCACTGAAATCCATTTACCTTATGTTTGGTTCAACTTATTTTCATGCTAAAAAGGAATATACAAGTCTTAAGAATCACATTTTTCAAGGTACAACTGTATTTTTACACAATAAATTGAATAAACTAATGAAAATGAGCCCATCCAAATGTACAATAACATCCAAGTGGGATAAGATTTAGCTAAATTTTGGAGGAAATTGAAATCCAATTTAAATGGTAGGAAGGGGACTTAGATCCTTTTCTCATCTAAGTCTCCTTTACTCCCCTAATAATGATAATTGTCACCCTAGTTCAAATAATGTTTTTACACGCACCATCTCGAAGTTTCTTCTTATTCTAAACTATACTATCTTAACTGCTCGGTTACAATTGAAAGCCCAAACTTTACTTCCATAGTGAAACTTCTTATTCTAAACTATACTATCTTAATTGCTCCGTTTCAGTTGAAAGCCCAAACTTTACTTCCATAGTTTGGCTACTTTATCTTCCCGTAGATTTATAGATCCATATACTATGATTACTTAGCAAAAGCATATTTCTGATTCCAAAGTCACAAGGCATAAATTAGTACAATGGCCTTTCTACAGGGAAATGAAAGAGTTGTATTAGTACAATGGCCTTTCTACAGGGAAATGAAAAAGTTACAACTCGTATATTATAATGTCTTCATTAAACATCCAACCTAAAAAAAAAAAAAAAACCTAAGCTATGAAAAAAATGTCCAATAATCTTTCCATATAATAATAATAAAAAAATGCCATATATTTAAACTTCATTTTATTTTATTTTTAAAATGATACTGACTATTCCACAAAACAGAAGTTAGATACATCGGGCCTGAGTCCATCTCTATTTTAACTTTTGTAATATAGTGTAATCAGTGGAAAGCATTGAGTTATTTTATGATGGATGTTTTAAAGTGAAAAAAAGAAGTCCGACCTGCCGGATTCGAACCAGCGACCTAAGGATATCTATTAGGATAAACCTACTACAGTCCTCCGCTCTACCAACTGAGCTAAGGTCGGTTTGTGTTTTCATTTAGATTGTAATTAGCTATGTATCTTGTACAGACTAAACTTGACAACACCCCAATCTTGAGAGTTGAAAATCATGCTTAATGCGTAATCTTGCGAAGGAGATAGTACAACTGACATATAACATATAACAAGAGATGTCATGATCATGTCTGATAAAAAAAAAAAGATATGAGTTTTTTTTTTTTTTTTGGTAGAAAACAAAAATAAGTATGTGATGAAGCAATTCCTACACACTTAGGGCAATCGAGAAGAAGATACGCACCAACACGCTCACTACTCAAGACCAAAATCTTATTGGCCCAAGTCCCTTATCATTAGGTTACTTGTTGTGTTAGCTAAGGTTATGTTTGGTTGTATATTTAGAAAATATTAAAAATAATATTTTTTTTAATTATTTTGTATTTTCATAAACTTTAAAAAAAATTCAAAATCTCTGAAAAAATAAAATTTCTTTAAGAATAACTTTTTATGCAATATGTTTTTAAAGTACACTAGTAGCATGCCCGTGAGATTAAAAAAATATATTCATTATATATAAACAAAAATAATATTTACTATATTATGGAAACTATTTTAATAATCAATGAGCCACTTAAAATTTTAATAGAGTTTCACCTAAAGTAAATTTAATTATCTTTATTTAATGAACCATACGACAAAAACACATTCATTTTACCACTAAATTATGGTACATAATTAATAAAAAAAATATTAAATTTAATTCTAAATTGTTTGAAACTTTTGATTTTAAAATTTTAATTGGGGTAGAATTCAAACTCTCTTGAAATTTTAAGTAATAAACTATTGTAACAATTAATAAATCACTTGATATTTTGGTAATAAACTATAAACTAAGATAAACTATTTTAATAATTAATGAGAGGGAAAATAGTCACTTGGCACAACCATGGTTTCTAAGACCCCATTTTTTTATTATATAGTATAGTAGATGACATATATGATTTGATAATTCATGTCATTTTCACATTGTTTTCTACTTTAATAAAAAAAATATTTCTTTTCAAAACAAGTAGCAAACTATTTTTGAAATTTTTATTGAGTAGTAATAGGGATACAAAATTTTCCACAATCTTTTTCATTTATGAAAAGTTACGTCTCTAAACTTATTATTATTTATTTATTATCCTGATTTTTTTTAATAAATAAAACAAGGAAAACAACAATGGGGGTTTATGTACCTATGCACTCTCAAAAAAAAGCAAGGGCTTACACACAACATTCCTCATGGATGGCCTCCACTGCTCTGAAATCACACAACCAATTACAATACAATGAGAAGCCCACGTAGATAGCAAATGAGCCCCACATTCCTATCTCTATTCACCCAAATAACGTCAAACTAGTTAGATGGATGAGTTAGACTTCGTCACAAGACTCACAACACTAGAGGAAAGCTCGTGTCATCAACAACCCTTCAACAACTACCCTCGAGAACCTTTCCTTGGTTGCAATGCAACCACAACTACTAACCTAAATGCAAGAGTACGTTATTGCAGATAGGGGATTTTCTTGTCTTAAACCTCTAGATGACTAAATTCTATTCAACATTACACACCTTTGTGAAATGAAATTTGGCAAAATTTTCACATGTATTGAACTTGGAATGGATAGTACAATTAACAAAAAAAAAAAATCAGTCATTCCTATCATAGGCATACTGCATATCCACCTTGATCCCCAACATCTCTCTCCCTTTCCTTCTGATCTCAAAGTTATGGACAACTTCTTGAACTATTATGGAATTCTACCGTAAGCACCTTCCTAGAACAAATGCATCTTAAATGAGGCAATAAAATGTTATAAAAGGGATCTCACTATTGAAATCAATAACTTAGTTATAATTTTACAAGAGAAATTTAAGCTTATAGGCTTAGACAAGCTAAACTGAGTGAAAGAGTTTGGTCCAACAAGCTTTGAAATCAAGGATTGAAGGTTTGGTTCCATTTCTGCAGCAAATATCCCTCGAAAAAGAAATTCCCGACAAAATATATTATAACTTCTTCTTCTTTTTTTGAGAAAAAGAGTAAAAGACTAACTTTTTTATAACTTTTTTTTTGTTAGAAGAACTTTATTATAGCTTTATTATAGCTTTTTGATTGTTTATTATTTGCCTTAAAAAATAAGATTGTTTAATATTAGCTTGGTCTTAGAAAAATTATTTAACAAAAAAAAGAGCTTGGTCTTAGAAAAAACATGCAGCATAGATGTTTATTATTATTATTATTTTTTGATAGGCATGCAGCATAGATGTTGGCCGTGCAATAATAAAATACATAAAAACTGATTTTTTTTTAAAAAAAAGTAAAATATTGAAATCCCAAATGCAAGCAAGGTTCTTCCCTTTTGTAACGCGAAATGACCAAATTGTCCTCTGACGTTACGTTAAATTTTGCATTTTTTCTCCATGTAGGTTGAGGGTATTCCTGCCATTCCAATTGATATAAATACCTATATATGGCCTACTTATCCAATTCCAGACACATCCACGTTAGAAGGGCACATAGAATTCAGAAGCCTGTGGAAAACAAAGTTAACAAACACAAAACGCAAGCAAAACACGAAACATACAAAGAAATTCTCAAATTCTACATTTTAATTCTAATTCTGTCTCCTATTATCACTCAAACCCATTTCTCTAAAATCTGTTCTCTCTACTCTCTCTGTATCAATTTCTCTGCAAAAGAAAATGATTCTGTAAAATGTGCACGACAAGGTATGGCTTAATTTTCCTTCTTCTTTTTTTTTGGTTATATTATTATTATTATTATTATTATTCTTAAGTTGTTGCTTCACTAGTATAAGGTTTGTGTATAAATATGATATGGGTTTGTGTGATTTTTAACTATTATGGTTAAATGCATTGCAAAAACCCTGAAATAGAATCATGGGTTTAGGCTCGTACTTGTTGTTTTTAGATTTTTATTTTTATTTTTGATATTAAGAGTTAAATCTGTTGTGTGTAATCTTGGTGATGTTTCCTTTTCTTCTTCGTTTTTCTTGCAGAAGTTTTGTTTTTTCAGGTAATTTTTTCAGTAACGTAAATGAAGTTAAATGTTAAGTTGAGATTGAGAAATTTGAGATTCAAGATTACTGAATCAATTTGGTAAAGGAATAAAGATTTATGCTTTGCATCTTGGAAGCTAAAAGATGAATTCTTGAATAAAATAATTCTTCAATTTGGTTTTGTAAATAATGCTTGACATTTTGGATAAGAAATTGTGTAGAATCTTAGCCCAGAGATGAATGGGTAATTGGGTATGGTATAACAAGGTTTTTTTTTTTTTTTTTTTTTTTTTTTGATGGGTTAATTTGTATTTATTTTTTTAATTTGGTTCACATGGTATGGGTTATGTTGAAAAGGAAATCCGCTCTGTTTATCTAACATTTGGATCTGTGTTGAACAAGCAATGATTGTCAAGTTTTTTTAGTAGTTATAGATGGGGAGAGTAATGAAAGCTTTAGCTCTACCATAAATTGTGCTTGTGTCAAACAAGGAAATGGGTTCTTGCATTTGAATGTGCCAGAGTTGATAGAAGATAGAAAGTATGAAAATTAATGCTTGCGGTTGCTTGTTGGGAAGTTATTATTTTTCTATCTTTAGCAAGTAGTAGAGGTTGATTGGACAATGAGTGATGGTCTAGATTGTATTGTGGAGATGCATAGGTGTCTGAGATAAAAAAAATACATGGTTGTAGAGAGTATAATAATGAGACTAGCAGTGTGACGATGGATGATGCACTTGTTGTATTGAGAAGTAGCTTTAATACCTTCTAGTCTGATTTTTATCTCTAGAAATTTTCTATCTCTCAGGACATTTGACACTTGATCCAAAATATGGGGTATTGAGTGGCCTAGGGAGTCATTTTTATCTATTTGGAATTTGATGAAAATCAGATTATAAGGTACAGTGAACTGATACAGTGATACCTGTTTGGATGGAAGTTCTTACTGAAAGTAAAAACCAATTTCTGGGAAAGTAAATGAAGAGGGAGTCAGTGATAGAGGTAGAAATGAACTTTGTGAATGATTATCTTTTAAAGAATAGTACTAAGCATTTCCTTTGGCCAATGAAGGCGTAATAGCTGTTGCCATTGGCATTGGCATTTTCTTTCTTTTTTGGTTTTTTGTTGTTTTGGATAAGTAGTGGGGTTAGTGCTTCTTCTTTTTTTGGGGGGGGGGGGGGGTGTTAATATGTCGTTAAGCTTAATTACAAGTTTGCATACTGTTGAGAAATAATAACAACTATGAATTTACTAATAAGGAAAATGTGGTTCATAAGATGGAGCTCATGTCATCTTTGTCTTTTCTGTTGAAATTCTTGTGATGTTTGCAATTAAATTGCACATTCTGTGAAAATATTTAGAAATTAATATGAAAAATTGGAATCAAACATATGTAAAATTTATGTTTTGTGTGATTCATGAATTTCTCAT
This sequence comes from Quercus lobata, assembly GCF_001633185.2. NCBI lineage: Eukaryota > Viridiplantae > Streptophyta > Magnoliopsida > Fagales > Fagaceae > Quercus > Quercus lobata. Next base: position 54,136,367 of record NC_044911.1, read on the forward strand.
TTTGGGAGAATCTATCAAGTTTCCCAAGTTTCATAATTTCAAATTATGAAGCTAGGAGATGTCAACTAACATGTATAGTTTTCATGTTAAGATTATCCATATTGTTTTATTTCTTTCTTTCTTTCCTTCCTTCCTTGACATGTCCATAGCACTGAAGAGCTACTTTATGTTGAGCATTAGCTGTTTTGTCACGTCCCTGTATTCCACATGGCCATTTCTGTTGATAGAACCTTAAGATGGCTTCTTAAAAGGAACTGTTGTCAACTTCCATTGTGTCATTGCAGAAGGGAATGTTCGTTCAGTTCAGAGACAATGGAGCAAAATACTGGAAGTTTCCGTCGCAATAGAACACAACCTTCAGAGCATTCTACATGTACTGATAAAGAAAATCAGTCCAAAGAAAAAGATATGGGCACTTCCATATATGTCAATCATGGTAAGACTCTTGATTTGGGTGATCTTGTGCTGAAGGGTTTTGTAATGCTAGTTAAAAGTTAAAACATAAAATAAGGTAGTATCATTTTTTTTTTTGGATAATCCTAGTCTGTCAATTGCAGTGATGTTGTCCTCCAATTTCTAGCTTTGTTTCAATTTAGTCCCGTCCAAATACATTTAAAAATAGGTATTGGAGTTAAGTCATATGTTAGCAATGTGACTAAAATTGCTGACGTGCATTCAGTGGAGACAAATAGTCTACATGGTTTGGTTTTTTTTTTTTTTTTTTTTTTTTTTTTTTTTTTTTTTTTTTTTTGTATAATTTCTAATTAACAAAGAAAGAGGTTTCTGCCTTCCATCCTCTCACTCCTCTTCCTTCAACCCTTCCAAAGCCTGACCCCACACCATCCAATCCTACTTCTCCTGTGGCCCATCACTACCTCAAGCTCATGCTAAACCTTGTCAGGTTTGTGCTGTAGAGCTTCCCATTTTTGTCACTTTTCCCTTACCAAAACTCAATAGCTAGTCTTCCATGAGAACCAAGCCTGCCATATTCTCACAAAAAGTTACAAGTGAGATTGTACATAATCAGACTTGGAGATCCAAATCCTTCAATGATCAAAATTAATGTGGGAGAAGGTGCAGTTTCCAGCAAGACATGCAGGTTAATTGCTAGAGAGGAGTTGCTTTCTGGCACCCCATGAGCAAGATAATCATTGTTGATTGGTGTTATATGTGCAAACCAAATGGGGAGACAATTATCCATCTCTTTCGACATTGTGCTATTGTTAGGAAGCTCACACTGCTAATATTTGCTCTGTTTGGGATTTATTAGATCAATGCAAAATTAGATCCTAGTTTTTCTTTTCTTTCTTGTAAACCTCCCATATACTAAGGTTTTGCCTTCTTTTTTCTTTTTCCTAATAAATTTTGATTGCTTATAAACAAATATAAACAAAATTCTATTGATGTGGGCCAATTGGCATAACTCTGTTATGACTTCCTTAAATGGAAATTTCATTCACATGACTTTCTTATGACTTAACTTTGTTAACTTGACCAAAACATATTTATGAATATTATTACTTATCAAAAAACATATTTGAATGAAAGAGTGAAATTGAAATGAAGTTAAACATTGAAGAGTAACATTGCTACATTCAAAAGAATAAGCACGAAATAGCAACATTATTATGAAGACCAAGAGTGCACTTTACTCTTTCCTTTTCTTTTCTATTCTGTATTTTTCAAAATATTTTTTATAATTACTGAAATTCATTATTCAAATATTGTTCTCTGAAGAGTAATCGGGCTGAATGTGTGATGTAGCTGCAATTGCCTGGCAAGAGAGTAGAAGAAAGTGGGTGGGGGATCCATCTCGACGACCAAAAAGAAAGGCAAAGGACCCAATTATAAGGTATATACTTTTCCCAATGCTTTGTTGATACAATGGGATCAGTGACAGTAGTCAATGTTAAAAATATTATACTATCTATATATTTTACTATTTAAGCAAATAGTCTTCTGTTTTTAGAATCATAAGCAAATAGTCATTGAGATTGAGGGATGTGTTATTCTGAAGCCTGAACTAAAATCTGTGGACTTGCAAACTCGAAAGAACCTTTTTGGTCTTAATTCTTGGAAGCAAAGGTAGTGAGTATAAACAAAAGGATGATTCATAATAGAGTGACTAAATTTTACGCTAGCCATCAACCTACCACAACCCTCCTCCTTTTCTTGGGCTTGAAACCAACTATGAGCAAAATATATGGCACTAGCAAAAATAAAAGGATGATTCGGCTTCTCTATTTTTTTTTTCTTTTATGTTTTCTTATTGGTGAGTGTTTTTTTATTCATCTTCATTATCAGACCTAGTGTCATAAAATGAGGATCCTGTTGCAGATTAGGTAAGGAAAAAAGATTGCTTACATACCTACAAAAAAGAAAAGAAAAAAAAAAAAAATATATATATATATATATATATACACATACACACATATGAGAAAAATGAAGAAGTCCTCTTGTTCAAAAACCCAATTATGAAACTCCTTTCCACATCACACCTGAAAATAATGTTCTTATAAAGTGAGATGTGCTTTCACATCTTTTAGGGTACTTCTGAGATATAGAGCAGGGCTTGTAGCTTAAAGGATTAGAGCACATGGCTGTGAAACACCGAGCCAGGGGTTTGAATCCCTTATATTTGCTTTTTTTTTTTTTTTTTTTTTTTGGGTCTGTTACAATATTTCTGGCCATCACAGTCTTTGTCCAATATCATTTTTCTGTAGTTACATGATTGAAAGATATCTGGAAAATTTATTGTTTCAGTTGGTCCATGGCATATGAAGATCTGCTCTTGACTAATGAGCCTTTTCCTGAGCGAATTCCTCTACCTGTAAGCTTCTCAACACACACAATTCATACATGCATGTCATGTTCTTGTATTGAATATTTCTTTATTTATAACAGCAGCACAGGGTGCTGATGTGCACGTGTTTGTTGTGTGTGTGTTAGGGAGAGACGGGGGAGAGCGAGAGACTTAGATTTGAAGCTTTGAAAATTAAAATGAGAGCAAAAGATAGAACTGATCACATCATTACGTAACTTATTCTTTTTGGTGCTGACTTCTGAGATCACATTTATGTCTTTAAATTGATTCTGAGTTACCCATTTTACCCCCCAAAAAATATTTCTAACCAATAATTTGTAGTTACAGTTTAGGACAGGGGATGTCTAGAGTGTATTATAACTGCCACCTTAATTGTGCGTGCACCTATGATTTTGGAAGTGCTTATGTGAATCTGGTTGATTGGTCGCTTGTGCAGGAGATGGTAGACTTCTTGGTTGATATTTGGTATGATGAAGGCCTTTATGACTAGATAGCTAATTGATAGTGTTTGAGTGATGGAATGGAGACTGATGGAAGGTGGATACACTTGAACACTTAACATTCCAATTACACAGTCTATTTCTTGTAGCCTATTCTTCCATTTACTTCGAATTAACACGACTCATATAGTCGGATTTTTTAGAAAGTCCCCAGGTTGGTGTGTGGGGGGGGGGGGGGGGGGGTTGGGTGTGGTTGTTCCTCTAGAATTATAAAGTTCACATTTTATTGAAAATTATAGCTCTGAATTATAGCTCTCAGATATTGATGTATCTCATTCAGCTTTTACCATTGAAGGAAATTGTGTTGTATTTGTCACTTGCATCATCGGGAAAATACTACCTATTAGAACACGCTTTGTAATTCTTCTGTTATTTGTAATCGTTTTAACATAGTTCTGTTATTTGTAATCTTAGAAGTATGTTATTCTGTCTCTTTAGTCTTTTTTGCTATTAGTGTAAAAAAATTTGTTTTTACTTAATTGATTTTTTCTAACCCTTCCAATTTTTTTTCTAGGATGCCACGTAAACTCTACAATTAGTAAAACGATGTATTTTTTGTTCATTTTTAGAGTGACAGAAGTTAAAAAGTTTGAATAAATTTGTCAAAACTTAGTTTGCGTTGGTTTTGAGCAATTCTTTTGGATTAACCAACGAATATTAGTCCGAGCCTGATGATCTCAACCTGAATTTTGGATAATTGCACAACTTATAACTAGCATGGTTTTGTAAGTTCCAAGTAACTCAACTGGTAAAAAATAAATTTATTATCAAACCAAGCTCGTCACACGTGCTTTGCGTGTACAATAATGCTCTTTTTTATTTATTTGTTTTTTTGGTTTAATGTTATAATGTTTAAAAGTGATATATAAATAACTGTGTTTTTTTTTTGTGTTATAATGTTTAAAAGTGATATATAAGTAACTAATAAGATAACGTGAAATAATGTTTAAAAATGAGATAGAGATAGTGTCTTAAGTTTAGTCAAAATGCCAAAAAAAATAAAAAAACTTTAGGTTGAATGGAGAAGATAAAGGAAAAAGCCTAAAACTTAATAATAGTAAATTACTCTTTTAACCTGTTTGTGTTTTTTAATTTGAAATTTGTTAACTAAAAGATGAGGATATTTTAAAGAGTTTAAGAATTTGTGTGAGGATATTTTAGTACACAAAATATTAAAAATTAAACCAGAAATTTTGTTATTAATAATGTAGGTAGATAGATAAGAGCCCTGAGTTTGAATTTTGTTTACACGAAAAAAGAAATTTCTTGGTGTCTTATAATAAAAAGCCATTTTTATAAAGTGAACATTAAATATTTTAAATACTATTGTATTTATTAGAAAAAGATCTTTGAACTGAGTCATCACTGGTCACTATAGGCTGTTATATGGCATAAATTATAATAATATTCAACACTGTACAAGATAGAAAGAGTATGTATGTCATCAGATGATGGGCTCAAATGGATTAAATCTGAAATCTTGTGATATAATTATCAAATCCCAAAATAGTCTATAGTAAGAAGGGCCATTTTGAATTTCCTACGTCCTTAACCTTACCCAGCACATTCAAATGGGCAGTTTGGATTGCCTATCCCTTACCTGTGGTGTGAAAACAATGTTCCAATCATCTTATTAGCAACCTTAAACCTTCAAGACTTTCACCCTAATATGCCATCCTAACATTCCGATCCTTTAGAGACGAGGTCCCATAAAAAAGTGGTATCCATGTCGATAATGATCGGGCAATCTTCTTGAGTTTGGTATGATATAAATCTCTTAGCTGAATATATGAAGTCTAAATTGCTAAACTTTTAAACCCAAAACCGAGTTGAATTTATATCGGAGTGAAAAAATAGTTTCTTCAAAATCAAATTTTTAACACAGTTAGAATTATTGAAATTGGTTCTTTCACAAATTGGATAAAATTGATATGTTTTCCAATAACCAACTTTCACAAATTCTCTCTTATTTTTGTGTTGTGATGGACGCAAGTGAAGTGATAGAACCCAACAAGCATAAGGTGATCAAAGATACTTGCATTTTGGCTGTTGACTACACTTCAAGTCCAAAGTCCAAACAGTCTATTGGAGTTGGAGGATAGAGCACACGAAAATCTTGAAGATAGACACCCCAGTGCACGTTCCTTGAAGAAATATGTGAAAGAAATTAAAGGTGAGATTGAAATATTTGTTTTGTTTATAGAATATAAGAATTTGTTAATGAATTAGAAAACCAAAATAGAAAAGACCAATGTACATTGACACACACATACTGTTGAGCAGGAGCAAATAGAAAAAATGATGATAATGGTGAAAAGAAGATTAACATAAAATTGAGAGAATTGGAGAACTGAAGAAGAAGCCATTTGAGTTTGAAAACCAACGTGAGTGTAGTGGGAGTGTGGTCTTATTTTGTAGATAGTGTTTTACGTGGAAGTTAAAGAAGTATTTTTACCAAGTTTTGACCCTACTTAAACGTAGGGTGTAGGGGTATTTTGAAAAAAAAAAACCAGTTCAAATAGGGGAAACCCCGTAAATAGAGTAGTATAGATGATATGATATGATGTCAATTCAGAGTTTGTTTGGATATCGTTTATTTGCTGAAAATTGAAAACTTATTGTTTAAAACACTATAGCAGAATACTTTTTAAAAGGTAAAACACTGTTTACTTGCCATTGTTAACGTGTGTTTGTGCTTCGGCTGGTCCATGAACAGTGCCATGGGACCAACCAAAAAAGCAAATGTAACTTCAAACAGACACGTTACTAAACAAACTCACACTCAATCAAACTTATCCAACCCATGATGGTTGGGTGGATCAGATTAGACCCACGATTTGGACTCTTCATATAAGCCTATAAGTTGAAAATGTTATACGGATGGTAGACAAAACGTCAAGAAATTGAAAGGAACTTTTGCATCTCCATGTTTTTACTTTTAAGTTATCTTCACAGTTTGAATTTGAAAGACAACCTACCAAAATCATGCAAAATGTTTTAAACAAATCACCGTCCAATTGAAAAGTGAATTTGAAAGACAACCTACCAAAATCATGCAAAATGTTTTAAACAAATCACCGTCCAATTGAAAAGTGAATTTGAAAGACAACCTACCAAAATCATGCAAAATGTTTTAAACAAATCACTGTCCAATTGAAAAGTCGATGATAAATCTTACAAACCAAACTCCGTGTCAAACTCCAAGCTAGTTGGCTTTCTAGTAGTACAGCTCTAAATTAGATGTATAAAATCACACGCATTTTGTACACATTCGGTCCATGAGTATATTTAATTATATATTTATTTCAGTCTACTGTATTTGTTTACATCATTTATTTATAAAATCTAGTTGTTGCTTTTTGTTTACATAATCATAAAAGTAAATTATTTTGTACTGTATATCAATTTTGTCTACTATATATATATATACACAAACCCTAAAACAAGTCATTTACCAGATCGCACTTAACACATTTTCCTTCTAATGAAAAATCTGGAAAAAAAAAAAAAAAAAAAATTCCTTATTGGTAACTTTCTCACTTCCCAACTAATTTCTCAAAGATGAAAGACTTCAATATAGCTAGAAGTGACCTAATTAGTAGTTAAGGGTATGCTTAAAAAGATAGAACGTCTAGTAAAGCCAAGTTGTGATTGTTGTGCAGCTTGCAAACGTTGAGAAATTATTATGCCTGCCCTAGACTTTAAGGAGTATATAATAATTTTTTGTAAGAAAAATATTAAAGTTACTACAAGTTTCAATATAAAAAACTTACAAACTGATGTAGTAAGAATATAATTTTATTACTTCTTATAAAGAACATAATGAACAAATGTTTAAAATAATTTTTTGTAATTAAAAATAAGTTAGTTTGTAAACCTTATATATTAAATCTTTAGGAAATTATATATGAAGTCCACCTGATGGATTCCACTGCCTCTTAAAGGATGTGGTGTTTCTTTGAAAATCTAGCCGGTAGTTTTTGAGACAGCACAACCATTGCTTTCTCATATCTATCGTACATGTATGTCTTGTATTAAATTAATACATAATGTAATACGCACGTTTATACTGCACTCATCATATGTTTGTCTATATAAAGGCTAACCCCATGCAATTTTTACACATTGAATACAATATTCACAATTCTAACAGAACTTTTGAGCCAACACCCATTACTTTGTGTTACTTCACAAAATACAACGACAAGAAACACAAAGCAAAGTTGAGTTAATGGACCACCTAGCATTTTGGCTAATACTTCCCATCGTGTGGGCATGCATTCATGTGCTCACTGCCGCTCTAGGAGGCCGGAAGTCTGGCTCTTCAACACTTCCCCCAGGTCCCCGCCCTTTTCCGATCATCGGAAACATCCTGGAGCTGGGCAACAAACCCCATCAAGATGTTGCCAAGCTCTCCAAAACCTATGGATCCCTTATGACTCTCAAGCTTGGGAGCATAACAACCATAGTCATATCCTCTCCAGACATAGCCAAAGAAGCACTGCAAAAAAATGACCAAGCCCTCTCCAGCCGAACTATCCCGGACTCTATCCAAGTATTTAACCACCCCAAAAATTCAATGGCATGGTTGCCCGCGTTGGCTCGTTGGAGGAACCTCAGGAAACTTTCTGCCACGAAAATATTTGCTCCACAACAACTCGATGGCACACAAGCCCTTCGACAGAAAAAGGTGAAAGAATTATTTGACCATGTTGACCAATGTTGCAGTGGTGGGGAAGTGGTTGATATTGGTCGAGTAGCCTTCATTACAGTACTTAATACCATATCAAACACTTTTTTTTCCATTGATTTGGCACAGTATAGTTCAAATTTACAGTCCCAAGAGTTCCAGGACCTTATATTTGGTATCATGGAGCTTCTTGGAAAGTCCAACATTGTAGACTATTTCCCAGCACTTCGTTTAGTTGACCCGCAAGGTATACGGAAAAGGATGAAGAGTTATTTTACAAAATTGATCGGAATTTTTGATGGTATCATCAAGGAACGAGTACAATTAAGAGCTTCATCAGAGGGTTCTAAGGCAAGCAACGATGTACTAGATTCCTTCCTTAATCTCACTGAAGAAGATAATTCAGAATTAAGCTGCGACGATTTCAAACGTCTGCTTCTGGTAATTAAATACCTTTCTTAACTTTGCTTCAAAACACTTAATTATATTAGTTTTTTGGTGTAAAATGCATTAATGTGGTACTTTTTTTTTTATTATACAAGCACCGATGAGTGCTCTTAGCAACTTAGCATTAATTTTTAGCCGCAGGAAAAATACTAATTAAGAGCATTATTTTTTGTCTTCATTAATAAACTTGGGCAGTGCTCTATAAGTTTAGCTCTCACACTATTCTGTATCAGGATTTATTTATTGCAGGGATTGACACAACATCAAGCACTGTTGAATGGGCACTGTCTGAGTTAATACATAACCCTGAAAAAATGGCTAAAGCCCGAGACGAGCTTAAAGAAGTTCTTGGCAAGGATCGGCTAGTTCAAGAAGTGGACATCTCAAAGTTCCCTTTTCTACGAGCAATAGTGAAAGAAACCCTTCGTTTGCACCCACCAGCACCTTTTCTAGTTCCTCACAAGGCTGAGACTAATGTAGAAATGCGTGGCTTTATTGTGCCCAAAAATGCACAAATACTAGTAAACGTGTGGGCAATGGGACGAGACTCAAGCATATGGACAAACCCAAATTTATTTATGCCTGAAAGGTTCTTAGAACAAGACATTGACTTCAAAGGAAAAAACTTCGAGCTAATTCCCTTTGGAGCTGGAAGAAGAATCTGTCCTGGATTGCCGTTTGCTAATCGGATGGTGCCCTTAATGTTGGCATCTCTTGTACATTTCTTTAATTGGAAGCTTGCAGATGAGATGAATCCAGAAGATATGGATATGAGTGAGAGTGAGACCTTTGGACTCACCTTACACAGGGCTAAGCCTCTCCGGGTTATTCCAACTAGAGTGTAACTTCTGTTATTTCTGTTTTTTAGGCAAGTGTATGTGCATGAGTAGAATCGTTTAATGTTAGGATTTTCCACAAGCATTATTGTTCACCGTTGGTAGTAATCTTCTTGAATCGTCATGTTATGTGTTACAATAAATTTAAAAATAATATAATAATTGTTGAGAAACAAGGTGGACATGCAACTATGTTTATTCGATTAATGTCAATGTTCTTAGATGCAACTGTTTTTATTTTTATTTTTATATATCAATGTTAATGCTAATTACTATATGTAGTGTCATGGTTCATCTTCTTAAGCTTACTTGGTTGATTCTATTGATGTGTGGCATGGTAGACTTGGACATATAAATCTTGGTTACATAAAGAAAATGAAAGAATGTGGAATCATAAACTCACTAAGTGAAGCAAACATGGAAAAATGTGAAATTTGTGCCAAAACTAAAATCACCAAGAAACCTTGTAAATCTGTAACAAGAGAATCTGAAACTTCTTAGTTTGGTATATAGTGGCTTGGGTGATTTAAAACCCACAATGACTAGAGGTGGTAAAATTATTTATGTAATCTTTGTTGATGACCATTTTAGATTCACTGAACTTTATTTATTAAGAACCAAAGATGAAGGTTTGGAAATGTTTATAAAGAATAAAAATGAAGTTGAGAACCAAAAGAATAAAAGGATTAAAAACTTAGAACTGATAGAGGAGGTGAATATGAGTCTAACTCTTTTAAAGAATTTTGTGAACAAAATGGCATAATTCATGAGGTAACTCCTCCTTCTTCACCTAAATCTAATGGAATAGACGAACGGAAAAATAGAACTCTTAAAGAGATGATGAATGCTATGCTTGTTAGTTCTGGGCTATCTTCCAATATTTGGGGGGAAGCCATTCTTTCGGCTTGCCAAATACAAAATAAGGTATCTCATAAGAAAACTGGTAAAACTCTTTTTGAACTTTGGGAAAGACATAAGCCTCTAACTTGGAATACCTTAAAGTGTGGGGGTTGGCTAAGGTTATGCTGCCTGAGCCTAAAAAGAGAAAACTTAGTTCTCGAATATGTGATTGTGTGTTTATTGAATATATGCTAGCAATAGTTCATCTTATAGATTTCTAGTTATCAAGAGTGATATTTTAGAATCTTACACTATTATTGAATTAGAAAATGCTATATTCTTTGAACATTTGTTTCCTTTAAAAAATAAGGAAAAAGTAATGTATGAATCTATTGATACTTCTAATGATCTTGTTGATGACATGCAAGAATTAAGAAGTAAGTGAGCTGGGAAGGAAAAGAGTTACGGTAACGATTTCTTTGCCTATATTGTTGAAGATGAACCTGTAAGTTATTATGATGCAATTAAATCTATTGATGCACCATTTTGGTTGGAAGCTATTAATAGTGAATTAGATTCTATTATGTCTAATCATACTTGGGAATTAGTTGAGTTTCCTCCTAAGGTTATTGGTTGCAAATGGATATTTAAAAGGAAATTAAAACCGGATGGTACAATAGATAAGTATAAAGCATGCTTAGTAGTTAAGGGCTATAAGCAAAAGCATAATGTTGATTATTTTGATACTTATTCTCCAGTTACTAGAATTGCATCTATAAGAATTTTGTTTGCCATTGCATCTATTCACAAACTTGTTATACATCAAATGGATGTCAAAACTGCTTTTTTAAATGGTAATTTAGATGAAGAAATTTATATGGAGCAACCCGAGAGTTATGTTGTCCATGGACAAGAATATAAAGTTTGTAAATTGGTTAAATCCTTGTATGGATTAAAACAAGCACCTAAACAATGGCATGAGAAATTTGATAATATGATGCTTACACATGGATATGTGATTAATGGTGCGGATAAATGCATAATAGTAAGTTTAATAATAATGAAGGTGTCATTATTTGTTTATATGTTGATAACTTGCTTATATTTGGAACTAGCCATAATGTTGTGTACGATACGAAATGTTTTCTTGCCTATAAATTTGATATGAAAGATTTAGACGAGGGAAATGTTATTTTAGGCATTAAGATCCTTAGGGAAAATGATTGCATTATACTATCACAATCTCATTATGTGGAGAAAATTCTTTAAAAATTTGAACATTTTGATATGTCACCTATGTCTACTCCATATGACTCAAAGGTGCGCTTGGTTAAAAATCATGGTGATAGTGTTTCACAAGATAAATATGCACAAATTATTGGTAGTTTAATGCTTTTGACAAATTGTACTTGTCCTGATATTGCATATGTTGTTGGTAGATTGAGTAGATACACTCATAATCCTAGTATTGAGCATTGGGATGCAATATCTAAATTATTGAGATATTTAAAGGGGACTTTTGATTTTGGTTTGTCATATTATGGCTTTCCTACCATTTTAGAATGATATTGTGATGCTAACTAGATCTCTGATACAGATGAGATGAAGCCCACTATTAGATATGTGTTTACAATAGCTGGTGGGGCTGTCTCTTGGAAGTCAACCAAGCAGACTTGCATAGCGAGACCCACCATAGAAACAGAGTTAGTGGCCTTAGAGAAGGCTGGGTTTGAAGCTGAGTGGCTTAAGAGTTTATTAATTGATATACCTCTTTTTACAAACTTTATTTCTTCTGCTTACATTCTTTGTGATTGCCAAGCTGCCATAGCACGTGCTAAGAACAAAATTTATAATGGGAAAAGTTAACATATCTAATTGAGGCACAATATTGTGAGGCAGCTTATTGGTAATGGTGTTATGTCCTTGGACTTTGTGAGGTTAGAAAGGAACTTGGCTGATCCTTTGACCAAACCACTAGCAAGAAGGTTGGTGAATGAGACATCTAGGGGGATTGGAATGATACCTAAGTTGTGACACTGTGACTAATGCCCAACCTCTATAATGGGTGATTCCATGTAAAGGGTTAAATGGGTAGAGGTCATTAGTGGTCCATGTGGGCACTGTCATTTATTATGTGTTTTCCGCTATCTTATTAACGAGATTAGTGATAAGTCCATCCCTATGGTGTGAGACAGTGCTAAGTTGCAGAATTTGGTAAGGATGAGTTTAGGCTCTTAATGGATCCATATCCCTACTTGTTGGGATGGGGTGTATTTGTACGCACTCCTGATAGATGCCACCAATTAAGTTGCAAATTATTGGAGGTTGAGCTTTAGGCTCTTAATGGATCCATACTCCGTACTTGTTGGGATGGGGTGTTTTGCACGCACTCCTGATGGATGCCACCTATGTGTGAGTGGAAGTTGTGCCACTTCCTATGAGACTTTTTGGGTAGGTCTTTAGAGCTCTCATAAAACCCAGTGGTGCATGACCTGGATAAGGTGCTAACCCGCTTAAGAACAACCTTGATAAAGAAATTTATGAGGGTGGTAAGTTTGGTTTACTAACAGCTTCGTTAAAAGAGTTTTAACTCCACCATTGTCTTTTAGTTCCTACTTATTTATCCTATGTATGGTTAAAACCTTCTGGTACCATATTGATGCATGCTTTCTTCAACTGCGTGCCTTTCCTATTTTGTGTTTGTAACATGTGGGGAATTGTTGGTGTGGGTGTATGTTCAAACACTTTTATTCTTATTTATTTTCTAGCCGTTGGAAATTTATGAGAAAAATAGCCGTTGGGCAATTATGAGAAAAATAGCCGTTGGACAATTATGACAATATAGCCATTGGGCTTTTAAGGGTTATTAGTAACCAATAACTATAGAATATTATCTTCATAAGTAGCCTATATAATACTCATCATAACACATTTTCTAAAGGGTCTTTTTACTACTCTATATTTTAGATATACACGACTCTACTGTAAGGATATATGTGATTCACTTGTTAGGAACATATGTCACTATTTTATGTAATTGTGTAGATCTAGGATGTGTTTAATACTTCAAGAAACTGTGTTTCAAGATCAAATGTTAAAGCCATGCACAAATTATTGGTAGTTTAATGTTTTTGACAAATTGTACTCGTCCTGATATTGCATATGTTTTTGATAGATTGAGTAGATACATTCGTAATCCTAGTATTGAGCATTGGGATGCAATATCTAAATTATTGAGATATTTAAAGGGGACTTTTGATTTTGGTTTGTCATATTGTGGCTATCCTACTGTTTTAGAAGGATATTGTGATGCTAATTAGATCTCTGATACGATGAGGAGAAGCCCACTAGTGGATATGTGTTTACACTAGCTGGAGGAGCTGTCTCTTGGAAGTCAATTAAGTAGACTTGCATAGCAAGTTTCACCATGGAAGCAAAATTAGTGGCCTTAGAGAAGGCTGGGTCCGAAGCCGAGTGGCTTAGGAGTATATTAATTGATATACCTCTTTTTACTAACTCTATTTGATAGGCCATAAACTAAATGACCTCTTGTGATAGAAATTAATTAATTAATTAGCCAAGTTATTAATTAATCAATTTATCATGCAAACGCATGGTAGCACAAACAAATCACCAATAAACTAATTATACAGCGGAAAATAAATAACATGGTGATTTGTTTACAAATGGGGAAAACCTAACAATAAAAAATCCCACCGGGTGATTTTCAGGTCACCACTCCCGAAACTCCACTATTATCACAACAAGCGGTTACAAGTAAAGGAACCCCAAGTATCTTACCAACCTACAGTTGAACCCTTACCCCAATACCCAATTGGACTTGTTCTGTAGTGACAGTTCCCCTTTCTGATGCACGACTCCCAAGTGCATGACTAACCAATTGCGCGAATCCCAATACGCGACTTCAATCACCAACTAAGAAGGTTGTTGGCTACAAAGTTCTTTAGTTCATCCACACGATGAAGATCAAGAAGATGCTTGGTTACAAAACCCTACGGTGTACATACACAGCAACTTCTTCAAGAGAAAGAGATGAACTAGGGCAAGAACTTCATCTCCGGTCACAATTTGCTTGAACAGAGTTTGCTCAATGCTTGTGCAACTTGATAACTATTTGACGGCCCTTAAAACAATCCTTTTATATGTCTAGGGTTAGGAGAAAAGAAAGCCCAAAGACATATTCAGGGATCCCAAGAAAATCATATCAGAATTCTGAAATTCTTAAATCTCGACAGATAGGAGGTGTCGAGCAGGTGTCAAGCACACGGGGCTTGAACAGCTTTCTTAAGCTCGATAGATGCAGCTGTCGAGTTTTAATGAATTTGCACTATCAGCTTGTTTTCTTGGACAGACTTGAAGGCTTCAACACTTGATCTTGAAACATGGTTTCTTGAAATATTTAAACACATCCTAAATCTACCCAAATACAAGTAAAGCGTGTTTTGTCAATGGATAAGCCAATTACATAAAATAGTGACATATGTTCCTAACAAGTGAAACACATATGTCCTAACACTATTGCTTCTGTTTGCATTCATTGTGATTGCCAGGCTGCCATAGCACATGCTAAGAACAAAATTTATAATAGGAAAAGTCAACATATCCAATTGAGGCACAATATTGTGAGGTAGCTTATTGGTGATGGTGATATGTCCTGGGACTTTGTGAGGTCAGAAAGGAACTTGACCGATCCTTTGACCAAACCACTAGCAAGAAGGCTGGTGAATGAGACATCTAGGGGGATTGGACTGATACCTAAGTTGTGACACTGTGACTAATGCCCAACCTCTATAATGGGTGATTCCATGTAAGGGGTTAAATGGGTAGAGGTCATTAGTGGTCCATGTGGGTACTGTCATTTATTATGTGTTTTCTGCTATCTTGTTAGGGAGATTAGTGATAATTCCATCCCTATGGTGTGAGACAGTGCTAAGTTGCAGAATTTGGTGAGGATGAGCTTAGGCTCTTAATGGATTCATATCCCTACTTGTTGGGATGGGGTGTATCTGCACGCAGTTCTGATGGATGCCACCAATTAAGTTGCAAATTGTTGGAGGTTGAGCTTTAGGCTCTTAATGGATCCATACTCCCTACTTGTTGAGATGGGGTGTTTTGTACACACTCCTGATGGATGCCACCTACGTGTAAGTGGAAGTTGTGCCGTTTCCTATGAGACTTTTTGGAAAGGTCTCTAGAGCTCTCATGAAACCCAGTGGCGCATGGCCTGGATAAGGCACCAACCCGCTTAAGAACAATCTTGATAAAGAAAGTTATGTGGGTGGTAAGCTTGGTTTTCTAATATCTTGGTTAAAAGAGTTTTAACTTCACCATTGTCTTTTAGTTCCTACTTATTTATCCTATGTATGGTTAAAACCTTCTGGTACCTTTCTTTAGCTGCGTGTCTTTCCTATTTTGTGTTTGTAACATGTGGGGGATTGTTGATGTGGGTGTGTGTTCAAACACTTTTATTCTTATTTATTTTCTAGCCGTTGGAAATTTATGAAAAAAATAGCCGTTAGGCAATTATGAGAAAAATAGCCATTAGGCAATAATTAATAATATAGCCGTTGGGCTTTTAAGGGTTATTAGTAACCAATAACTATAGACTATTATCTTCATAAGTAGCCTATATAATACTCATCATAACACATTTTCTAAAGGGTCTTTCTACTACTCTATATTTTAGATATACACAACTCTACTGTTAGGACATATGTGATTCACTTGTTAGGAACATATGTCACTATTTTATGTAATTGGCTAATCCTTTAACAAAATGCACTTTACTTGTAATTGGGTAAATTTAGGATGTGTTTAATACTTCAAGAAACTGTGTTTCAAGATCAAGTGTTAAAATCATGCAAGTTTATCCAAGAAACAAGCTGAAGAAGTGATGTTCATTAAAACTTGACAACTAGCCATCTATCGAGCTTAAAATAGCTGTTCAGCCTTGTGGCTCGACAGCAGCTTGACAAATAGGGTATCTATCGAGATTTATGAAAAACAAAATTTCAGTTCTGTTTTAACTCTAATCTGTGATTATGTGTTTGAGTTTTCTTTTCTCACAACCCTAGACATATAAAATGATTATTTTAAGGGCCGTCAAAGAGTACACAAGTTGCACAAGTGTTGAGCAAAATTTGTTCGAGCAAAATTTGTTCAAGCAATTTGTGACCGGAGACACAGTTTTGCCTTAGTTCATCATTCTTGTGAAGAAGTTGTTGTATTTGTACACCGTAGGGTTTTGTGATCAAGCATCTTCTTGATCTTCATCGTTGGGATGAACTGAAGAACTTTACAGTCAATGATCTTCTCTAGTTGGTGATTGAAGTCACGTACTGGGATCCGCGCAATTTGCTAGTCACTATTGGGAGCCATGCATCGAAAGGAGAAATTGTCACTACAGAACAAGTCCAATTAGGTATTGGGGTAAGGGTTCAACTGTAGGTTGGTATAAGGTACTGGGATTCCTTTACTTGTAACCACTTGTTGTGATAATAGTGGAATTTCGGGAGTGGTGACCTTAAAATCACCCGGTGGGGTTTTTGCCATGTTATTTTTCTCCATTTGTAAACAAATCACCGTGTCAATTTATTTTCCACTGCATATTTAGTTTAATTGGTGATTTGTTTGTACTACCATACATTTGCATGTTAATTAACTTAATTAATTCACTTGGCTTAATTAATTGGTTAATTTATCACAAGGGGTCGATTCGTTTTTGGCCTTTCATCTATTATCTTTCTCTCCTACATATTTTTCTACAAGAATTTTTTTTTTTTTTTTTTTTTTAAGGAAAGGCAATAGAAGGTTGTTCTTAAACCTTTTATGAGTGGAAGTGCATACATCACAAAGATCGATGCTATAGTCTAATCTTAGGGGGTTGTTTGGCCAAGAGAACCAATCGCACCAAGTTTTACGTTGGGTGGCACGAATCAACTTTTAAGGACAACACTCTTTGCATGATTCTATAGCACTGTAAGATTGTTCCTAAATTTACTTAGATTTATATTATTATTACTTATTTACATTCTTGCTAATTATTTGAGATATTGTTTGTTGTATCAAACTTGTTTATTCACTATTATTTTTCCAAAAATCCACACTTCCCCCAGGCCCCCACCCTTTTCCAATCATCGAAAACATCTTGGAGCTTGGAGCTAGGCAACAAACCCTATTAAGCTGTTGCAAAGCTCTCCAAAACCTATAGACCCCTTATGACTCTCAAGCTTGGGAGCATAACAACCACAATCATTTCCTCTCCAAACATTGCCAAAGAAGCACTCCAAAAAAAAGACCAAGCCTTCTCCAATCGAACTATCCCGGATATCAGCCGAGTAGCTGACCACCACAAAGTTTCAATGGTGTGGTTGCCCGTATTGACACACACACACACACACACACACACACATATATATATGTGTGTGTGTGTGTGTGTGTGTGTGTGTGTGTTGAAATTTTAAATTTTTGTCCTAATAGCCCCCCCCCCCAACACACATTAAAAAAAAAAAAAAAAAAAAAAAAAAAAAAAACTGGTATAGAAATGCAATTTGAAAAAATAACCGACAAACTAAAAACTACAAAATAAAAAATAAATATGGACTGAAAACCTAAATTACAATTCCCAAATTTTTACCCTAACCTCACTCTTGCCCCACTCAACCTCATCAACGCCTCCATCACTGTTGCTGCTATTCTTTTCCTCAAATCAAACTCGGTGTTGCTGACTTGCTACTGCTGCTCCTCCTTAGATCCTTGATCACAATCACACACGAGTCTGATAAATCTAAGAAATTTCTCTCCTCTCTCAAGTTCATATTTTTGTTTTTTTGTCTTTGCTATATTGCTCTGCTTTAGCCCTTTGCCCTCTGCATTTTTTATGAACTAAGATGTGTTGTTTTTGTGAGTTGTGACTTTTTATGGACTGGTGTGTTGTGTGGACCGTAGACTAGTTTGTGGCTTTGTATTGACTATTGTGTAACTATGGCTTTTTTTGTGGACCGGTCACTTGTGTGCTGTGTTTCAGTGTTTGTAACTTTTTTTTTTTTTTTTTTGGTTTTGGTTTTATCTATAAAGACATAAAGTGACTATTTTGTGAGTTGAATTTGTGAGACTAGTCTTTGGTAAGTCATAAGTGACTTTTTTTTATAGTGAATTTGTGAGACTAGTCTTTGGTAGTGATTGTTTTGTGAGTTGAATTTGTGAGCCTAGTCTTTAGTAAGTCATAAGTGACTTTTTTGTGAGACCAATTGACCAGAGTCTTTGGTCTGATTGTTTTGGTTTTATCAAAAACTTTGTCTTTGTTACTTTGTGTGATGTGGTTAATATTAGTAATATATATGAACTTGTGAATTTTGTGTTTGTCACTTTGTGTGATGTGGCTAATATTAGTAATATATATAAACTTGTGCTTGTTTGTGATTATTTTGGTTTTAGCTTTTTTTTTTTTTTTTTGGTTGAGAAGTCCCTTTTTTTAGTTGGTGTATAGAACTACGAAATATGGAAATAATGAAACATTTTTCTTGATTTGTAGATCATGAGTAAGTCCACTACAATATTAAATTTTCATTAAAAAAAAATAAAAAATAAAAAATTGTTTTAAGTTTTGGCCCCTCAGGTTCGAATCCTAGTTCCATCCCTAGACTCGTTGGAGGAACCTCAAGAAAGTTTCTACCACGAAAATATTTGCTCCACAACAACTCGATGCCATACAAGCCCTTCGACAAAAAAAGGTGAAAGAATTACTTGACCATGTTAATTAATGTTGCAGCAATGGTGGGGAAGTGATGGATATTGGTCGAGCAGCCTTCATTACAGTACTTAATTCCATATCAAACACTTTTTTTTTCCATTGATTTAGCACAGTATAGTTCAAGTGCATTGTCCCGAGAATTCCAGGAGCTTGTATGTGGTGTCATGGAAGTAGTTGGAAAGTCTAATATTGCAGACTATTTCCTAGTACTTCGTTTAGTTGATCCACAAGGTGCATGGCGAAGGGCCACCATTTATTATGAAAAACTGATGGGGATTTTTGATGGTATCATCAATCAAGGAATGAGTGCAATTAAGAGCTTCATCAGAGGGTTTTAAGGCAAGCAACGATGTACTAGATTCCTTTCTCAATTTCGCTGAAGAAGATGGATCACAATTTAGCTTCTACAATTTCAAACATTTGCTTTTGGTAATTGATGACATTTCTTAAGTATGCTTTAGAATACATAATTATATCTTTTCTTTGATTTTCTTTTTAGGTAACTTAAGAAGTAGAAGGGCAGGATGAAGCTCATAATAAGCATTCTAATTAAGCTCATCTTAAGGTTATAAATACAATTTAGTCATTTTTTAAATGAGAGAAAATGATTCCTATATTACTTCATGTAGTAATGGGAATCTAATACTACTCGGTAGCCTAGCTTGCTCATCATATTTATCAACTTCAAGATCATCATCATTTTCAAAAATTAGTAACTACATTGTAGCACTAATTCGAGCAAGAATATTTGGAAAGTGGGAAAAAAGGAGAATATTGTCCAAAGAAGGACAAAAATATATGAGTAGATTGTTCAGTAGTTTTGTTGGAGTCACGTAATTCCTACTCTTTGTTAGCACTAACCTTTAGCAGCAAAGCAAACGCAGGGGCGTTACTTTTTGTTTTCATTAATAAATTTGGGCAGAGTACTCTGTAACTAGCTCTCACACTATTTTGTATTTGGATTTATTTATTGCAGGGATCGACACAACATCAAGCACTGTTGAATGGGCACTGGCAGAGTTAATAAATAACCCTGAAAAAATGGCTAAAGCCCAAGACGAGCTTGAAGAAGTCCTTGGCAAGGATCGGCTAATTCAAGAAGTAGACATCTCAAAGTTTCCCTTTCTACAAGCAATAGTGAAAGAAACACTTCGTTTGCACCCACCTGCACCTTTTCTACTTCCTCACAAGGCTGAGACTGAAGTAGAAATGTGTGGCTTTACTGTGCCCAAAAATGCACAAATACTAGTAAACGTGTGGGCAATGGGACGAGACTCAAGCATATGGACAAACCCAGATTTATTTATGCCTGAAAGGTTTTTAGAACAAGACATTGACTTTAAAGGCCAATATTTCGAGCTGATTCCCTTTGGAGCTGGAAGAAGAATCTGCCCTGGATTACCGTTAGCTAACCGGATGGTGCACTTGATGTTGGCATCTCTTGTACATTTCTTTAATTGGAAGCTTGCAGATGAGATGAATCCAGAAAATATGGATATGAGTGAGACCTTTGGACTCACCTTACACCGGGCCAAGCCTCTCCGGGCTATTCCAATCAGAGTGTAACTTCAGTTACTTCTGTTCTTTAGGCCCGTATATGTGTGTGAGTAGAATTGTTTTATGTTAGGATTTTCCACGACCATTATCGTTCACCTTTGGTAGTAATCTTCTTGAATCTTCATGCTGTGTTACAATAAATTTAAAAATAATATAATAATTGCTGAGAAACAAGGTGGACATGCAACTATGTTTATTCCACTAATGTCAATATTCTTAGATGCATCTGTGTTTTTTATATTAAGTTATTAACTAGCACGGTTTTGGTCCAATTCTGTTCGTTGGGTCTATTTCCGTTCAAATCGGCCCATCAGGTCTATTTCTGTCCGTTAGGTCTACTTTGGTCCAATTCATTTTATTCGGCCCACTTTGGTCCATTGGGTCTATTTCGGTCTATTTTGATTCAATTTGGTCCATTCGGTCCACTTTGATATTATTCGGTCTTTTCGGTCCAAACAACGTGATATGTGAAATTAGATGTATAAAAATATGTTGATATTTGTCAACACGGATGTTTGTCAGAATAATAAATGTTACACACAAGAAGAAAGTATCAAATACTATGTAATGAATCTCACTACAGTACTCAAGTAAAATATATAATAAAAAAAATGTTATCAATAACAAAAGTGTCTTGTTGTTACTTTTAACATTACACATACTTTGCAATACATATCACTTTTCACTAGGGGTGTACATGTGTTAAGTTGGATCCAGTAAAGGGATTTTTTCAATCTAACTCAACATGGTTGAGTTGAAAAAATCTCAATTCAATCAAACTTATCCAACCCACGTGGGTTGGATTAATTGGATTTGACCTGTAGTGATCCAAAAGGGGGTCTTGCAATCCATGGAATCCCACATCGCCTAGGGAAGCACATGGGGATGTGCTTATAAGGAGTAACCTTCCTTAAATGTGTAGAGGCTTTTTCCTCCACTGCTATGTGCTTTGAGGGAAAACAAAACGGTGAGGGACATGGGCCTCAAAGCGGACAATATCTACACAGTTGGGGTGGGGTCGTTTCATATGGTATCAAAGCCATGCCCTAACCGGAAGTGTGGGTCCCACACGCGAGGACACGTGTGCTTGTAAGGGGGGTGGATTGTAGTGACCCAAAAAGGGGTCTTGCAATCCATGGAATCCCACATTGCCTAGAGAAGCACATGGGGATGTGCTTATAAGAAGTGACATTCCTTAAATGTATAGAGGCCTTTTCCCCCACTGCTATGTGCTTTGAGGAAGAAAAAAACCGTGAGGGGTATGGGTCCCAAAGCGGACAATATCTACACAATTGGAATGGGGTCGTTACAAGACCCACAAGTTGGACTCTTCATATAAGCCTATAAGCTACAAGTTAAAAATGTTGCACAGATGGAAGACAAAACATCAAGAAAAGGAACTCTTCATGTTGAACTCTTGCATCTCCTGTTTTTACCAATTGAACCACTGGTTTTTTCAATTTTCACTGGAACAAATTGGGGTCTAGTTCTAAGTTGAATAGGGGACAAAATAGATTTTTGAGTTGATGCTAAGGTGGCTGTTTCATTTCAAATCCTAGATCGTAGGTTGGATAAAAACAAAAGAGCCCTATATTAAAAAAAAAAAAAAATGTTAATAACATATCAACAAAACTAAAAATCAAATAGGACAAAATTAATTTTTTTAAAAAATATTATTGTGTCTGTCAAAATATTATCAACCAAATGTAAAATAAAATAAGAAAGAACTAAAAAGAAAAAAAAAATTGATAATAACAATTAAGCCGTTGCAAATTTAAAAAACCAATTTTTTATAAAATGAAGTTGATATGAATCTAGGTTGCATGTTTTGTTAAAACACTAACAATAGTTTTTTAGTAGAGAAACATTAATAATTGTTGATAAGAATAAATAAGTTTTTTTTGTTTTTATCTAAAAATTGTAATTTGGTGCAGCCATTTGGCGCAACCATGACTTCTAGACTCAATTTTTATTATTATATGATATGATATGATGTCAATTCTAGTTACTATTTGTGATTGTTTAACCCTCAAGCATTCCTAGGCATAGATGTATAAACAAAGCGATATGTGAAATTAGACTAATAAAAATATGTTGATATTTGTTAAAACAGATGTTTGTTAGAATATAAATGTAACACTCAAGAAGAAAGTATTAAATACTATGTAATAAATCTCACCACAGTACTTAAGTAAAATACCCAAAAAAAAAAAAAAAAGTTATCAATAAAAAAGTGTCTTGTTGTTACTTTTAATATTACACATACTTTGCAATACGTACCAATTTTCACCAGGGGTGTGCATGTGTTAAGTTGGATCCAATTAAGGAGTTTTTTCAATCTAACTCACCATGATTGTGTTGAAAAAATCTCAATTCAGGGTCTGTTTGGATACTGCTTATTGCTGAAAACTGAAAACTTATTACTGAAAACACTGTAGCAAAATAATTTTTAAATGATGAATAGTGCCCATGGGTCGCATGAATAGTTTTTAAATGATTAATAATTTGTGTTTTTCCGTACAGCTGGGTCCCATGAACAGTGCACGGGACCCAGTTGCTGAACGCAAACGCCATACGTAATGAGTTTGGAACGCAATCCAAACTTACACTCAGAGTCTGTTTGGATACCACTTATTGCTGAAAACTGAAAACTGAAAAAACTGTAGTAAAATAATTTTTAAATGTGTGAATAGTATTGTGGGACCTAGTTTTAAAGTTGTTTTTTTGAAAAAAAGTACTTGCGGGTCCCATGAACAGTGCATGGGACCCACCAAAAAACGCTTGGACGCTGACGCTGATGCTAGACGCGCTATCCAAACGTTCACTCAATCAGACTTATCCAACCGATGTGGGTTGGGTGGATCAAATTAGACCCACAAGTTGGACTCTTCATATAAGCCTATAAGCTACAAGTTGAAAATGTTCCACACATGGAAGAGGAAACGTAAAGAAAAGGAACTCTTCATGTTGAACTCTTGCATCTCCATGTTTTTACTTTTTAGTTTTCTTCACAATTAGAATTTGAAAGATAACCTACCAAAATCATGCAAAATGTTTTAAACAAATCAAAGCCCAATTGAAAAGTCGATGATAAGGATAGGTTTGGATAGCATCCAGCGTTTGGAGTTTTGCGAGTCCAGCGTACGAGACCCGCAAGTACTTTTTTTTTTTCATAAAAACAACTTTAAAACTGGGTCTCACGATACTATTCACACATATAAAAATTATTTTGCTATAGTATTTTCAGTTTTCAGTTTTCAACAATAAGCAGTATCCAAACAGACCCTAAATCTTACTAAATACATTGAACTTATAATACCTTCTAACCAAACTCCGTGCCAAACTCCAAGCTAGTTGGCTTTCTAGTAGTAGAGCTCTAAATTAGATGTATAAAATCACACGCATTTTGTACACATTCCATCCGTGAGTATATTTAATTATATATTTATTTCAGTTTACTGTACTTGTTTACATAATTTATTTATAAAATCTAGCTGTTGTTTTTTGTTTACATAATCATAAAAGTAAATTATTTTGTACTGTACTTAAATTTTGTCTACTCTCTATATATATATATATACACACACACACACACACACAAACCCTAAAACAAGTCATTTACCAGATCACACAAAACACATTTTCCTTCTAACGATAAATTTGGGAAAAAAAAATCCTTATTGGTAACTTTCTCACTTCCCAATTAAATTCTCAAAGATGAAAGACTTCAATATAGCTAGAAGTGACCTAATTAGTAGTTAAGGGTATGCTTAAAGATATAGAACGTCTAGTAAAGCCAAGTTGTGATTGTTGTGCAGCTTGCGAACATCAAGAAATTATTATGCCAGCCCTAGGACTTAAGGAGTATATGATAATTTTTCATAAGAAAAATATTAAAGTTACTACAAATTTCAATATAAAAAACTTATAAACCGATGTAGTAAGAATATGATCTCATTACTACTTATAAAGAACATAATAAACAAATGTTTAAAATCATTTTTTGTGATTAAAAATAAGTTAGTTTGTAAACCTTATATATTAAATCATTAGGAAATTATATATGACGTCCACCTGATGGATTCCACTGCCTCTTAAAGGATGTGGTGTTTCTTTGAAAATCTAGACGGTAGTTTTTGAGACAACACAACCATTGCTTTCTCATATCTATCATACATATGTCTTGTATTAAATTAATACATAGGGTCCATTTGGATAGAACTTATTTTGCTGAAACTAAAAACTAAAAACTAAAAACACTGTAGCAAAATATTTTTTAAATGTGTGAATAGTACCGTGGAACCCATTTTTAATAAAAAAGTTGAAAGTGAAATTTGTGGGTCCCGTGTACTGTTCACAGGACCCACAGAACTGATAAAGGGATTGAAAAGTCAACAAACTATGGTTACTGTTCATGAACAGTAGCATGAACAGTAGCATGAACAGTAGCCATTGTCCCCCCTAAACGCATGCGCAAAAAAAAAAAACCGCAAACGTGAAACGCAACCTCCGGATCCAAACCGCACCATAATGTAATACGCACGTTTATACTGCACTCATCATATGTTTGCCTATATAAAGGCAAACCCCATAATTTTTACACATTGAATACAATATTCACAAGTCTAATAGAACTTTTGAGCCAACACCCATTACTTTGTGTTACCTCACAAAATACAAAGACAAGAAACACAAAGCAAAGTTGAGTTAATGGACCACCTAGCATTTTGGCTAATACTTCCCATCGTGTGGGCATGCATTCATGTGCTCACTGCTGCTCTAGGAGGCCAGAAGTCTGGCTCTTCCACACTTCCCCCAGGTCCCCGCACTTTTCCAATCATCGGAAACATCCTGGAGCTGGGCAACAAACCCCATCAAGATGTTGCCAAGCTCTCCAAAACCTATGGACCCCTTATGACTCTCAAGCTTGGGAGCTTAACAACCATAGTCATTTCCTCTCCAGACATAGCCAAAGAAGCACTGCAAAAAAATGACCAAGCCTTCTCCAGCCGAACTATCCCGGACTCTATCCAAGTATTTAACCACCCCAAAGTTTCAATGTCGTGGTTGCCCACGTTGGCTCGTTGGAGGAACCTTAGGAAACTTTCTGCCACGAAAATATTTGCTCCACAACAACTCGATGCCACACAAATCCTTCGACAGAAAAAGGTGAAAGAATTACTTGACCATGTTGACCAATGTTGCAGTGGTGGGGAAGTGGTTGATATTGGTCGAGTAGCCTTCATTACAGTACTTAATACCATATCAAACACTTTTTTTTCCATGGACTTGGCACAGTATAGTTCAAATTTACAATCCCAAGAGTTCCAGGACCTTATATTTGGTATAATGGAGCTTCTTGGAAAGTCCAACATTGTAGACTATTTCCCAGCACTTCGTTTAGTTGACCCGCAGGGTATACGGCAAAGGATGAAAAGTTATTTTACAAAATTGATCGGAATTTTTGATGGTATCATCAAGGAACGAGTACAATTAAGAGTTTCATCAGAGGGTTCTAAGGCAAGCAACAATGTACTAGATTCCTTCCTTAATCTCACTGAAGAAAATAATTCAGAATTCAGCTGCGATAATTTCAAACGTTTGCTTCTGGTAATTAAATATCTTTCTTAACTTTGCTTCAAAACACTTAATTATATTAATTTTTTATTAAGTAACTTTAGAAGTAGAAGCGTAAAATGCATTAATGCGGTACTTTTTTTATTATACAAGCACCGATGAGTGCTCTTAGCAACTTAGCATTAATTTTTAGCCGCAGAAAAAAAACTAATTAAGAGCATTATTTTTTGTCTTCATTAATAAACTTGGGCAAAGTGCTCTATAAGTCTAGCTCTCACACTATGTTGTATCAGGATTTATTTATTGCAGGGATTGACACAACATCAAGCACTGTTGAATGGGCACTGTCTGAGTTAATACATAACCCTGAAAAAATGGCTAAAGCCCGAGACGAGCTTAAAGAAGTTCTTGGCAAGGATCAGCTAGTTCAAGAAGTGGACATCTCAAAGTTACCTTTTCTACGAGCAATAGTGAAAGAAACCTTTCGTTTGCACCCACCAGCACCTTTTCTAATTCCTCACAAGGCTGAGACTAATGTAGAAATGCGTGGCTTTATTGTGCCCAAAAATGCACAAATACTAGTAAACGTGTGGGCAATGGGACGAGACTCAAGCATATGTACAAACCCAAATTTATTTATGCCTGAAAGGTTCTTCGAACAAGACATTGACTTTAAAGGAATAAACTTCGAGCTAATTCCCTTTGGAGCTGGAAGAAGAATCTGTCCTGGATTGCCGTTTGCTAATCGGATGGTGCCCTTAATGTTGGCATCTCTTGTACATTTCTTTAATTGGAAGCTTGCAGATGAGATGAATCCAGAAGATATGGATATGAGTGAGAATGAGACCTTTGGACTCACCTTACACAGGGCTAAGCCTCTCCGGGTTAATCCAACTAGAGTGTAACTTCTGTTATTTCTGTTTTTTAGGCAAGTGTATGTGCATGAGTAGAACCGTTTAATGTTAGGATTTTCCACAAGCATTATTGTTCACCGTTGGTAGTAATCTTCTTGAATCGTCATGTTATGTGTTACAATAAATTTAAAAATAATATAATAATTGTTGAGAAACAAGGTGGACATGCAACTATGTTTATTCGATTAATGTCAATGTTCTTAGATGCAACTGTTTTTATTTTTATTTTTATTTTTATATATTAATGTTAAAGCTAATTACTATATGTAGTGATCGTTTAACCCTCAAGCATTCCTGGGCAATTGGGATTAACAGAAACAGAGCAATATATGGAATTAGACGCAACAATATGTTGATATTTGTTGATGCAGAAGTTTTGTCAGAATAATAAACACTCAGTAGAATACAAAAAGAAGTCCACAATAGAAGAGAGTTTTATTTTTACTTGTAGCATTACGCATATTTTGCTATATACACAACTCTTCACTGTTTCACACTTTAATTTTTTATTTCCTTAGAGTTGCATTTTCAATCTAAGCTTAGCTACAACTTGAAAATGTTACATCAACATGGAAGATGAAAAGTCAAGAAAAGCAACTTCTCTTAATGTAACTCTTCCACTTCCGTGTTTTGCAAAGAAAACATGCAAAATGTTTTAAACAAATCACCATCCAATTGCAAAAGTCGATGATAAATCTTCTAGTAGGTGTAGGGCGCTAAATTAGATGTATAAGATTACACCCATTTTGTACACATTCGGTATATGACTATATTTAATTATACATTTATTTTCAGTTCGTTGTACTAATTTACATAATTTGTTCTTATTCATACTATTCATAGGATCCGTTTGTGTTTTTATTTATAGAATCTCCTCTAGTTGTTTTTTTGTTTACATAATCACAAAAGTATATCGTTTGTACAATAGTTATGCTTATAAAGAACTTTTGATGTCCGTATGTTAAACATGATAGCATGCTATTCCATTTAACCTAGCCAAAGGTCTTGTAGCTGAATTGGCACCTCCCCATGTACAAAGTGCTTAGGGGTTTAGGGGAGAAAGGGTTCGAGTTGCAAGGTTAGCGACATATTGTAATTATCTCTAAAAAAAAAAAACCTAGTCAGGGCCAGCTCCACATTGTGTCCAGGATTGTCACAAGACCACTGGCTTGGAAAATAAAATAATTACTATTTTCTATGACATTTTTATTCTTAAAAAAAATTTGTGACTACCTTAGAATTTTTAGGCTCAATATAATAAAACTTTGATCAAAGTTTGGCAACAAACTTGATTGTAGTCTTATAAATTAACGTTACAACTCCATTTATTATTATTTTATTGGATATAAATTTTGACAAATCCCTACTATTGGATTACATTTTTTTTTAATTCTCCATACTTACAAAAATTTCAAAAAAATAAAAGATCAATAACTATGTTATCAATCAAATGTTTAAATTTCAAATTTTTGTAATTTAAAATTATACATAAAAAATAAGTTATGGATCGAATAGTAAATAATATCCAATTGACATGAATTTTGACATGTGTTTTAAGAATATAAAGAACATGCAATTCAATTATTAGATTTTCAAAATATGTAGTCATATTAATCTATTTAATAAGAGTTGTAACTTTCTACTACAACTAAGTTTGTAGCAAAAATTTGTTCTTAAACTTTGATTCCCTTAACAATATATTAGGTATTTACAAAAAAAAATGCCCAAGAAATTTTTTATTAAAATAAAAATTTGAAAAAGATGTAGCTTGCAGCATTAATAATGAGATTATCATACAACAATTTCAAAATAAGAAAATTCTTAGAAGGAAATTGTAAAATTTTATGTATTTGCATTTTTTTTTATCAATATATAAAGTTCTCTTTTTATTAGATTTTATATAATTTAAGTTTTTTTTTAATGACCACTTTAGAAAAGAAATTTGGAACCGCCACTGAACCTATTTAATATATTTTGGATACTACAAATTATTTAGTTTTTGTTTGTTGAAAGTATATGGTTTATGGTTTCGTAACTTTCGTTAATATTTGTGAACTTGTAAATATGGGTGTCCTTATTTGTTAAGGGATATGCTTAGTTGGCTTATATAATATTTATATTTTTTAGATTTTTTCTTATATAATTATATGAGATATTAATGATTATTAGCGTGAATATATATACACACACACTGTGGGAGTCAAAAACACAATAAAAATAAGACACTCATTCAAAACAGGGGGATTTTTTGTATAACTTACTAGTACAATTTATTTATTACAAGAAAAAGGGTGGAAATTCCATAATGGGAAGCTCAAACAGCAGATTAAGATAATATGATTACAAATGTGAAGAGCAATGACCTACAAACTGCCTTCTCAAGGTACAGAGGAATAGCAATTAAATAAAGGAAAAGAAAATCACCATTTGGCTTTTTCTCCCTCTAGCTCTTTTCTTGGTTTCTCTCTCAATATTTCTCGACCCCCTCTTTGTTGCAACCTCTCCCATTTTTATAAGCATATTTCTTCCCTTTATCTCTCTAGCTGGTCTCTTTCTCCAGGCGGCCTACTCCCAACCAGATTTCTTGGGGATATTTACCTCCTCTTTCCTTGGTTTTCCCCTCGTTTTTATCCTGAAACAGGACTTTTGGGGGGTGTTTATTCTGTTCAAGTTGCCCTATATGTTTTTAATGCAGAAGTGATTAGGTAGAGAACTTCTCATTAATGTGGAGGTGATAGTCTTTGTGATCCTTATCCTCTCGAGGAGTTTCCCGAGGTATACCTAGTGAGAGTGGCATCTCGATTAAAAGAGGGATTAGTTCCCCAGGATCGCTCCTTTGCCTACTTCAAGGTCACCCGTGTTTATTACCTTGGAGTTTCAATGTTGGTGGCATACCTAGAACTTCGCGAGAATCATTTGGGGTGACATTTCCCCTTATGACCCACAGAGATGGGCCTAACCCGTTCTTTCAATTATGAGCTTTCAAGCCCTTTGGACCTCGACCCAGAATTGAACTCAAGCCCCCACACATATACTATATATAAGAGGATTCTCCTTTTTCAACTGAACTTTTATGTGGTTCAAAAATATCCTCTTTAGGGTAACTTCATTTAGAAATAGAGTTATAAATGTCAAATAACAATTTTCATTTTGAATTCAAAAAGAAAACTCATAAAATTTAGGATTTTTTTTTCCTTCACGTTTAAAAAAGAAATTATAGTTACTTTTTATTTCTAAAGTTTATCATTTTTATTTGTTTGAAAAATAAAAAATATATATTTATAAATTATAATAGATGAAAATTATTAATTTTTACCCAAAAAAATAAAAGAGCCTATGAGTAAAATCAAGTCATCACTGGATCTCTTATAACATGTTTTTCTTTTAAAAGAAAATATCTAAAATGAAAACATACGTAGTGGCAACTTTCTCACTTCTCGGTAAAATCCTTGAAGATGAAAGACTTCTATGAAGTTACATAAGTAGTTAAGGGTACGCTTAAAATGACAAAATTTGACTACAAAATTGATTGTAGTCTAACACATGGCATACTATGATCGGTGAAGAATAAAGAAGAATACAAAAAGTAGAACAAAAGTTTTTTGTATTCAGTTTGAATTAACTTCTTAAGGCTATGTGTTGCAAGAAATTTAAAATGCATATAATAATTGTTGAAAAACAAAGTTGAACATGCAACTTTGATTATTCTATTAATGTCAATGTTCTTAGATGTGATCTTTTAATCCTCAATCATTCCTGGGTAATATGGACACACAAAAAGGCCATATGTGCAATTTTAAATTAGATTTATACGAATAAATTGACCTTATATACCTTCTGAGTTATCTAAAACCAAACGTCGTGCTAAACGCTGATTCCATGATTGTTGGTATCCTAGTATAGCATCAATCCCTGGATCTTGTTCCCTATATGCTAAATTCCCTGTATCGATAATAATGCGATAGTTGAAATCAGATCTGTTAGTTATTAGCTAAACAATTTACTTATTTTTTAAAAAATGGTAAGTCTATAGATATGTGAAACAGAAAACTTTCAAATTAAATTTGAAAAAACAAAGATTTCAAATTAATTTGTCACACCATTTTGTTATATTTATAAATTTGATAGTTACAATAAGGGATTTGAAAAGTGAATATTTTTGTTGAAAATACCAGAAAATGTTAGTTGAACTACAAGACTCTTGTTATGCACAATTTATTGCATCCTTATATGATAGGATTTAAAATATAATCTCCTTTTTAACTATGTATGTACTTGTAAAATACTCTAGCACTAACTATGTCGATTAGTAGTTTATTTCTCAAAAAAAACTATGTGATTGAGTACTAACGATGTGATAGACAACCATTGCAATATATAAATATATATATATATATATATATATTTCTTAATTCTTTTATATTCAATTATTACAATAAGTGAGAAGAGAGGAGAAAATTTGAATAACAATTCTCCTCAAGAAGAAGATTAGACAATACCACTAAATTACAATAAATACTCATTTAGTTCAATTTCCTAACAATAGATTAGATGCTTACATAATAACATGTTACAAGCATTATTCAAATAATAAAACGCAAGTGACAAGCATTCCAATCAGATCATTAAAATCGCATTCTAGTAATGCGTCAAAGATATTGTTTAGTACATTATTGTTGCACCAAATCTGATCCAAATCATTCTTTAGTGGGACTCGCAACCATGGTTTTCAGACCCGGATCGGACCGTACGATCCGACCGGATTAACCGTGACCTTCTCATCAATCCGGTTCTTTAGACCCTAAAAACCGTTCTATACATAAAAAGCATGAAACCGTTCGAACCGCGGTTGAACCGGCCGGTCTAAAAACCGTTCACGATTTTCACGGTTCAGATCAAAGCAATAAAAAAATTTAAAAAAAAATTGTTGAACCTCCTTCCTTCTTGCGTGTCTCTCTATTACTCTTTGCATTTTTCTTTTTCCGCTCTCAGATCTTCCATTCGTGTCTCTCCATAAAGTTTGGATCTTTTTTCTCAAGTGATAGAGAAAGAGAGGGCAACATGAGATAGAGAAAATGAAAGAAGTTGTTGACCCAAAAAAAAAAAGGTGGGGAAAGAAGGAAGAAAAGAACAGAAATTCACAAGCACACAGCGGTGGATGCTCAAGTGAAGAGAAGAATAGAGAGCACTGCATCTGAAACTTTCAAAGAAAAAAAAGAGAAGTTTTGAACTGCAAAATGCCAACTTTGAACTTTGAAGCACTTTGCGTGGAGGTTCTTGGAAGTTGAGAACTTTCATTTTATATTAATACTCTTTACTTTTATTTATTTGCTTTATTGGTCTGTCCGCCCACCAAAACAAGAGACTCCAGGTGCTGTGCTAGTTAGTGTACTGTTGAAGAAGAATGAAGGCTTCAGGTGAATCATCACATCAATTCACAACTAATGTCTAATGGGCTATTTATGTTGGGCCCAAAGAACCTAACAATTACAACAACTTTGGTTGTCTTTTAAGTTAAATCACAAGGCCCAATGATTCTTTGTTTAGCCCAAAACGCATTTCCATTACACGTGCAAAATATGAAATTGCTAAAAGCATGATGAGAACTTTTGAGTGAGTTGAACCAACTTGATTCGAGCTGATTAGGAAAAAATAACTAAGATATAATAATGGGTTAAAATGAAAAAAATATCATAACTTAACCGAAAGTTATGATATAATAACTTAAGTTACATATTAAGTTACATAATAACTTAAGCATGGTTTTGTAACATAAAAGTGAAAGTTATAATATGAAAAAATACATTTGAAAGATAGATTTTTATATTTAATTCGGTAATTTAATTTAATTTTTCTATTTATACTAATTTAATATATTTATTTATATTTAAATAATTATTAAATTAATTATGACGTCATCACGGTTCGACCTCGGTTCAACCTCGATTCGACCTTAAAAACCTTGAACCTCTTCCTTTTACGGTTCAATGAACGATCCGGGTCCGAAACCTTGCTCGTAACAAGTCAACTTTTGCGACACCAATTTGATTTTCTATTGGTGAAGGCCTATTTTTTTTTTTTTTAAATAAAAAGGTTGTTGTTATTACTATTTAGTTTAACCCTTAATGACAATATTTTACGCTAAAGGGTTAAAATATTTTGTTCTATAAAGTGGTTAAGAAGGAGCGCGAGTCTTTTTCACGTCATCACGTATGGTTGTAATGAAATATGGGCATGGCACATAAAACTCTTTTCTTATTATTATTATAATATTATTTACTGTCACTTACATCGAATATTTGAACTTTAAAGCTTTTATTCAAAAAAAAAAATTTAATTAAGTTAATTGGAACTCACAATAATGTCATTTTCAAGTCAAATGAAATGGAAATTAACTTGCTATGTGCAAATTTAGAATTTTCCAATTAGCTTAGAAGTTCTGGAGAACATCTGCCTTTCACATACATGAAATGTTTTTGTTGAGGTTGTGGGAGTGGACCCACTGTTTCTCTTATGTTTTGTTATGCTAAGTCTAGTTCATCGAACCAAACAAAACTTAATTAAACCTAATTACTTTTAGGAGCATCACAATTGAAAGTTGGATTATTTGAAAATTTTGGTTCAAAAGCAATTTTTGAAAAACTTTTTCAATAGTCTTTAGGATTAGAAACATAAACAAGCTCAAGAAATGATGGAAAATAGAAATGACACTGAGATGGTCAAAACTGACAAAAATGCACCGAATGCACCAAATGGACTGAAGTAAACCAAAATAAATCGAAGTAAACTAAATGGACCAAGTGGACTAAATATGACCGAATAGGACTAAAGTGGACGGAATAGGACCGAGTTTGACCGAATAAGATTAAAGTGGACCAAATAAGACTGAATGGACTGAATAAGAATAAAGTGGACTGAATGGACCGAATAGGAATAAAATGGACCGAACTGAATAGGACTGAAGTAGACCGAAGTGGACTAAACAAGACTAAAGTAGACTGATTAGGACCAATGAGGACCGAATAAAATCAAAGTGGAGCGAAGTAAACAAAATGGACGGAATAGAACCAAACTTCACTGATGTGGAACAAATAAGACCGAATAGGACCGGAATTTTTTTTTTTAATTTATAAATATTAGTCTTTAGACACCTAAAGTATTTTTTTTATATGTATTTCCTAAGAAATATAAAAAGCATTATCAAAGGATTTGAATTTTATTGCATTTTTTTTAGCTATGCTACTCTTTAAAATATATATATATATATATATATATATATGATATGTGCATGACTCCATTTCAATATGCGGAATTTTTATTAATAAGTAAAAAAATTTAATATATAGTTTACTTATTCAATATTTTGAAACTAAATGGGTTGAAAAAGAAGCCCTCAACTTTGTCAATAGCCTTTTGTATTAAATTTTAGTTCTATAATAAATTATTTAGAAATAAGATTTCTATCAACATAATTTTGTGAATTTCGTGACTTTCATATGACAAAATATTTTGTCAACACTTCTAAAATACTTGAATCTACAAAATGTGCCCTTAAAAATTAGAGAGGAAAAAAAAAGAGCTATTAATAATCAATAATTGCATCAACCATCAAACAACTTTAATTAATTTTATGGGAAATATTCACCAAAAAATCGGAAATATTATATCAAGACCAATAAAATTTATCTACTTGAAAATATTATAAGTAGATATAGTTTAATAGTACTATTTATTATTAGATAGAGTTTTATATTATTACTATTTTTTTTTTTTGTTCTATTTTAGGCTGAAATTTGCTAGAAAGTTTTCTTTTTTTCTTTTTTTTCTTATAGGTAAAATTTGTTAGAAATTTTTATCCCATTTGAAAGGATAAGTTGGAAATATCATAATGCGAAAAACAATTAGGTGCACCTAAGGACTAAGTAATGTTTAGTGATTTTTCCACTCAATAGTATGATACAAAGTACTCAATAGTAGTGAACTAGTGGAGTAAGGTAGTAAGTATGTGTGAGAAAGTTTGAAATTAAAAAAAAAAAAAAAAAAAAAAAAAAATTATTACGTTAGTACTAGTAGGCTTATCGATAGATCTTAAACGGTATCTATGTGATATGATATTCACTAGGATTAAAATTGTTTTATTTCAAATGTTTCTTAACCTTTAATTTATATTAATATTAATGAAAGAATTATGGAGATTAACACCATGTTATGATTGAATTAGATTCTATTCCTTCAAAAATAAATTACAGAGGCTACCATAGAAAAGCACCAAAAAGAGGGAAAAAAAAAGAAGGTTGTATTTGGTTCGATAGAAATTGATTTTGGAAAAATATTTTCTGCATTTACGAGTGTTTATTATAGCAATTGAAAATGTTGATTAACCAGAAATTGTTTTCCTGTTGCCTATAAAATAAAGGCACTTATAGTGGAATACAGTTTACACTTTCATTTTCTGTCTTACTCAAAACTTATCAATTAAACCTCCACTCTCACCCCTATTATCGTCCTTGGTCACCATTGTCGGTCTCCAATCACAATTTATTTTATCTAAAATGTTCATTTTTTTATTATATATGTGTTTAGAAAATGAGAAAATTTAAAAATAAAAAATATGTTTTTCATCGCATTTTTTTTTGAAACACAACCTGTGGGGCCCAACAATTCGTGGACCAGGCCCATTTGCCCTTAGAGAGTCCGAGGGCCCAATCCGAGGAGAACTGTGGCCCAAGCTCCATGACGCAGAGCACAGACCAATTTTGGGAGGCAGCCGAGGACAGTCTAGTCCTCGGCAGGCCCATAATCCGCCCAGAATAAAGGGATAAATTCGTAAGGAAATCCAAAATATCTTGGGGCGATTACCCTAAATACCCTTCTGGATAAGGCCCAATGCCTGACAGAACCGTACTCTGCAGCTTTATCAAGTCATCCCCAACAATTCCGGGATTAGACTGATGGGACCAATGTCAGTATTTGTAAAGACTGACCCTACACGTGGACGAAGGACATCGAATGCACGCTAGTATAAAAGGAGAAGTAAGTGAATCTAGTAGGGGGGGAGAAAAAAGAAAGACTTCATGAATAAGATCGCCGGAACGATCCATGCACAGAACAGAGAAGGTCCTCCGTTGGACAGCCGGAAAGGATCACAAGGGTCCTCGGATCAAGTCCGAGGAGCCCATTCTCAGAAGTGGCAGCATGGCGGGGCTTTAAACGTTTAGGCCCAGTCCATTTTCCACAGGGACCTTTCTGAAATCCAGACCGGACCATCGCCTCGTGACCAAGCCCAAGCTTTTCAAGCCCACTCTCTACAAATCGTATTGTGAGGGATCTCTCCCGCGTGAACCCAAAAATGTCACTGGGCCGCGCAGGAATCGTGTCCTTACACAACCAATTACTTGAAAACTTTTTTTTTTTTTTTTTTTTGGGAATATTTTATGGCCAGAAAAAAAATTTCATGGAGCCAAACACGGCAAGTTAAAAAGTAGCAAAACGGCTAGACTTTTTTTTAAGCTGCAAACGACATCGTTCTAACGCAGCCACCCCTGGACCCCGGCTAGACTTTTTCTTTTTCTTTTTCCCGCAGAAGGACACAGAGACTTTTCCTAGGAAACAAACACGGGAAATGAGAACGAGTAGATGCTTTGAGTTTTGATCTAAAGCAGAATATCATCTTTTTTTTTTTTTTTTTTTAAGTTAGTTTATCTGAGTTCTGTATTCTCTTCACTTTTCTTTGAAAGGCATAGAAAAAACAAAAAATGGACAAATTTAAGAGCGTGTTAAAGCCCAAAGCTAACCCACAAGAGCAATTGAGAGGTTGGCAGCGACGCCTCCGCCAAGAGTGCCGCAACATCGAGCGACAAATCAGAGGCATGTTCTCTTTTTTCTCTCTCTCTTTTTTTGTTAAGTAATGTAAATTTTGATTTATGGGTTTTTTTTGTTGTTGTTGAAATTAATGAATTTTGGTTGAATTCGTCAACTTTTTTGTTTGTTTTTTTGTTTTGGTTTAATGGGTTTCAAAGATTGGATTTTTAGATTGATGGGGTTGTCTGATTTTGTGTTTTGATGATGGATTTTTGTCTAAATATTATTTTCATGGGTTGGTTTTTTTAGATGTTCAGAGAGAGGAGAAGAGTGTGCATAAAGCAATTAGAGAGGCTGCAAAGAGAAATGACATGGGCTCAGCAAAGGTAATTTGTAAATTTTATTGCTTTTTCCCTGATGGTTCAATTATTCATTTATTGTTAAAACATTTTTTTTTTTTTTGGGTATATATATTTATATAAGATCTGGGACTTTGGAAATAATGAATTGTTATGATGACTTAAGATTTGTTAGAAGAATCAAGGATTCGTATGTTTGATGTGTTCTCAAAGTCTATCAGTGTTGTCTAAGTTTGTTCCTTAGTTCATAAAGTTCCTAAAGTCATAGATTCCTTGAAGGATTTGTGGGTTATGAACAGGTTATGTATTTGAAAGGAAATGCAGTTAATTATGTGGTCCAGATGGTCTTTTTGCCCGTGTTCTTTCTTTCTTGGTTTCAGGAGTAACACTGTCCTGATTGCAAGAGTGAATTAAAGGACTGATGGAGTATTATATCCCTCTTGCATGTGTGTCTAAGTTCAATTTTTATGCGGGCATGTGCATCTCAGTTTAGGTTTAGCCACATGGAATGCTTGGGTGTTCACCTTACATTGAATGTCTACTACTGTTACTATGTTATAATTGAGCTTTCATCTTTTCCATTATTTTACATTCAAAATTCTCATGTATATTAAATCCAGGCACTTGCAAAGGAAATTGTGATGTCAAGAAAGGCTGTGAATCGCCTTTACGAGAATAAAGCCCAACTTAATTCAATCTCAATGCACCTTGGAGAAAGTGTTGGTATGTTGCTTAACTTATCTGAACATATTTCTAATTTTTTTTTTAATAAGTAATGCAATCTTTATTGATATAAAAATAGAGTCACTCCTGTATACATGGAGTGTACAGCAGGGGACCAAACAATCACATGCAAATTACATGAATCTAATCAAACAATAACAGAACATAAAGAATGACTATGTATGATTGACATCCAATCCAATAAGGTTCTAAGAAAAAAAAATTTAAGGTCAGGCATGGTCCTTTTTGTGTCCTCAAAGCTCCTATTGTTCCTCTCCCTCCATATGCACCACATCAAACAATGTGGAGCAGACATCCACAAAAGTCCATTCTGATGGGGCGTCTAAAGCGACCTGGCCAAGAAGCAAATAAACCCACAACAGTCTTCAGCATCACCCAATAAACTCCAAATAAACCCAAAACCATAGCCCATAATTCTATAGTAACAGGGCAATGCAGTAAAAGGTGATTAACTGATTCCCCATTGCATTTACACATATAGCACCAATCCAAAAGCCACATTTTCTTTTGCCATAAATTGTCAATTGTCAAGATCTTCCCCAAAGTGGCAGTCCAGCTAAAGAAAGCAACTCTATATGGAATCTTTGATTTCTGTATGCTCTTCCAAGGGAAAGATTGGTCATCATTGCCAAGTAGAACCCTGTAATAACCCTCACTGTGAAGCCCTTATTGTTATCAGGTTCTAAATTCAATGCAAGCATGTAATTTAGGGATGGCAAAAATTTCCACTCCGCTTGACCCACCCTGCCCCACTTTACCTTGCATGGGTTTTCTCAGCCCCAAAGAGGTGACTGGCAAGGGGCAGGATTTACTCCATCAGCCTCATCTTACTCCGCCCTGCCCCAAATGTGTGTGTGTGTGTATATTTAAAATATATATTTAAATTATTTTTATATATAATTTAATCTTTGTTTGCATTCCTATATACAATTTTCTTTGAACATCTATTTATAATTATAATTTTTTTTGGTACATATTCTTATTATCCCCCTAAATTCTTGGTTTCTCTCTCTCCCTTAGCATTCTCATGACTATCCTTCTCCTTTCTGTTTCATCTCTACCCCATTAATGTTGAAGCCAACTCATTAGGGATGACAAAATACCTCCAAAGCCACCTAAATCTGACCTGGCCCGCTCCTGCCCACACGGGTTTTCCCGCCTTGAAGAGGGGACATGGCACCTTTGATCTGAGCCTGCGCCACCCCATCACCATCCCTAGCATGTATATTTTTTTTTTGATAAGTATCCCTAGCACGTATATTGTCATGTGAAAATAGACATTACCTCGTTTTTAAGCATCAAGCTGATGAACCTTGTTTGTGACTTACAACTGAAGAAAATTACTCCATATTCTTCTTTTCTTTTTCTTTTTTGGAGGACTTACATTTCAGAATAAGGTAAAAACTCACATGTTGCTTAAGAATTTTAGTACATCAATGCT
This sequence comes from Quercus lobata, assembly GCF_001633185.2. Taxonomy (NCBI): domain Eukaryota; kingdom Viridiplantae; phylum Streptophyta; class Magnoliopsida; order Fagales; family Fagaceae; genus Quercus; species Quercus lobata. The sequence goes on from NC_044911.1 coordinate 54,175,670, forward strand.
AAATTTTGTAAGAATGGTTTTCAAAAAGAATGGGCAAACTATGTTCCCATGTGTTGGTGATATAATACCTGATCAGTACAGGAGTGTAAATTCTCAACTGATGGCAACCCATGCTGTTAGACATCTTTTATGATAGTTTATTCAAGGACAAATAACAAACTTGAACCAGAGGGTGTAGTAGGTAGAATTTAGATGAAACCATTTTGTTGGAGTCAATATATGGTTTAAGAAAGAATTCACTTTTAGCATGTTTGTAATATGACATCTCTAAAATAGTGAAAGAAATTTACTCCAATATGAAAATTTTCCTTTGTTTCTCTTCAGAAAACAAACTAAGAAGAAAGAAGGGAGAAAGAAATATAGAGATCAACTAACATGTATAATTGTGTTGTGACTGGCCTACAAATTGATCATTGAAGGAAAGTCTCAAAGTCCACCATTTAGTTTATGACTATACTAGCTGCAAAGAAATTCTTTTGCCACTGCTTAATGGTTAAAGTCATATTCAATGAACTTGACTTTATTGCTGATAAGCAATGACTTATGTGTGTAAATGGAGATTTTCACTAATGACTTTTTCTTTAGATATTCTATAAACTAAACATATAAATAGAATTCAGAACCCCTTACCATCTTTATGTGTAAATTTATGTTGTGGTCTATGGATGTGATGTCAGCAGTGAAAGGCTTTGTCACACTTGTAGCAATCTCTTTTAGTTATGATTGTACTGTGTTCTCATTGATTCTGTGTTTGCTTGGTTTTAGTTTTTTTGCAAGAATATTTTGAAATAATTTCAGTGAAATAAAAAAATTCAATGTGCCATGAAACTTGCAGCAATTTCTCGTACTGTTGGTCATTTGTCCAAGAGTGCAGAGGTCATGAAACTTGTCAATAACCTCATGAAAGCTCCAGAAGTGGCAGCCACAATGCAAGAATTTAGCAAAGAAATGACCAAGGTATCTCTTCACCCTTGAACAAGTATTCATTCAAATTCTTTATTGGTAAGAATGATACTTTTTGACAGGTTTAGTGGGAAGAAAACTATTGTGTTTTGCTCTTCTGATGTTGACTATTTCAGTGTATAACCATTTTAATTTTCACTGGGAGTGGTTTTAATGGCATGTTAGAATATCTTTTGACTGCACTTAATGCGCTAAGTGCTCAATCTGGCTTAACTAATGTTGTTTGGAGTTACAATCTTGTATGCTCCTTAAGTTAGCTTATGTGATTAGACTTCTCTTGTTTTACATATTAAACATTTTGGCTGAGAAGATATCATTTTTATTAGAAGAATGTTTGTTATGTATCCCTGCAAAGTTTGACTGTTTTCAAATGTCATTTAACATATAATCATTTTTTATATAATTAAATTGTTACAACAAGTGGGGAGGGGGGGATTCAAACCTTGGCCTTCCTCATAAAGGAGACCAAGCAATGCCACTAAGCTACAAGGCTCTTGGCCATCTAACTTAATCATGTGAGAATGAATAAAGTATTGCTCAATTCTCTCAATGATATGCAAAAAGATGAGTCAGACACACCCTTTAATTTGGGTCCCTGTGATATAAGGTGTCAAGGAGTGACCTTTTACATACTAAGGTTTCAGAATGTTCACTGTCAAGCACCAGTTTTGATCTTCTTTTAATTATTCAATTTTGTCATATGTTCTTGAATTCTCTGGAAGTGACACTTATTTTTTAATTCAGGCAGGAGTGATTGAAGAATTTGTGAATGATGCTGTTGACACTGCATTGGATTCAGAAGATATAGAAGAAGAAACTGAAGAAGAAGTTGATAAGGTCCTGACTGAAATAGCTGGTGAGACGGCTGCGCAGCTTCCAGAAGCTGTCAGGAAGGAGAGGACAAAGTTACCTGCCCAGAGAGCTAGTACTTCACAAGAAGTATGTGGAAAATTAATCTCTTCATAACTTTACGTGATTTTTTTTTTTAACGAAACCAAGGAACTGATCCATATGGATTTTCACAGGAAGAAGCTATTGCTGAGGGAGCAGACGATGAGGAAGAGCTGGAAGAGTTAAGAGCACGGCTTGCTAAAGTGAGATCATAATTTCTCCAATTGTTTTCATTGCTTAGCCACTGAAGTATTAGAGAAAAAGGAGTTTGTATCATTAGGGTTCTAGCCTGTTGTTCTGTTTGAGATTGTAGGGCTTCAAACCCAGCTTAACATATTATGAACAGATGATACTTTTTTAGCAAAGGCCATTATATGCTATCTTGTGTATGATATTAAAAAAAAATACTAACAAAGTTTTTATTTTTTTAATAAAAATGAATTTCTGAAATCTTCTAGTTTTTATCTGATTATCTGTTTTTGCTTTATTCAACAACTTCTTGCCTTTCTTTCCTTTTCTGAATTAAGGATTTTTTTTTTCTCCCGGGTGCGTATGTGTGTGTTGGGGTCTCTGATGTAAGAATTGGCACTTGGCATTTCTTGACATAACAAACAATTATAATTGAAAAACACTATAGAAAATATTGGATTTTTTTTCTTAATCCATCCGCACCTTGTGGTCTAGGTTGGAAACTTTGGTGCTTGCCTTTTTTATGCTACTTAATACACAATGTTTTCCAATTGGCACAATCTTGAATATTGATGCCTTCAAATATAAGGAATTTTCAGCATTCAAGTTCAACCATTATAGTTTTTTCACTAATGATGAAAGTTCAATCATGATATTATATCTATGTAGATTGTGTTTTAATATAAACTCAAATTTTTATTTTCAAAAAAACTAAGTATTAACACAAACCAAAATCCAACCAAAACTACAAGAGAGGGAGAGAGAAAAGGCTCTGTGATGGGGAATTAAAAAAAACACACACACACAATAATAATAATAATAATAATAATTTTTTTTTTAAACCATAAACCTAAATTAGAGTTATTTGATGCTTCAAAGCTAAGGCTACTAAACATAGCTTCTACTACTGGACTGAATTTTGGATTTGTTTTTCTCCTTTTGTTGTTTAGTTATGGTGGCCTTTGTAAATCACATTAATTTCGTGTACGAGGAAATTCCTACAAAGTACATAGCAAAAAAACAAAAACAAAAAAAGAGTCTTGCTTAGACAGAGGGGAAAGGAAGTTATATAAAGAAAAAGTCTTGTTAATTTCGTTGCCTTGTACAAATGGCTTGAACCTCTTATAGGAATAGAGGATGTAACATGACAAATCATGAATACTTATAATTCTCTATCAATAATACACGCTTCCTTCCTACTCAATGAATATTTACAAATTTCTACTTATACAAATTGGTGTCCTTATAGTCATATATACTTTCAACTTCATGGCAATTTATAACGAATAATAGATAACTTCATGGCTGTTCGCAACGAATAATCTAAGAACATCTTTTTAGCTGTATGTTATACTTTTAATAATTTTACATTGATTTATATTCTTAATTTATTTTGAGTAATTAAGTTATCGTGAATAAAAAAAAAAAAGGCGTAAATGCACTTTTAGTCCCTACATTTTGCACTTTTTCAATTTTGGTCCCTACATTTTATTTTTACCACTTTTAGTCCCTAAACCAATTAACGCGTAATATTTAAGTCCTTACCGTCAACCAACTAACAAGAAAAGCTAAGGTGGCTGATGGAGAGAATTAAAAATCATTTAGAAACATTAAAATAATAATAATAAGTTTTATTTTGGTATTAAAAATGCCACATCAGCATATAAATTTAAAAACAGAATTAAAACCCAACAATCACAAAAATTAAGATCTAAAAAGTATCTTGAACAAAGTTAAAAAAACAAAATTTTCAGAAAATTTTCTTTTTCATTAGAATATTCAGAAAAACATGTTTTTTCCCCAATCTGGTTGGAAACATGTGCAGACCATCTCTTTCTTCCAATTCCATTTCAAATTACAATTCCTAACTAAAACCAAACAAATCCATATAAACCAATTTCTCTTCTCCACTTATCAAAAAAAAATTTCTCTTCTCCTCTCTCTGAGCTATTCCACAGTCCCCATCAAATCTCTCCAAACCTCTATCTCTACCTCTCGATCTCACTCTCTCAGCAAGGGTGATGACAACCTTGAGCTTCTCCATGACAAGACCGTTCTCAAGTCGACGCCATAGCTTGAGGGGTTCGGGTGGAAAGAAAATTTATGGGTTTGTGTTTAAGTTTGTTGGTTGGGTTTGTGTTTATGTTTGTTGGCTGGGTTTGATCGTTGGAGGTGGTGGCTGGATTTTTTTGTGTTTGGGTAGAGAGAAAATTTCTAAGTTTGGGTTTGGGTGGAAAGAAAATTTTTGGATTTGTGTTTAAGTTTGTTGGCTGGGTTTGTGTTTATGTTTGTTTGTTAAATGTGAGTTATTTTAGTGTTAAGTTTGAAATAAAATCTTGATTTTTTGGGGAAAATGTTGATGATTGTTCAAGAAAAATTATGAGTTTGGTTGGGTTTGTTGTTATTGCGAGCCGAATTGGCTGGGTTTGTGTGCATGTGTTGTTTTATAAGAAAATTTATGGTTTTGGGTGGAAAGAAAATGTTATGATGCATCAGTTTTTTAGATGTGAATTTTTTTAGTGTTTGGTTTGAAAGAAATTTTCTGGGAAAGAGTTCTTTGATCTGGGTTCAAGTTCTTTGGTTATGGGTTTATGGTTCTATAACTATTTCTTGGATTTATGGGTTTGATTTACTAGAGGTTTCAATGTTGAATGTGTTAGTATTTTCCGTGTTAAGATTGATTATGAATGTTGGCTGGTTGGGTTTGTCTTGATTTGGTGAAGAACATGAAGTTCATGTTCTGAAGAAGAAGTAGAACATGAAGACTATTAATAGTCATATTCTTTCCAAAAACTAATGAGTATTTTTTAAAAAAAATTTATTTATTTTTTTAATATTTGTTTCTAATTTAATTAATTAATGTGTGTGATTATATTATTTTTTTATTCCCCTATCAGCCACGTCAGCTTTTGCTATTAGTTGGGTGATGGAAATGACCTAAATGTTAGGCGTTAATTGGTTTAGAGACTAAAAGTCGTAAAAATAAATTGTAGAGACCGAAATAGAAAAATGCAAAATATAAAGACTAAAAATGCATTTATGCATAAAAAAAATCTTAAAGTGGTAAACAGATTCAAAAATATGAAAAATCGTCAAGAGAAACTAAGCAAATTAAACCAAGTTTGAAAAATAAATTACAATTTAACATTTCTATTTCATTTTATATGAAAATTATATTATTCTACAATTTTTTCTTCAATTTTATTAGTGATATCAATTAATATTTTAAAAATAAATTTTACTTTCCGATTATATGTTTCTACAACCATTTTCGGTGTGAACTGTGAAGCATCTTAAAATGTGACTAGCCTCATCACACGCGCTTTGTGCGTGGGATGAGTCTTTTTTTTGTTAGTGGTCCTATTTTATTATATATATATATATATAATTTTTATTTTGAAAATTGAATTTAAAAGTGAATAAATTAATTTGAAAATTAATAGGAGAGTGGTCCTATTTTTTAGGCAATGTTTTAGTGGAAGTTAGAGTTGCATTTTTATTAGATTGTCTTTTAGTTTTGTCTCTACTTAAACATAAGAGTGTAGGGATATTTTTAAACAAAAAAAAATTAGAAATTCAAACAAGGAAGCCCCTTAAATAATAACATAGATAAAGTGGGGAGGAAAAGAAAAACAAAATCTTTAACGTAATAAATAAACAAACATAACATTCCCTTTTTTAACTTCTTTAATAAAAAGCAAAGCAAGGTACGTCATGAAAAGCATTTTTTTTGCTTTCCCCAGTTAATATCTCATATTCTCACACAGACTAGCACCGACCTTCTCGCCCACTCCACTGCAAAAAGACAGTTCTCTCAGCTTAGATAGCAAAGACCCAAAACGGAATCTCTTAAACCAAAGCTTATTAATTACGTGCATTCTTTTTAACAGTAGCCCACTTCACACGTGATCCCTCCTTCCTTTTCTTCCCGCAACTGCAACCCAAAGCAGCTTCTCCTCCACTCTCCACGTCACCACCATTACCAACCCCCCAAAAATATCTTTAAACCCAAAAAATAAAAATAAAATTATGTCTATCATATTTTCAAAGCAAATTTTAATGGAGGAAAAATTATAGTCACTTATTCATTATTTTACTATAAAACTCTTACATGTTTAAATTGATTGAAAACTTTAGTTAGCTTATAATAAAAAAAATTTGTTAAATTTATTCAACAATTTTAAATAAATAAGAGTCTTTAAGTAGAATAGCCGAATAGCGGATAAGTAACGTTGTCCACTTTGAGAACGGTATAATTTCTCGTAAGTAAAATGTTGTTATTTTCTGTTATTACCGGACAAAAAAGTAATTTTAGTAATGGTTTCAAATTAGAACCAATAACAATCATTAGAATTTATTAAAAAAATGTTATGAACTACTTAAAAAAGAAAATCTGAATTCAAAACTTTTGCCAGTATGTTGGATCACTCTAAGGAATTCTTGGGTGTGGAATAGAGAATTACATCACCCAAAGAATAGTCAAATACTCAAAGAAAAAACTCGTCCGTTTCTTATATTATAAACCGACCCAGACCGACTCTCCCGCAACTAACAGCCCACGAATGAAGTAGACCGTTAGATACTTAGTTACCGCCACGTCACCTGTAACAGGTGAGTCAGGTGACCTGTACTCTCTCTCTCTCTCTCTCTCACTCACAAATATATATAAGCATTTCCATTTCTCTCTCTCTCTTCAGAGAAGAAAAAAAAAACTTACAAAAATGGAGTCCTCAAAAATCTCTCTCTCTGTTCTATTCACTTTCATGTCCCTCTTCTCTCTCTCTTCCTCGATCAACTTCAACGAGGACCTTCATATAGCAAGGTCGAACCTGCCGTCGGTCCAAGCCGAGAAGTTTATCAGAGACCTCAATTTGTTCCCCAAAACCGAAATCAACGTCGTCGACCGTCCAGGTTTCTCCTCCGCCGCCGCCGCACCAAAGAAGATCGTCGAGAAACGGTTCGCTTTTCCCGACCTCGTCGGCTCCGGAGTCACCGTCGACGATTTGGGCCACCACGCTGGCTACTACGATATCGAGCATTCCCATGCCGCTAGGTCAATCTTCTAAAACCCTAGATTTCCCTTAACGGTCTCTGATTGGTATTTTCATGTAATTTTGCGAGTTTTAGAACCGTAAAGTTTTTGTTTTTATCTTAATCTGATCATTACTATTAATTCAAACAAATTAGTGATTTATTACTCTACTCGGTTTCTTTAATTTTTTTCCTAATATGTGTTCCTTAAGCATTAATTCAATGCTTGTTTGTTTTCAAATTATAGGACAAACCCAATTTAAATTTGGTACATTTATGTGTAGGCGATTTAGGAAATGAATTTGATTCGATAGCAAAGTCTCACATGTGGAAATAGTGAAATATTATTACTTTAAAGGGAATTAAGGTCTTCGTTGATCATCAAGTTTTTTTTTTTTTTTTGGTAGTTTCGCTGTTTGTAATAAAATTTTATTCATGTTTGTTTCTACGTAAGTGTCAATTTTGGGTACTTGGTTACTGTTTCTTAGTATTTGGTTTGATGATTTTCAGGTTGTTCTACTTTTTCTTTGAATCACGCACCAACAAGAAAGACCCTGTTGTTATCTGGTTGACCGGAGGGCCGGGATGTAGTAGTGAATTGGCCATGTTTTATGAAAATGGTCCTTTTTCTATTGCAAACAACATGTCTCTTGTGTGGAACGAGTACGGTTGGGACAAGGTATCTATTTTCTTTGTACTTTTAGATGTGATTCTATTTCTATGGTTATAGGTTGTATTAGTTTAAGCTAATATGAAAGTGTTAATATTGTATAACAATTAGATGGGTGTTCCCTTTTTGACATGTAGCCACTGTCTACATTTCAAGTCTTCTATCTAGAAGAGAATTTACAAATTCGTTTGCTGATTTTGCAGGCATCAAACCTCCTCTATGTTGATCAACCAACTGGGACTGGCTTTAGTTATACTTCTGATAAACGTGACATCCGTCACAATGAAGACGGTGTTAGTAATGACCTTTATGACTTCTTACAGGTGTGTCTGTCTATTCATAATAAAAGTTATTGTGATAGAAAGATAATTCAGTAAAAAAATTTCTCAATTGACTCGTTTGTGTATTATAATGTTGTAAGGAGAGAATTAACTGGACTTTACATCATTGGGATTATTATTAAGAAAAACACTGTTGAGATGAGAGAGAATAAAAAACCGTGTTGTATCTGTATGTGAGTATTATTTTGACTCAATGAGCTCTTTCTATGATATCAGGCTTTCTTTGCGGAGCATCCTGAATTTGCAGAGAATGACTTCTACATAACTGGGGAATCTTATGCTGGGCACTACATCCCTGCCTTTGCTGCTCGAGTTCACCGTGGAAACAAAGCTAACGAAGGAATTCATATAAACCTAAAGGTCTGTCACTGATGACTGATATAACATAATCTAGAGTTTATACTTGGTCTTTTTAACTTTCCTGAGCAGCTGACCTGAAATTAAATGGTTAACAGGGATTTGCCATTGGTAATGGACTTACTGACCCTGCAATCCAATATAAAGCTTACACTGATTATGCACTGGACATGGGCTTGATTTCAAAAACTGCTTACAATCGCATTAGCAAGGTGATTCCGGTCTGTGAAACTGCGATCAAGCTTTGTGGTATGTTTGCATGTTAGATTGGCATATCCCCTAATGTAAATTTGATACTGTGTTGATCTTTTCATTTGTGCTTGTGCATTGTAGCCTCTTGTTGGTTGGCTACTACTGCTTTTTTGTCTCTCTCTCTCTCTACACTGTGGTTAAACTTTTTTTTTTTCAGGCACTGATGGTACAATCTCTTGTGTGGCTTCATATTTTGTTTGCAATACTATATTCAGTAGCATCATGGCCCTTGCTGGCGATATCAATGTAAGATAACTCATTCTATTCTTCATTTAGTGCTTTAAGTCTGATCATGGTACTGCAATTTGTCAATTCTTTTTTTTTTTTGGGGGGGGGGGGGGTGAGTAATTAAATTTTCAATTCTTAATTTAACATGTTTTCTGCACAAAAAAGCATTTGACAATTTCCTTTTAATGAAAAATATAAAGAATGATTTTTTCAAACAGAAGAGTTTGTAGAAGATGGGAATATCCCCCTTTTTTTTATTTTGTTTAGACAATGAGACTTAAGACCTGAAAATATAGACTATTTGTGACATAAGCATAATTCCTTTTTTTTTTTTTTTTTCCTGAAACATAAGCATATTTCCCTTACCTCTTGATTTTCATAACTATGTGCATTCTGACACCTGGATAGACCTCAAATTTGACAAGCATTAATATTTTTACTTTGCAGTATTATGACATTAGAAAGAAGTGTGAGGGGACCCTCTGTTATGATTTCTCAAACATGGATAAGTTCCTAAACCAGGAATCTGTTAGGGATGCACTAGGAGTTGGGGATTTAGACTTTGTGTCGTGTAGCCCTACAGTGTATCAGGCCATGTTGGTGGACTGGATGAGGAATCTCGAAGTGGGTATTCCTACACTTCTTGAGGATGGAATCAAATTGCTTGTGTATGCTGGAGAATATGATCTCATATGCAACTGGCTTGGTAAGCTTTTATGCTTAATGGAAAACCAGCATGTTCTAAGTTAGGAATCTAATGTGTTAAAGAATTACCAATAACAATTGTATTGGATGTGATTCAAGCCTGGATTATAATTTTGTTTGAGTAGGTAACTCAAGATGGGTTCATGCTATGGAATGGTCTGGTCAGAAAAATTTTGTAGCATCCCCTGAAGTTCAATTTGAAGTCAATAATTCAACAGCTGGAGTACTGAAAAGCCATGGACCTCTCAGTTTCCTTAAGGTCTCTCTCTCTCTCTCTCTCTCTCTCTCTCTCTCTCAGACACACACACCACACGCACACCTCACCTACCAATGGCTAATTGTTGGTTGCCAGTGCTGACATAGTTGTGTGATATATGTAAACAATAAACAGGTCCACAATGCGGGTCACATGGTTCCTATGGACCAGCCCAAAGCTGCATTAGAGATGCTGACAAGGTGGACTCAGGGCAAACTTTCTGAAGTGCCATCTGATGATACTGGAATATTGATTGCTGAGATGTGATTGCCTCCTTCTTTCATCTTATTTTGTTATCTTATACAGAGCTGTGTTTGACCTCAATGTCAGAGCAAATCAGTATATTGTTTCCTTGGGTTCTTACTATGCTTGTAAATATTTGTGCACACCTCAACTTTGGGATGAAAAAGAACTCTAGTCTCTAGATAATGTGGTATCTTGACGTTTTTTGAAGATTTCTCAACAATAACCAATGAGAATATGATGCCTAATGTTTGTATAGTTGATATGCTTCTGTATATTCTTTCTTTTTCTAGTTTGTCTATTGTTCTGCGTTGTAATTTGACCTGCAAGACATTTCAACCATCATCATGTGGTCATTCAAGGGGAGTGGATGTAGACGAAGTTCTCAAACAAAAAGTCTGTTTTGTGTTTTTTCAAATTTCTCAAAAGAAAAGTCTGTTTTGTGTTTTTTCTGCATTGATAACCGATTACGGCTTTGTGCTAAGCCATCTGATATCACCATGAGGTCGATAGTTATTTGCTTATGGATGGTACTTTGTGATGCGCAGTTGACCAAGTATCTCAATCCTGTCAATTTTGATAGAACTTGAACAAACTACTAGATTGAAGCCCATGAACACCAACCTTGAACAAACCCATCTGAATACTCTCTCTCTCTCTCTCTCTCTCTCTCTCTCTCTCTCTCAATGCCAGAGCGGGAAACAATCCTTGAATTTCTGCTGCTAATCTCCCTATATTCTCATTTTCCCCCTCTTTCTGTGTCTTTTCTCTATTTTTATGTATAGAGAAAAGACAAGAAGGGGGAGGAAAATCGGGAAAGATGAGATGGAAGAGGAAGAGGAAGAGGAAGAGGAAGAGGGGGTAGTAGATTATAGGTTGTAGAAAAGACCTTGCTCTGCTAAAACAAATGCAGTTGAGATCTTAACGTGCGGGGTCCAGACTACAGAGGTTAATGTTTTGCGGACCATTTATATGTTGGGGTGGGCTACCTCATGATTGGCACAATTTGGTATCAGTTCTTCTCCCAAAACTTTCCACCTCAATTTCAGGTATATATCAATATATGTCTTAAATGCAATGGCTTTAGCATTTCGAGTGTGAGCCTATCAATTTACCAGCAAACACTCTTCTAGCCCGAATGCCATTTCTCACAAGTCACAACTAACCAGTCAGGTTAAAATTAAGTCTCTCTCTCTATGTACTCGAACCCCAAGTTTGCTTAGTCATCTGAAAAGGTTGTCCCTGCACTAGTGCTAGAATATCTCATTAGCATTATGGAGTACTAATGTACTATATACAAGTATACAACTGAAACGGATCTCGATGGATAACTTTAGCCACCAATACCATGAAAATTTCACGAGTAAGACATTTTGTTACCGGGAGAGGTTTATGAGTTAGAAACATTTGTCAAGGGTTCTTTTTACATTTCTTGTACCTTAGACATGCGTCTTAATGTTATTGGACAACGCTTAGTCTAGGCTTTTTCTAAGAAGGAAATTGGGCCTAGCGCTCTACGGAATGGGCTCCAAAGTACCATTCTACAGCTGCCAGTTTGTGCGCAAACATTAAGTCCAAGTACAAGGGAAGACGCTACAAAGTAGACTTATCCTCTGTTTCTACCGTAGAAGGAACTTTTCTTCAGTTTCTGCCATAGGACTGACTTTTTTGCTGTGCGGTAAAACTTTCTGTTGTCCAATAAAATCTTTTGCTGTGCGGTAAAACTTTCTGCTGTCCAATAAAATCCTCTGTTGCACGGTAAAACTTTCTGCTGTGCAGTAAAACTTTTTGCTGTACAATAAAACTTTCTGCTATGCAATAAAATCTTTTGCTGTGCAATAAAGGTTTCTACTGCGTAGTAGTAAAGCTTTCTGCTGTGCAGTAACATCTTCTGTTGTGCAGTAAATTATCTTTATCTTTTAAAATATTTCATTTCAAAAAAAAAAAAAAAAAAAACTCATTTGTTAATTGTTATACGAGTACGACAATGCTTTATCTGTCACCCACTATTTATCAATACGGCGAGCCGTTTCCCTAACATAGCAAGTTAACAACAAGAAGCTCATCGATAAGTAAAACAAAAAACAATGTACGAGTTCGTTTAGCTGCCTCCGGATAAAGAAAAAAGTAGAGTCTCAGACTCATAGTCTTATCATGGCGTCCATGCTTGGGTTTTTACCAAACCATTCTCTGTACTCTCGAGCGCTATGGGCCCCTTCAGTCTCCATAAACCATTTTGTAGCTTCACCTTCACATACTTCAACTGTTTCATATTTATCCTCAAACAACACCCATCAGCTGAAGCTCAAGCATTTCCCACAACCGCAAGCATCTTCTTCTGAAGGTGAGCTTATCCTTTTCAGTTTCTTCATTTCTTGTCTTTATTTTCACTCAAGAGGGTATTTTGGGAGATGGGTATGTGTTAAACTTTAGTGGTTAAGCTTTTAGCCTTTTAATAATGTTAAATTTTGCATTTTCTTGATTGTTTGCAAAGTTGAACCAATTGAAGTTGAATATGTAGCGTTATAATAATGGTTAAATGATCAAATTCACCCTTCTTAATGCTTTATGCTGTTGGAACAATTGGAAATTTATCATAGTATGGAGCAGATGGTCCTGAGTTTACATGTGAAAGGGAGTGTTAGAATAATAGCTAAATGATTAAACTCATCATTTCCTAACAGCTTAGGCTTTGGGGAAATTGGTAATTTATAATGTAGTGTTTGGAGGATTTGGGAGCAGGGACTATGGTTGTATAAGTGAAACAATGTAGGAAGGTTAAGGGGTAGAAGGAATTATTTGAATGCAATTTTGTTTGTTTCTTTCGTAGTCATTTGCATTAGAGAATGAATTTGACTTATTTGAACAATCTTAGCTTCTTGATGCTGCTACCACTTCTTCCCAGTGGGCAGGCAATAATTGAAAATTCAGTAGAGACAAGAAGAGGAATTGGTTGTTGGAAAGTTGGCATCTTTATTTCTAAATCGAAACTTATTCATAAACACATTTTTGAGATACACTCACTCATTCTCATAATCATTATTTATATTCTTATATTCTTTGAAATTTAATGCTACCTTTTTTTTGGATTATTATCTTCATCTTACAGGAATTCCTGGTGAGTTAATTGAAGACTCAAAGTTTGTACCTTTGAATGCTGAGGATCCCAGATATGGTCCACCTGTAAGTTCTGGTTAGTTACATTCCAATTGTAAAATTCTTACTTCCTCCTATGTGATGACAAAGATTGCTCATGCTCTTATTAGTAATACTTTTAGACAATCGTATATACTATGTGGTTTTGCTGTATGTATCAGCTCTAAGATACAAGTTTCTGAAACAGAAAGATATTTTTAACTTTAAATCTTTTTCTATATTTAGTTGTTCAGTTTAGAATTTACAGTACCTTAAAGAAAGTAGTTACTCTTATTTTTGGATCATGTATACTTGTAAGTTATAACCACAACCATAACTTGTTGCCTGGGAAATCATAAACATTTTCCTAAAAGTGGTTATTAAAATAACTAAATAGATGGGATCATATTCTAAATCCTACTGAAGTTGATGATTCAAACTTGCAGGCTTTATTGTTATTGGGCTTTGAAGTGGAAGAGGCCATGAAGGTAATCTTTTGTTTTTCATATCATTTGCCATCTCTGCCACTATTCTATACATTAGGTGAATATTTGAATAGGCTCTAGGAAATGCTTTTGTACAATAATAAGCGTAAATCAATGTAATACTGTTGTTTGCTACAAAATATATATTTTTTCATATTAAAATTCATGCATATTGTGTCCAATAAGCTTTGACTCAAATGACATGTTGAAATTTGTTGTGTGTGTGTGTGTGTTGGGGGGGGGGGGGGGGGTGTTATTTTGCACCTCTGTTTGAAGGTTATAAGGTTCAACGTTTAACTTAAGCTTTCTTTTCCGTCTCAACCAAATCTTTGAACACCATTTCTGCTCACCATATATAGTAAGAAGTACCGCATCCAGGATCTTTTGTTTATTCTCATAGTATTTATAATGGTATTCTGACTGATTATTTAAATAAATAAATATATATATATATATATTTTTTTAAAAGAGAGTTTTGTCTTTAGTGGTCAGGTTAGCATGTATCATTATGATCATATAACTCGAGGTCTATTTCTAAGATAATAATATCAAATGGTGAACCAGTATGATTTTTTTTAAGGGGGGGATAGGAAAATTGTCAATGTGAAGATATGGTGCCTGAATTTGAATTTGTAAGCCTTAGGAATGACTTCCGTGCAGCTTTGAGATGAATCTTCATTTAAGGAAGCATACTGTGCTTGGCTACTTGCCTCTTTGTAGGACTTTTTTTTATATTAATGCCCAAGAAATTGGTTCTATCCCACCCTACAATTCTTTTTTTGTTTTCCTCATGCAGATACAACAGCTTTTGAAAGAGTTGGATGGTGAATTCCTTGAGGTATTTAGTTATACCATATATTTGTGTTCACTTTATATGAGCTTGATGGAGAACTTTTTCCAGATAGGGGTAAACCTGAAAATCGTAAAAATCATTTGTTTCTTTCTTCTATACTTTTTCCATTGATATCCTGCTCTTGACTTAATTATTTTGAAATTTTCACTTTATGCAACTCTGGAAGATATTGAGTACCATAACCCCATGCTTAAGACTTACATGATTTTGTCTAAATGTGCTCCTAATCTCTATAATAAACTTGATGCTCACTATTGTAGATTATTTTTTGTACTGAAGACATGATTACTCGTCCCCTTTGGGAAGCAATGAATACAAGGCAGCCCCGTTTGGAAGCAGTAAAGGTTGATTTCTTCAACTTGCTACTCACTTTTTTCCTGTTGATAATTCTATTATGGCCAATTTTTTACCTATGTCCTGCCTATCGTATCTTGCCACCAACATGTTTCAGTGGAAGCTGAATAATCCAATCATGTTTTAATAGCATTTGATTCAATATATCTTGTTGTTATACCATCGAACAAGTACATCTTTTCTCTTAGAACTCTTACAAAGGGGAAGTCATCTTAGTATCTAAATAAATATCTCTTTACTCAATTTGTTGAATTTTGTTATTTACTGGGATGGAAAATGTAAACTACTAAATACTTGTTTTTAATATTTTTCGTAGCATCAAATGCCAAAAACTTCTCTTCTCAACATTATGTGAACCAACCAAATAATAATGCAGTCAAAGCATTTCACCTATTGATTGGAAGCCAATACTTCCCAGAGAAGGCAGTGCTTTAGGTTCTAATAAAATGAAGGATCATCTCAGATTATAAAACTTGTTAAATTTCAACTTGTATTCATACTTGTATGCATGTAACCAGTGTATTTTCTTCCGCAGGTAGCCAAGTCACTGCCACGGATCTGCTTCTTATCTGGTCTAAGTGGAGAGGAGATGATGGTGTTGATTGATGCCTTTCCAGAAACTGGTATTGGAACTTTCCTTACCCCAGATGAAGCTAGTAAACTTCACATTTCGCTTTGAATGGTAGTCAAGTCATAATTGAGAATTTTGACTCAACCAGAGGGGCTTCCTGAAAATTTTGAAGTTCCAGAAACTCTAATCTCAATACTTTAATATGAAGGAATAAATCACATTAAAACGGAAAGAATGTCAGACGAATCGATACAAAAGGATGTTGAAATCTGGAACTTGTTACCAAGTACCAGCATTATGGCCTGGGTATATATGTGGAACAGAGATCTATCTCCACCATATGTACATGCATTTTTTTTTTAAAAAAAAAAATTGACGAATATGTATATGCATTTAATTCATATGGGTGAACTTGTAGAGTCATAGCAATTTCTTCATGTGGTTTTCTTGTACAGGGATGCCCCAAACCCAAATGCAAAACTTCATTTTGCAGTATATTTATATTTATACACATATATGCCCCTTCCTCCTAAACCCTAATTTGGCTCAGGGAAGTGGACTCTTTGATCTTCTCAATGGGTGACCCCTTGTGTCTATCAAGTATCGTTACAGTTAATGGCGATAAACCATATTTCCAGTGTTCCTTCTTTTAATCAATTATACAGTTCCTGATAAATATATCCGGATAAATATATCTTGTGCTAGCTTCCATCTATGTATTACATTTGAAACTGTCCTTTTATACAGGACTAGAACCAGCCGTATTTGCGGCACTTGTTCCCAATAGTGCTGATAAGCCGCTCCAGGAGTTGATAGAAGAGATTATGGGGGACCATGAAATGCTGGTAAAGATTTTTCCTTGATATCTATGTGAGTTTCTATGGAATCATCTCATCTTGTTACCGATGCTATACTTTTATTTTCATGCAGACTGCAAAGCAACCCAGTTCGACATAGGCATATCCAAATCAGATGTCTGCAAGAGTATCACTTTTCTTCATGAGCTCGATTGTTTTATATAGTGTTGTGGCAAAAGATCATCTAGTTTTCAGTTAGAAAAACGTATCTTATGTTCTATAGCAGGAAAAGAGCATATAAGTAAATATGAAGCTTTGTACGTCATTAAAACTTCAAATGATATCCTAATCTTCTTATGATGTTGACAATGATATCTGACGCCTCTTATGATGTTGACACCAATGCACGTGTAAAATTCAAGCAACTCTAGAAGCTGAAATGGATACCTTGTCTTTACATTGTTTTTGGCTTGATGATCCAAATATGTTACATAAAATTGCTCAATCATCATGAGATATATATATATATATATATATATATATAAATTTGAAACATCCAATGTTTTATCGTTCACATGGTAGTTTTGCTTGTAAAGTGCTCCTGTCTTTCTAATTCCTATTCCGTCAATAGTCACAAAACCTGTGGAACATGGATGTCTTCCCCAATCAAAGCCACCATCCAATAACAAGATATGAAATGTGTTAATTAACAATTTCTTTAACTTTTTCACTAGGTCAGCACTATGAATGTAGGTACCAGCCAAAAGGTACAAGCTAGTCAGTAGACAAGCGGTTATTGTAAAGGTTGATAGAATTCCTGCATTCATTTGCGTACAATGTAATTTGAATACACATCTCTATGTCCACCGTGACCACTGCTCTAGGACATGAATTATACTATCCTACAGGCCTCGATACAAAAGGAAAAAAAGGAAAAGAACAATAACCCTAATCACTAGAACTTGTGCTTCTTTATTTCTTTTACACAGTATGACAAGAGTCTATTAAATTACATACTGCTCACAAGAACTTCAGACTGAGCGAGGACCACCTACATCATCATAGAAAGAGAACCAAAAAATTGAGATGATCCAAAATAATTTAAGCCAGAGCATCAATATTCAACTACACTGGTCCTTGCTACAGCAACCACAAATGTGCTCTGGTGAGAATTCAGAGCAGTCTTAAGCAACCTTGCTGGGAGAATATGATAAGCAGCATGCAGCATTATGTCTCCTGCAAAAGAGAGAGTTGGTTTGGTTAGCCCCAATATCCGAGTAATCCTGATATTAGCAGCATAAGTGTACTAATTATTACCAATGTTTTATCTGATAACTTCCTCTGTATTTAGCCATACAACCTATTGTCAATACATAATATCTTATCTTCTCCTATACTCCCCATCCAAACATATTATTTTTAGATAGGTAAAATTAATTTTATTGAAACAAGACTACCTAGTGAAACTAGTCACGAAGTAGCCTAAAGAATTACAAACGAAAAACTATCTACATATGCATCAAATCTATGAAAGAATTAATAGAGTTGCTATCTGTGAGACCCAATGCAAAGGACCACTCATAAAGATAACTAACTACTACTACTACTACCATGTTCTTTTTTGTTTAGAAAAAGTGGTTAATTCAAAACAACTCAAGTTCAGTCATTCTTGAGTTTATCCTAATCAATCAACAAACCTAAACCCAGTAACCCCTATTGTAGACTCTAAATCATATATTTCCCCAAACCTAGCCATTTGAGCAAGCAGTAACATCCAGGTCACCATATTTATCATACACAAAGTTGGTTCATAAATTTCAAGGAATAAACCAAAACAAGCATCAAACTTATCCAAATAACAAAACATTTGAGCAAGCAAATTAGGCCCAGGCTCAGGTAGCTTGGTTTTTTATTCAGGCCTCTGAAAACAAATATAACGTCTCTTTGCAAACTACATATGAAAGCCCTAACGAAACAAACACATCTAAACCAAATTAAAATGAATGCATATAACCCAGAGAAAGAGAACTCCCTAACAACTTCACTCAACCTCTTTTTCTACAAAGGCTAGAAAAGAAGGAACCGGGAAAAGCTTATGTTTTAATGAATCACTTGTAGATATATTGCTAATACACAAAGAGTTAATGGTATTTCACGATGACCAGTCGATTGAGGCAAAGCAATACTTGAAACAGCAATCCATAAGATAGGAGACACACCTTCATTTATAAAATCTATGCAAACAAATTCATCCAAGTAACATGGCTGCTCAACAAAACCATTAATCATTGATACCTACAAACTTCCTGTAACCCCAAGTTTACAAAGAATAAACCCCACTACCTCCAATGTCCAGACAACTAAGAGAACAGTACAGAAACTTTCAACCATGTCCCCCAATCTCATGTTATGGTTTCCCAACACAATCATATATAGCTCTACATACAATAATCCCATCAATCAAAGAACCACCCTCTGCAAAATTAACCAAAACTGATCTTATCTTCACAATTCAGGCACATCCAAATATGTCAATGATAAAAATCAAAACTAACAAACCCCCTAACTTGACATCCACTACCATCTAAACCACGTATTTTCAATTGGCATCTCTTGGTATTTCCAATGGAAACGTTCAAACAAAGTACAAACAATTAAAACACATCAAATAAACCATTGAGGTTCAATTAAACTTACATTTAAAGCATACCCAACACCAAAAAATTTGGTTTTTTTCACTCATCCTCTTCACTCTCATCGCTGAAGTAGCTAGCTTTCTTAACTTTCTTCCTCTTCTTCTCCTCAACCTCAACAACCCCATCAGTCAATAACCGCTGGTTAGCCCCACCGTCCACCACCGACGCCCAATTATCATCCTCCAAT
Source organism: Quercus lobata (assembly GCF_001633185.2). NCBI lineage: Eukaryota > Viridiplantae > Streptophyta > Magnoliopsida > Fagales > Fagaceae > Quercus > Quercus lobata. Next base: position 54,194,874 of record NC_044911.1, read on the forward strand.
CCCACCACCTCTTCCTCCTCCTCCTCCTCCTCCTCCTCATCATCATAACCACGATCTCCAATCCGAAACCCACCACCACCACTGCCACCGCCACCGCCACCGCCACGTGGCTTTTTCGGAACAGGTCGCTCCCTAGGACCCAGCTGATTCTTAGGACACTCATAGGAAAGGTGCCCATCGTCCCCACACTCATAACACCGAGACTTATCCTTGTACACGCGCTTCCGAATAAACTCAGGAGCTCGCCCATTGTCGGCGGCAATGGAAGCCGAGATGGTTCGCCCGTTGAGGATCTTCCCGTGCATTTGACGCGCCGAGGAGAGAGCGTGGTCCTGGGAGACGAACTGGACGAAAGCGACGCCGCGGCTTTGGCGGGTGACGCGGTCTTTGAGGACGGTGACGCGGGCGATTTTGCCGAAGGTGGAGAAGAGAGTGTGGAGGTCGGAGTTGGTGAGGGTGTAGTCTAGGTTTGATACGTAGAGCGTTGATTTTGATGGGGCTAGCCCTTTAGACCCACCTTTGGTTTTGGCGGCTCTGTTATCGTTGGCGTTGGGGTTTTGTTGGGGTTTTGAGGTTGTGGTAGATGCTGGGTTTGAAGAAGAGGAAGAAGGGTAGCGGTAATAGAAGGTGTCGTCTTCATCGTCGCTGCTATCGGTTTGCTTCTTCCGCACCATGGTGCCTTTTCTCTCTCGACTGTTCTCTTTGCCACTATTTGTTTAAATTTTTTTTTTTTTTTTATATATGAAATTTCTGACTTTTTTTTTTTTTTTGGGCCCGAATAGCACAATTTAAGAAAATTTTAAGTGAGACACTTCCGATCAAACTTATTTAACTACGTGGCACTCTCTTGAAAGTTTCAAGCGAAACTCAAGTCTCAGGCAAGCATTATGGGCTCACATGGCCATTTGATTAAATGGATTTGTTAACGGATGCTTTTAGAGTAATTATTAATAAATCATAATAAAAAAGTTTTAATATTACTTTTATGAGAAATATAAAAAATTACTAATAATATTTATTGTTATATTATTCTCTCAATAGAATGTTTCTAAAAATAGCTCTTAAACTAATGTCCTTAGGGTATTGGTTAACATTTACCTTAAACATAATACTTGGAACTTGAGTTTATTTCACTTTATTCGAGTTCTAAAAAAGTACTATATAACTAAATAAGTTTGACATGATATTTTTTCTTACAATTTTTATAAAACTATGTTATTTGGCAAAATTATCCTGAAATTTCATCATATATATGCATATCTTAGTTTTTTTTTATTAAAAAAAAAAAAATTATTATGGACAAATAATGGCTACAACTTAATATGCCTATATTTTGAAAATCTTAGATTGCATGTTCTTTTAAGATCTTAACATGCGTGTCAAATTTTGTATCAATCATATGTTTTTTATTATTCAATCTCCGTAAACCTATTTTTTTGCACATAATTTTATACTACAAAATTTAAAATTTAAATATTTGATTGACAATTTAGATATCGTTCTTTGATCTTCTATAAGTTTGCACATATGGCGGGTATAAGAAGAAAATATTATTCAAAGGTGAATTTATCAAAATTCACATCTGATAAAAAGATATTTGGTGAAGTTGTAGTCATTGGTTACAATTAAGTTTATAATCAAACTTTTTCTATTTGTAATCCCCAAATATTTGTCTCTCATTCTCTTTCAAAACTCTCACTGTCGCCCTTCCATTTTCAATTTCATCTCTATCTTAACAATAATGGAGTCATATTATTAAGAAAAGTAAATTACCTCTATCTTGCCCCATTCCTAACTTACCTCGCTTTAACCATGTGCTGGTTTTACCCACCTTACCCCACCCTATAACAATCCCTAATAATTTTATTAACATATCAAAAGGACAGTATAGTTCCTTGCTCCAACAATTGATTAAACTAGTTTACATCTTCTAAGGGATTGTGATGCAGTGAGGAGGTTGTGGTGTCAAGCTGATACTAATAGGCGTGATAACAGGTTCTTTAGTGCAGACCTGGGCTTTGGGTTGTGGAAGAACTTGTGTGATAATACGAATTATGGCAATCACAATATTAGTTGGAGCTATTTCTTTGGTTTTTGCATTTGGAAGCTTTGGTTATTTTGCAATAGATGAATATTCGAACCAGGTGACTCAAGTACACTTGCAGTGGAGGAAATCAGAAACATGGCAGTGGAGTTTTCCTTCTCTGCTGGGAAGGTGAAGCATACAAGTGGCAGGTTCCCAATACAGGTTAGATGGAATAAACCTGATATAAACTGGATTAAGTTGAATACTGATGGTTCGGCTTTAGATAACCCCAGGCTAGCTAGTGGCAGTGATCATAATGGTAATTGGGTATCAAGTTTTGCCAGAGCTCTTGGCATCACTACTAGTTTTGAGGCTAAACTATGGGCTCTTCGTGATGGTCTTAGACTAAGTTCCTCACTTGGGGTTCAAGCACTGGAGATAGAGTTAAATGCAAAAGTTGTTGTGGATTGGATATTGTTAGGACATATGTGATTCACTTGTTAAGAACATATATCACTATTTTCTGTAATTGGCTAATCTTTTGACAAAACACACTTTACTTGTAATTGGATAAATCTAGGATGTGTTTAATGCTTCAAGAAACCTTATTTCAAGTTCAAGTGTTAAAACTATGCAAGTCCGTCTAAGATTCAAGTCTAAAAAGTGTCTGTCATTAAAACTCAACAGCTAACTCGACAGATAGGCATTTGTCGAGATTTATGAAAAACAGAGTTTTAGTTCTGTTTTGACTCCAATCCGTGATTGTATATTTGGGCTTTCTTTTCTCACAACCCTAGACATATAAAATGATTATTTTAAGAGCCGTCAAAGGTAACACAAGTTGCACAAATATTGAGCAAAGTTTGTTCAAGCAAATTGTGACCGGAAACAGAATTTGCCCTAGTTCATCTTTCTTGTGAAGAAGCTGCTGTGTTTGTGCATCATAGAATTTTGTAACCAAAAAGCTTCTCGATCTTCATCGTGTGATGAATTGAAGAACTTTGCAGCCAACAACCTTCTCTAGTTGGTGATTGAAGTCACGTACTAGGATCCGCGCAATTGGTTAGTCACGTACTGGGAGCCGTGCATTACAAGGAGAGATTGTCACTACAAAACTAGTCGAATTGAGTATTGGGGTAAGGGTTAAACTGTAGGTTGGTATAAGGTACTAAGATTCTTTTACTTGTAACCTATTGTTTTGATAATAGTAGATTTTCGGGAGTGATGACCTTAAAATCACCCGGTGGGGTTTTTACCGTACAGGTTTTCTCCATTCGTAAACAAATCACTGTGTCAATTTATTTTCCGCTACATACTTAGTTTAATTGGTGATTTGTTTGTGCTACCACATGCTTTGCATGTTAATTTGATTAATTAATAAATTTGGCTAATTAATCAATTAATATATCACAAGGGGTCAATTCGTTTTTGGCCTATCAAATATTAGGACGAGCTTCCTCAAATTTTCGCCATTCCTCTCTTGTTGCAGATTGCAAAGAGTTGATGAGCAAATTTCCCAGGTCATGTAGACACCGAATTTTGTATCCCTTAAGACTCCGACCCGAATTCCCCAATTGATAGGCCACAAACTAAATGACCCCTTGTGATAGAAATTAATTAATTAATTAACCAAGTTATTAATTAATCAATTTATCATGCAAACGCGTGGTAGCACAAACAAATCACCAATAAACTAATAATGCAGCGAAAAATAAATAACACAGTGATTTGTTTACGAATGGGGAAAACCTAACAACAAAAATCCCACCGAGTGATTTTCAAGTCACCACTCCCGAAACTCCACTATTATCACAACAAGCGATTACAAGTAAATGAATCCCAAGTACCTTACCAACCTACAGTTGAACCCTTACCCCAATACCCAATTGGACTTATTCTGTAGTGACAGTTCCCCTTTCAATGCACGACTCCCAAGTACGTGATTAACCAATTGTGCGGATCCCAGTACGCGACTTCAATCACCAACTAAGAAGGTTGTTAGTTGCAAAGTTCTTCAGTTCATCCACAAGATAAATATCAAAAAGATGTTTGGTCACAAAACCCTACGGTGCACATACACAACAACTTCTTCAAGAGAAAGAGATGAACTAGGGCAAGAACTTCGTCTCCGGTCACAATTTGCTTGAACAGAGTTTGCTCAAAACTTGTGCAACTTGTGAACCGTTTGACGGCCCTTAAACTGATCCTTTTATATGTCTAGGGTTAGGAGAAAAGAAAGCCCAAAGACAAATTCACGGATCCCAAGAAAATCATATTGGAATTCTAAAAATCTTAGACCTCGACAGATAGAAGGTGTCGAGCAGGTGTCAAGCACACCGAATGTAGAACAGCTTTCTTAAGCTCGATAGATGCAACTGTCGAGCCAGTTGTCGAGCTTTAATGATTTTGCACTATGAACTTGTTTTCTTGGACAGACTTGAAGGTTTCAATACTTGATCTTGAAACAAGGTTTCTTAAAGTATTTAAACACATCCTAAATTTACCCAAATACAAGTAAAGTGCGTTTTGTCAAAGGATAAGCCAATTACATAAAATCATGACATATGTTCTTAACATGTGAAATACATATGTCCTAACACCAATGATGCTAAACTCTAAAGTTCAAGGTTGATTTAGGGCCCAATCAAACTTAATTTGACTTGAGGAAGGTTTTTACCCTAACGCATGTGTATGCGTATGCAAGCTTCATGCATGCGTACACATACACGGGCATGCGTATGCATGCTAGGGTTCCAGAAACTATGAAATGCAAGTTTTTCTGCATTAAAACTGAGGTTTGGAGTGAATCTCACATCATTTGGGAGCCGTTCCAAACCCTCATTTTCTCAATATAAAAAACCATATATGGTACCCTTTGAAAACACACAGAAAATTCTAAGGGAAAATCTAAGATTCACTAAAAATAGTGAATCAAAGAGGGAGTTTTTTACAAACATCCTCAAGTCAATATTTTCTAATTGGGGCTTTTTCTAGCCTTGATTTTCGAGTTTTAAGATTACTAATCACTTTTGCATTTGATTGTGAATAGATTTGACTGAGAGGAACGATCAAAATCAAGCCAAAGAGCTTTGTGTTTAAGGTATATGTTCTAAGTCTTTTTCCTTTCTTTTCTTATTTTAATTCTTTTTTTTTCTTTGTTTTTCTGGGTTTATTTGTGATATAACACGTTTGTTTAAGTTTAGGTTTTCTCTGTTTTATGTTTTAAAGTATGTTAGGTTGGTAGATTTAATAGTTTTTGTTTCTGCTCTGTTTTTGTTCTTGTTGTTTTTGGGTTAAGGTTTGGGCATGTATGCATACGCATGCGTTCTGCATGTGTACGCATACTCAAAGTATGCATACGCATACAACCAGGGACAGACTCATGATTTTAAACTAGCGGAGACCAGAGTATAAAGGAAAAAAAAAAAAAAAAAACTCCAAATAGGCATCCATATAGTATTAAAAAATTATAAATATTCAAAATCGTTGTTTCTAAATACATTAAGATGAAATCATTTACCAACAAAGGCAAAAACAAAAACAAAATAATGTTTTTTTTAATACTAGGCTGGTTAGGATTTTTTTTTTTTAATTTTAAAATTAGAGCATTTACAATGGTGGTGTTAAAATTTTTAGCTTTTAGCACCCCAAAAAGCTACTTTATCTATTTTACCACCTCACTTTACAATACACCCAATATCAAATGTTATATTTTTTTATCACTTAATTTAAAATAATATAAACAACTCGTTAAAATAATAAAAGAAGTCATCAAAAAAAAAAAAAAGGAAGTGAGAGAATTTGAGTTTTTTAATTGAAGGAAGAGATATAATCTTAATAAAATATTGTATTTTATTTTTAACAATTTGCAACACTCAACTGGTATTTATACCAGTTTACTGTAGTTGTAAAAATTTTTGTTTTAACTTCTCCAATAACATATGATTTTTTGGTTCTTTGGTAGTAAAATAGTTTTTTTTTTTTTGGCTAAAATACAATTACCATTGTGAATGTTTTTATTGTTTTTAGGTTGGATAGTTGCTATTTGGGTGAAGCTAGTTAGGCTTATTGAGGAGAGGGGGGCCTTAGGTTTTGGAAAGGGGCCTAACTACAGAAATGAAATATATAAAAACTAAAAAATATATATATATTTGGACCTAGGGAGGCCCAGGCCCCCACCTGTGTTTGTCCCTGCATACAACTGGGCCACGTACGAAGGCCCTATGTATGTGTACTCGTACTCAAGCCCAGACACCTTAATCTGCATCTTTTTGTTGTTGTTTCTTTACTTCATTTATGATATATGCCTTTGTTTTGTTCTCTTTTTATGTTTTTGAGTCTCTGTTTCTCTGTTTGTGTTTACTTATCCTCCTCATGTTAGATTAGGGTTTTTCTTTCAATTACTCTTTGATATATCATGATCATGCATTTACATGTCCATCCAATTGTTGCATAGGTGATGTGATGCACTAAGGTAAGGTATGCATTCATATGTAATTCATTTGATTGAATATGATCTTGTTTAGGTTTAATGAACATGATATGTGAGTTTAGATGGACATGTTTGTGTTCTTGTTTCTTGATGCTTTCCGACAATTCTCTGATGCTATCATGCCTATGTTTCTACCCTTGGTATCTTGTTTATTTGCTGCCTTGAATGAGATAATATGATATGTATGACAGATGCATGCTAGGCTTGATGTGAGTTGCCATGATAGATGTAAGTTAGAGTTTTGGGGATGATAGATGTAAGTTAGAATTTTGGGGATGAATGATGCTATGTTGTATGCTAAGATGTATGCTAGTGTGTGTGTGTGAATTTAGAATGCAATGTTGAACATGCCTTTAATGAGATTAAGATGTAAGATACAATGAGTGGAAGCTGACCCACGAGTCGAGCCGTCTTAGGTGCCTAACACCTTTGCAAACCGTACCTAAACTCCAAACCCATACTTGGGTAGTAAGATCAGTCCTTCCACATAAGGGCTATATACATGGTTCCTAAGCCATAAAACTAGGTGGCGACTCCATTTCTTTTCTCTGCCCTGGTCCACTCGGCTGAGGCATACCCCTCCTCCAAAAAAGCGCTACGCCCATAGTGGCGGCTTTGCTAGGGATAGAGAGTTTGATTCCAATGGCACTACAACAAAGTTGGTTTCTATCGAGGGTCAGAACCCTTAAAAAAGTATTAAAAGCCCTCAAAAAAGATTATTTTGAGGGTCTAGAAGGCCCTTGATAATATTTGAAAAAAATTCCCTTGAAACAGAAATTTCGACAGCCAACACAACCCTTGAAACAAATGTTTTATCTTTATGGAGTATTGGCGACCCTCAAAAATTCAAAAATAAGGAAAAGTACAATAACCTTTTTTTAAGGGTCTCTAGATCCTCAAAATAGGGTTTTTCTCTTCTTTTTTTTTAAAAATAAAAAATAAAAACCCACAACAACCCAATTGTAATGAACAAAAGTTTAAGTAGTAGAAAGGAAATACACAGGGCTAACTCATCTTATATAAAAATAAATAAACAAATAAAACAAATCTTAAAATAAAATTTTTGGTCGATATCCAGAAATTAATTACTAACATCAGTAATTTTGCCATCTTTGTTTCTGATAACTTGGACAAGATAATTTTCCACTTGGCCATCTACAGTAAGTCAAGCATCCTAGAATAATGTAATATGGACAAACCCACCTGATAGAATCCACTAGTGCAATTATTTAAGATATATTTTAGTTTTAGTGCTTAATTATGTTTAAAAAAATTAAAGAAAAATATCAAATAAAATAAAAAGGAATAAGAACGGCCATATTTTAACAAGAGGCTTTAAAATTAAGCATTAGATAATAAACTTAGATTAAATGGAAAGTGGAAACTCTTCCCACCATAAAATGAGGAGGAGAGTGAGGTCCTGGTTTTGATAGAAAAATTGAGCATGTTATATTCATCAATAACTGAAGTTACGCACCAAAAAAAAAAAAAAAAACCTTTAAACACAACTAACCAGAGGGATAATCATGGCAACCACATACTAATTCTGAGTTTTTGATAGATCTCTGTGGAGGGCCTTTTCATGTTAATGGGCCAAAGCCCGTTTGCTACACCAAGGCCTGTGAGTTAGTGGGTAAGGGAGTTGGGACTAGCTTTGTGGGGTTACACTGCAAGCCAACTTATGCGCAAGCCAAGCATGCCCAATACTTAAACGATAGGAAAACGGTATGGTAGGATGGACGCGACAAATGTAGTCACAGCAAAATAACTGTCACCACGAACACAACGAAAGATACAACAGTAGAACAATTTTTATAATAAAGTATAATAAAATAAACTACCGCATGACAACTAATATTGCAAATAAAATAAAAGATAATATAGCAGAACAACTGATACAGCAAATAGAGTAAGAATGTTACAGCAGAATAACTAATAATTTGACAAACACTGCAGCAAAATGAATAACAACGGGGATATCAAATAAGCTAAAATATTTCATAGCGAGGGAATTACGATTCTAAGCAAGTGCAATAGTGTTAGCTCGCTCTCCCAATCCTGGACCAAGTCATTCAGCATGAACAGGTCCAAGAAGGGAACCAAACGCCATCATGGGAAACCTCGTTACAGGTTTCTACCATTAAAGTTACTTGTGCTAGAGAAAGGGTCTAAATGATTTTAGGTTCTGATTCATAGAGTTTCAAAGGGTAGGAATGTCAAGAGGGTGAGAAAAAATGGTCTACTAATATATGCCCATATTCCTACCATATTTTCTCTCTTCCCTTTTTCTTTTTACTACTTCGCTTTCTTTTCTTTGGTTCTCTAATTATTAGTTTTTTTCTTTACTCTCCTTTCCATGTTCTTCCTACTATTCATGGCTACCTCACCTCCTTTTATATTGCTTGATTCCATGGGATTTCTCCCTTTTGTCCCTAAAGCTTCACCAACCGTTTTTGTTTTCTTGTGGGCTTCTCTCCAGGATTGCCCGGCCATTACTTCTGCTCAGAGTGTGCTTGCTACACCACTCTTCATTCCAGGACAAAACTCGTTGTTTTGTTTCTCCCCCCCCCTCCCCCCCCCCCCCCTCCCTTCTCTGCCTTACCCAAATGGATAAGAATTGGAGGCTCTCTCCCTACTTACCCCTATGGCATGCATCAAGTGGCCCCGGCCCTTTGCTTGCCTCTTTTTGGGTGAAATGCCATCCCAACAAGGCATTTTGCCTAAAAGAAGCCTCGACAAGAACCCAAAAATAGACCTCTTTTCCCCCACTACCAAAGCACAACCTCTGAATCCCTTGACTGAGGGCCCACCTCTTCTGTATTGGTTGGGTTCATGTAGGTGGTGCTCCAGCCCTTGTGTGAGTTCCACTATCCTCTATGTTTGTCTTCTTTTACTCCCACACCATTTTTTCCATTCTTGCCTTATCTCATTCTGCTGCATGTTCATGCTTATCCCCCACAGTGAGAAAAGCGTGGGCTATTGGGCTTGCACCGCCTCCTTTTATTCCCTTCGTGGGCCTGGACATTGTCTTGGTAGAAGCCCTTGTCGGTCCAACTCGTTGGGCTTCCATTTTTGTTGCTCCTTTTCTTGCCATGCCTATGGGCTTGCCATGTTGGCCCATTGGACTTATTACCTTTTCCGTTGGGCTCCCATGGCCCATTTACTTTACTTTTACCTCTTATTAGGCCCATGAACCTTCTGTATGTCATTCCTACCATGCTGGCTCATTGGATTTATTACCTCTTTTCTTGTGCTTCCACGGCCCATTTGCTTTACTTTTACCTCTTGTTGTGCCCATGAGCCTACTGGCTGTCATTTCTGCCATGTTGGCCCATTGGGTTTGTTACCTCTTTTCTTGGGCTTCCATAGCCCATTTGCTTTACTTTTGCTTCTTGTTGTGCCCATGGGCCTGTTGGCTGTCATTCTTGCCATGTTGGCCATTGGGTTTATTACCTCTTTTCTCGGGCCCACGACCCATTTACTTTACTTTTACCTCTTCCATTGCCCTTTTTCTCTCACCTTCCCTTATTGTTGGGCTTCTTCTACCATTGGGCTATTTGTCAAAAATGGGCGTCAACAATCTCTAGTATAAACTCGTACTAGCTCCAAACCCTCATTCATCACTTAGCTTTGTTTGGGAACACCCTCACCACTAAGGCAGAACCATTTTTTCATCCACTCACATGTGAACTTAGCTCTAAAGATTTAAGGGTTAATCCAATTCCACAAGCACACAAGAATCAAAGGGAATTTCTAAGCTATATTTAGTTTGAAAAAGAAAAGCAAGAAAAATCAAGTTTGCATGCAGAGTTTGACTAAAAATGGAGAGCAAAAAAAAAAAAAAAACAATCAGCAATCTACAGGACAAAATGTATTGATAGAGCAATTCAGGTAATGGACATCTTATTCTCCACGTTTTCTAATCAATTTACCAAGAATTAGTCCACTTGTTTTGACACCTTTGACAAATGCCAACCATCAAAGTCTACACACTACAAAATTTAAAAAATAAAAATCAAACATGTATATGCAAGGAATTCTGACAAGGCATAAACTACTAGTACATTCTTGTCACTGTATAAACTAAACAAAAAAAATACAGAAATAATAATTGAATCAGAAAGAATAAATTGCATTTTGTTTTATATGGATTCATTACATTAGACCTTGGTAAGATTTCCATCAGGCTTGGCAGCTTTGAGGCTAGCTAATCCAAATAGAATCTTTATCCTATGTGCATCTTCTTTTGTTCAACTGCAAATACAAATAGAAAGCCATTCTGATTAAGTGAACAATCTATGAATTTTAATCATGCTTCATTCTTCTTCTCATTCAATAGAGAAATGCATATAAGCCCCTGTAATCAATATAGGACTAAACCAAAGAAACCATATGCTATATGATCAACCTTTTTACCTAGCCCCTGTAACGGTCTATGAGATCTATCCTTTTGCTTGTATGCTATATGCTCTGCATTTCTTTTTGCTTGTATGCTATATGCTCTGCATTTGTCCCTGAAGTTACAAGGAGGGAACGAGAAACTAGCAATAAATATCAGCTCTTTAAAGAGGAATGGCATTATAAGATCATCTTATTATTGATTTTGCATGAAGTACATCTAACCAGTCACCTAAGTCATGTGCAAAATATAATCACCATCTAATTGATCCCAAAGTAGTAGGAAAGAAGGTTTGAAATGAAATTCATCATCTCCTAGATACCAAAGGTAATTCTAAGGGACCGTTTGGAATCCGCTTATTTTGCTAAAACTGAAAACTTTTTACTGAAAGTATTGTAAATAAAGGTAAAAGTTAGCTGAAATAGTACAGTTGGACTTAGGAGTGTGCAAAAACCGACCGATGCCGACCCAACCGAGTGGCACCGACAATACCACACCGCCGTTAGAGCCGACTGATGGAGTTAAGGCCGGTGAACGGAGGGGAACCCCAGTTCCGACGCTGGTGCGGTACAGAAGTAGGAACACAAGTCTGAAACCGATTCAAAAAACCGAACTGACCGATAAATCATATATATATAAATATATATATATATATCGGAACTGCGTCATTTCACTTAGTTAAAAATAGAAAAAATAAAAAAAAAAGGCGACGTTTTGTGCACAACCCTAGCCCTAACTCCCAGGTATAAATTTGTTATTTTCTTAGTCTTCCTCCTTAACACTCTCAGTCTCTCTTTCGCCTTTGGGCTTTGTTGGGTGATGGCTCTCCTTGAGTCATTGTCTGCCATGTCTCTCTCTCATCGCCTCACCAGTCACCGACTGACAGCCTCGCTGCCACCAGCCACTCCACCGATAACTCCATGTCTCCGCTCTCCATCTCTCACCATGCCATTTTAAAGATTCTCTCTCTCACTTTGAGTCCAATTGTCCAATTCCATCTGTGAACTATGATCTATCTAACGTTTTTTGTTCTTGGCATTTTTCAGCAATTTGATTTTCGGCATCTGTGAATTATACCTTTTACTCATGTTTTCGCTTATTTATTTATTTTATTTAGTTATTAAATTAAATATGGGGTTTCCTTATTGTATTGGCTTTTTCATTGTTGGACCTAATTGCCTAATTTAGTAATGTTGAGTAATGAGTAATGTTAAGTAATCAGTAATTGAGTATAATTTGTATAAGTATGAGTTGGAATATGTATTTTTATATGGCAGGTTGTTGTGAAAAATTATTTGTGATGTTTTTAGTTTTTACTTTTGTGTTTGTGTTGTCTGAAAAAAAAAAAAAAAGATTCAAACCGACCAAACCGATTAAACCGACCGCAAAAAACTGCACCGCTATATGTCGGAAAACCGACCTTAAGTGGTATGCATCGGTTCTAATTATAAGAAAACTGACGTCTATCGGTTCGGTAATAAACTTGGCAAAACATCGAGCCTACCGAACCGCGCACACCCCTAGTTGGACCCATAAATAGTACCAAAAAGTGCAGTGGAACCCATGAATAGTAGCTAAAATAAGCTGAATAGTAAAATAAGTTGGCAAAATTAATCATGCCAAACAGACACTAAGTCATACTTATCGAGTAATTCAGATCAAGCAATTGGGACCCAATGGACTTGCTAAATAAAGCATGCATAATGAATGTTCTTGAGGCCTTACAGGTTCTCTAGCTTCGTTAGAGCACCAAAGCTACTTAGGACTCGGCCTTCAAGTGATGTACCTAAAAATAAATGTTGCGCTTCAGCTTATAAATATATCAATTAAAACAGTAGATCAATCAGTCAAATAACTAAAAATAAAAAGTTAGGAGAGTTATCAATGTGGCACCGACTTAATGATTGTAATACTTAAGTTAATGAAGTAATGGGTCTATAATGAGTGGGGTAAGTAACTACATTCATATTATCAAGATTTCCACACGTAACCACTGCACACCCTTGGTGCGGTGATCACTCCACACCCTTGGTGCGGTGATCACTCCACAAGTATAAATACTTGTAGGGTGTGGGGTTGGGGGGGGGGGGGCAAGTGCTAGGGTTAAAGTCTCCAGGAGGGAGTTTCACTCATATATACACTTGGATTAGATTATCTTGTAAAAAAAAGAAAAAAAGATTTCCACACATAGTTATATATTTGTATGATGGGAATAATGTATTTTCATACACTATGCTTGGGCCTTTTGTTCTCAATCATAAGCTAAAGTCGATCTCTTTAAGTCATTTCTTAGTTAGGCTCTTAGCTTGGTCGATCCATCTTATTCGGTGACGTGACATCTATGTGCCATCTCTATTTATGGAATATTATTATTCTACAAATCTATCATAAATTTTCTCCTTCCTCTTATTGAAAACCCAAAGTGGAAGAGAAAATATTGCAAAAAGGCTTTACCTTACCATTAACAACTCAACCCTTCCACCATTTCCTTATCTTATGAAATTATTGTCTTGATTAAACTAATGAATTGTATTTATTTGAGTCTATTTAGGTCAATTGATAGAAAATGTATGTTTTGAAAACATGACTTTTAAAATGAAATTGAGCATTTGGTAAAACTAGGGATGACAAAATGCCTTGCCCTACCTACTCTGCCACACACAAGTGTGTATATAGAATTTAACTTCTTTTTTTTACATATCATATTTATAATAATTTTTTATATAAAATTTGGATATTAAGACGAGCTTGCTCAAATTCTGCCCATTCCTCTCTTATTGCAGATTGCAAAGAGTTGATGAGCAAATTCCCAAGTGTGCAGATCAAACATTACTATAAAGAAGCCAATCAATGTGCTAATCGGCTTGCCAAATCCATAGCTAAGTTAGGACAAGATTATGTTGTTAATGGTTCTCCTCCTATGGAGATTAATTTGTTGTTGTTTTATGATTTGTCTGGTATGTACTTTGAGTGGCTTATGCCCTACTCTGTTCCTTAGTTTTTTTCTCACTTAATAAACATCTGAATTTCCACACACACACACACACACAAAAAGAATGATGTGAGTGTTTTCAATTTATTTATAGCAATATCATTAAAAAAAATTTCTATATCTTGAATGTTTTGAGTGTTTTCAATTTATTTATAACTATGCCATTAAAAACATTTTCTATATCTTGAATGTTTTGAGTGTTTTCAGTTTATTTATAAATACTATGCCATTAAAAATATTTTATATATCTTGAATGTTTTTAGTATATTCATTTTATTTATAACTATGCCATTAAAAACATTTTCTATATCTTGTATGGTTTTAATGTATTCAATTTATTTATAACTATGCCATTAAAAACATTTTCTATATCTTGAATGTTTTTAGTGTATTCAATTTATTTATAACTATGCCATTAAAAACGTTTTCTAAATCTTGAATGTTTTGAGTGTTTTTAACTTATTTATAACTATGTAATTAAAAACATTTTCTATATCTTGAAAACATTCTCTTGGCCATTTTCAAAATCCTATTCTAAACAAAGAAAATAGGATACAAATTTTTAAAAATTGTGCCAAAACTAGCCAGAGCACATTCATTACCACATACTCCGGATGATCTTTATTTAGACAGTTAATTAATCATCACGCATTGTTTCAACCTCCTCAACACATGAGGAGCAACATTATATATATCTCTGTAGCTTAACTGCTGCAATGTACTTTATGCCCTTCATATTATCCAAAGGGCACACATAACTTTCTTCATCCTTTCCAATAACATTTTCTTCTTGAAAAACATACCAATATAAGACATGGACACCAAGAAAGCCATTGCCATGTCCCTAGTCGTCTCCTCCACGCTGGTTGTGATGGCATTTACATACCACCCTGATCTAAAAAAGGAAAATTGCGTCAATGAATGCGTGCCTCCGTGCGAGCAACAGAATCCTAAGGCAAATCCTGTTGCATGTATCAATGCCTGCACAGAGTCTTGCAAAAAAATTAATCATGACCGTAGCCAAGATCCTAGTTCACTCGTTGAAAAAAGAAATGCTTTAGCTAAAGGTAAATTACATTAAATGTATTCACTTCCTAGGCTCCTAGCTACTTCATTAACTTGTTTGCATTGCTTTAATAAATGAATATGTACCACTTCCCAAACTATATTTTTTTAAGCTTCTCTTGTGGTCATCAAGAGTGTTCCTGGGGTATGTATTGTAATGAATAGGATTCGATATTATATATGAATATGGGTTTTTTTTATTTTTCGTTCTAGTGATCTCATTATTAGGTGTGTTTGTGCTAATAAGATAACAAAATGGGTAACAACAAGTAATGCATTAAGAGATTAGTTATGCAATATTTGTTGGGTTGTTGTATCTTGGGAGAGACAAATTAGAAAAGGTCTACACCTGTTACAAAACTTAGCTAACCGAGTATTTGAATCTTTTTAAAGAGAGCGAGTGTCATGCCACAATCTAAAGTGTTGTGTAATTTCTTGCAAATAAATATTATCCAAATTTTTTTTTTTTCAGTTTCTCTTGTATATTTCCATTTTTCTTCTGTTTGCACCAACAAGTTGTAACATGTAATTGGAAACAACTGGTTAATAAATAAAATTTGGATAAGTTCTCCTTGCCCAATCTACTTTGCATTGTATACTAGTTTTGACATTTTGATAACAAAGAAAGATCAAGAGCCATGTAACTATCCTATCCAAAAGAAAAAAAGATTGGGTGGGTTGGAGGGAGTACATGGGAGGACATGGTTGGGTGATTGAAGTGGAGGATTTTGGAGCTAGTGGAGCTTATCTGGATACATGTAAGAAGTTTGGTTTTACAGAAGAAAATGTTACTAGGGTCACCAAGTCCTTCTTATGTGATTAGCAACTGTTGTTGTTGGTTTTTTCTTTTTTTAATTGATACCATACAATATATATTTTTTTTCTTCATCATCAAGTTGATACACCAATTAGTTTTGGTAGAGATTGAATCAAATTTCGGTATCTTATTCGACGACAAGAAACTTTATGAATTGAGCGAATTAGAATCCACAAATGGTACTAAAGAAATAATACATTGGGGAGACTCCAATTGAATAGTTAATATAACATATAGAAATACCACTTAACTTAAAAGCTCAAGTGAACAAATTTAGACCTAACTGTGTTATATATTAACTATTCACTCTTGCAATTATTATTAAACACTAGCCGCGAACCCATGCGATGTGTGTGATAATTTTTTTTTAATTAAGGTGATCTCATTAAATTTATTTTTTACAATTTGGACTAATATAATAAAGGGTACTGTATTTCATAATCATATTTTTATTGATTATAGGAACAATAATAAATGTAATATAGGAAAATCATAAATCATAAATATAAATTTGACCAATCATATTTTTCTTTATTATAAGAACAATCATAAATCATAAATATAAATTTTGTCGTACCAAAATGAAAACAATACAATTTTTCTCAAAAATTCAAAATGCAAGTTAACGAATATATTCATTTTTTTAATAAAATTTATTTATAACATTTTGCGAATCATTAAAAAGAATATAAAATTTTGAAATTATTCTTTTAGTTTTAAACAAACTTTCTCAAACCCTATTTTTTCCGCCCTACAATCCAAAACATTGAAAAATGTAACTAAAGAATTAATAAAACTTAACAATGATTAATTGGAACAATTAGGAGAACAATTTGTTGTTGATAATCTATTAAGATTATTTTCTTTGCAAAAATTGCAATTTCGTCCACCCAAAACATATTATCAAATAAACAATTATTAGAAAAATATAAGAATTAAATTTCTATATATGTGTAGTTATAAAATAATAATAATAATTAAAATACAATCACAAAAGCTAAAACATGTCACCCATCCGATTATTTTCTTTTGATTAACCTTTGTTTTTCTCTAAATAAATGGCATTATAGAGTACTTCTAATACAACTATTAAGAATACTTTGTCTACCCCAAAAGGATTAAAAAATAAACAAAAATTATTAAAACATCTAAATTGGTCACTATAAAAATTCAAATTCTAACATGCAAAACAACTAATTATTAACCCAAACCAAATCAAACCAATGGGATAAAGAACTTATGATCGGAAATTGGAATTGTTGGGTTAATTGATCCCAGTTAATTAATTCAATTACCCAAGTTAATTAATTAGGTCAAATTACATGCAAATCGTGGAGGCACCAACAAATCACCAAATAAACTGAGAATAATGCTAGAGATACAAACTATTTTACAAAATTTTTTACAAACTGTTGATGTGGTGTGTGATTATTGGTAAATGAAAAAGTGATATTAATGGTGGACCTAGATGAATACCAATAAAAGGTTGGCCATATCAACATTTTGTAAAAATGTTGTAAAATAGTTTGTGACTATAGCATTACTCATAAACTAAATGTAGCAGAAATTAAATTGACACGGCGATTTGTTCACAAACAGGGAAAACCTTTCATAAGGCAAAAACTTCACCGGGTGAATTTAAAGTCACAACTTCCAAGAATCCACTAATCAATAATCAAGCAGTTATAAGTATGAGGAATCTTACCACTACCCTGGTCTATTCCAAAATACCAACCTACAGTTGAACCTTTGCTCCAATACCCAATTGGACTTGATCTTGTAGTAGTCTTCTTTCTTTTAATGCACAAATCTCCAATCTGTGTCTAACTCCTTTGCACAGATACCAGTATGTAACTAACTCTAGTAACTTGAATGATTGTTGTTGCTGGCAAAGTTTTTCACTTCATAAATGATGAAGATCAAGAAGCACTTGATTACAAAACTCTATAGCTTACAAATGCAGTAGCTTCTTATAGAGAAAAATAAACTCTTGATCTCTTTATTCGTATTTGACGGCTCTTAAAATGAGCCTTATATATGTCTAGGATTGTGAGAAAAGAAACCCTAAACAAATACATCAGCATGGGCCAAATTTCAGATTTGAAAATTTTGAAATCGTAATTCTCGATAGATCGAGTTTCTATCGAGCTTCCCATTTAGTCTTGATAGTATCTATCTGTCGAGCTTTAATAAAGTAGCTTTTCTTCACTTATTTTTTGGATCAATCTTCATGTCTTTAATACCAACACTTGATATGTTTGAACAACATATTTATTGATGTATTAAATCCAACTTAGATCCACTCAATTACAAGTAAAGTGCGTTTTATCAAAGGATTAGTCAATTACATAAAAAATATGATCCTAACAATCTCCCCCTTTTGCAATCTGTGACAAAACCACAAGCGCAATTATGAGAGAAGTATAAAACAACAATCTCCATAACTATTACACAAAGAACTACATAAGCCTAACCAATACAATGAGCTTTTGAAAAACTTTGCAAGAAAAGAGATCATGGCATGAAAGACTTGCAACCTATTTTGGCTGAAACACTTAGACAAAATCCATCAAGGCATCAAGTGTGAAATGTAGACAAGTTATATAAAAAATAGACATGTGTATAAAAAGGGAAAAGAAACATACATCACCATAAATATATCAAGTAAATACAATGTATGTAAAGTGGTCACAAGACCATGGTACATGAAGTGAGAAAGATACAACAAAACCTCACTACGTCTCTCAAAGCACTATCCCCCTAACTAGTCTATCTCTACACCAACTCTCCCCTAACAATATGACTACTCTTTCATAACCAAAACTACTCCCCTTTTTGTCACAAGTGACAAAAGGTGAATCACTAAGAAACAACCACCTCATCATCACTAGGAGAACCAGAAGCATCATCACTCTCATCATCTCCACTATCAGAAGACTCTTAACAAGCTCAAAAGAGGAAGAAGGAGTAAAACCGCCAAGACAAGACTGTCGATAAGCGATGCAACCAATCCTGGTGTTCATCTAACACATCTCATCAAAAATATGGTCAAGCTGATTGCCAAAATTAGCACGCATGTGCTGAAGCTGATCCAAGATGAAGAAAGGGGTCGAGAGGAATAGACAACATCCTCTGCAGCATGAAAGTCAGCCTCCTCCTGCTGAGTTGGAGTAGGCTCCACACGAGGCTGCTTAGTAGCCAACTGTTTATCACTCCTCCGTATAGACTCCATACAAATAGCACCCATGCAAGAGAAGAAAAGTGTAGAAGGAATAGGAATGTGCAAGTGTGTGAGGATGCGTGTGATAGTTGAAGGAAAAATTAGCTTATCATTGATACAATCATGTATGAAGGAAAGTCTATAGAGAGACCCTCTAAGAGAGAGAAAAGAAAATGAGCACGAGGCTCAATGATAGTGTTATAGTGAGACCGTGAAGTGAGAACAAAGGTCATCACCATATTAAGGATCCTTGGACCTTTAGCAAAGTCGTGTGTGGTGAAGTTTTGAAGTCCACCCCAACCCTTGGCCGTTTCATGGAAATGTGTGGCCAACTCGTCTCGAGAGATAAAGCAAAGACAAGGATGACTAGGATAGTCCGGACGAGCTACCCTAGGGACATGTAGTACCTCGAAAATAAGCTCTAGGGTAACTACAATACGTGTCCCTCTAAATATTGTACTAAACTGAGGAACAGAGGTATCAATAGCGTGTATGTTGGAGTAGAACTCCTGTATAAACATGCCGGGGCACCTCGAGGGTTTCTCACAAAGAGATTCCCAACCCCAAGAGCTAAACACTCTATGTAAAGGAATGTCTGGAAAATCAAACAGACTGACATGGCGTTCTAAGTGAATCGCCTTATCACTAAAGTTCTCATCAAAATCCTTTTGGGATTCTGAATCATGGAACCTATCCCTATGTAGACACCGTATTTTGTAACCCTTACAACTTGGGCCCCCATTCCCCAATGATGTTCGAACTCTAAGGCCCAAGGCCAGTTTAGAGCCCAATCAAATATTAAGTTGACTTGAGGAATATTAAATGAGCAAAAATATATTTTTTGAAATAAAATGACCAAAGTGACCCTCAGCCTGCATACGTGGGTCGCGGCCTGCGCATGTAAGCTACAACATGGGTACGCAGGTACATTCCTACGTACATAACTAGGATTTCAGAAGCATAAGAAAGGCAAGTTTTTTGCAATAATAGCTGAGATTTGGAATGAAACCCACATCATCTAGGAGCCATCCTCAACCCCATTTTTTCCATCATAAAAAGCCTTACATGGTATATTTTCAAAAAATACAGAAATCCCAAGGGGAAAAACCTAAGATTCACTAGAAAATAGTGAATCAAAATGGGATTTTTCACAAAACACCCTCAAGTCTCTTTTTATTTGATTTGGACCTTTTCTAGCCCCAATCCTCTGAGTTTAAGATTATTAATCACCTTTTTATTAAATTGTGATAGATTTGACTAAAGGAAACGGTCAAAAATCAAGCTTAGAAGCTTTTGCTTTAATGTATTCTTTTAAACTTTTCTCTTTCTTTTCTGTCTTTAATCCTCGTTTTAATCTGTTTCTTTTGCTTAGTTTATATCTACTTATGTTTGTTTAGGTTAGTTTTACGTTTTCTTCATGTCTTTAAGTATGATAGGTTACTAGATTTTACGTTTTAAGTTTCTACTCTGTTTTTGTGTTGATTAAGGTTTCTGGGTAAGGATCTGTGTATGCATGATCTAGCCTGCACACGCAGGCTGAACTCAGGCATACGCAGACCTGTTCTAGCATACATGATGTTGTTACCCAAAAAATCCTAATCTTTGTTTGTTTTGATTCTGTCGTCACATATTTGTTTGCATAGCCTCCTCTTCACATGTTTTTAAGTCTCATAAAATGTTTGCTCACCTTTTTAACATGCTTGTTTGTTATCACATGTCTAGATTAGGGTTTAGTCTAGGGTTTCTTTGTTTTAATGCCATTTATTCACATGTTCATGCATTGATGCCATAGGTGCTATACTGCTGAGAGGTAAGTAAAGGGTAAGTCATGCTTTAGCAATGTTCATGCATTTGTGTTAGGTTTTCTTAAATGTATGATTAGGGTTTCTAATATGTTAATGCTTTGTGTTTGATATGTTTTGTTTGATGATATGCTTGCCGCCATGTTTTGTTTTAGATAGGATTTTTCATATGTTAGATGTATGGTTAGGATTTCTTCAATATGTTTGGCTTTCTTTTGTTTGGATAGATGAATAAGTATGTGTTTAGGGTTAAAGATGCCATGTTGTTTGTTAGATGCATGTTAGTGTTTGTGTGTGTGAGTCTAGAATACAAGTATTTCGATAGTTTTTAATAGGGTTAAGATATAGGACACTGTAAGAGGAGGCCAACCTTAGGGTTGGGCGATCTTGGGTGCCTAACACTTTCCCAAAAGCGTACCTAAACTTCGAACCCAAACTCTAGTAGTGAGATCAAAGGTCCTTCCTCATAAGGATGCTATATTCATAGTTCCTAGACCATATAACTAGGTGGCGACTTCGTTATCCATTCATCCCTTATGCCCACATCCTAGCCGAAGGAGGAGGAAAAGAAGAAGAATCATGATGAGTGATTGGGTTCTTAGAAGGATCAAACTTTTTGGGTGCCATAGTTAGAAGCTAAGGAAGGAGAGAGAGAAAAAAATAATAAAAAATAAAAAAGAGAAACACAGCAAAAGAGATGCTCAGGAAATATGCCCACACCCTAGCCGAAGGAGGAGGAAGAGAAGAAGAATCATGACGAGTGATTGGGTTTTTAGAAGGATCAAACTTTTTGGGTGCCATAGTTAGAAGCTAAGGAAGGAGAGAGAGAAAAAAATAAAAATAACAATAATAAATAAAAAAGAGAAACACAGCAAAAGAGATGCTCAGGAAAGAAGAAAAAGAAAAAGAGCAATGCATGAACATGTAACATGCAAACCAAAAATGCATCATGGGAAAAAACCAAATCCAAACTATAGCACTCACATTGATTAATCAAGCACACAACCTAGAGTGCATGAAAACATGATTATAATGCTAGAGAATGCAATGCATGATCATGTGAGAACAAAACCACAAAACCTAACCTAAAAATTTTAACAAAACCATAAAAACCCCAACTTTTCATCAAAATAAAAAACCTAGATCTAAAATGCATGAAGAATGAGAAAAAAGAGGAGATTAAGAACACATACGAAAGGATTTAGGCTTGGAAGAGACTGAAAGGATTTTAGAGAAAAAGAGGTGTTTGGGTCGAAAGAAAAGAGAGAGAGATTGAAATGTTGAATGAGAATCAGGTCGAACCTCAAGTATATATTGAATCAGATATCTCGATAGATCGAGATGTATCAAGGATCTATAAAGAACAAAATCTCAATAGATCGAGAGGAATCGAGGAGGTATCAATGGCAAAAATCTTCGATGGATTGAAAAGGTATTGAGCTTCTATGGACTAGACAGAGAGTTCAGAAAAATAGCTCGATGGATCGGGCTATTGATCAAGAGGTATCAAGAAAAACCCAAAAAACCTCAATAAAAGAGGCCTGTGTCAAAAGGTGTCGAGATGCTATTGAGCATACAAAATCAAGGTTTTTCAAGGAAGAAAAATCACATAAGATGAATGCAACCAAAATAGATATCAAACCAAGCAACAAAGAAGCATGATAAGCACTCAAACACGTCAACAACTCTGGATGCAAAGCATTCCTAGATCAAAACACACACTAAACAAGTCTAACCAATTTTATTTTCAAAAACAAGTTAAGACAGTTTAGTAAGCTTATACTACCACGTGTATTCCTTGTGATGACCAAATCACATTATACATGTACAATAGTATCAAGAGTAGCAAAGAATATGCGTGTTGTGTGTGAAACTTTTGCAAGAAAGCATAAGTGTCTCATCATATTAAGAGTAATGATATAAGAGAATCAAATACATCCACATACAATCATAATTGTTTGATGGGGACCAAAACATTTGAGATACATCATATAACTCCCACATCTCCTAGAAACATACTTGTAACCATATTTAAAAGCATTTTGATTCTTTTTACTTTTCATATTCTTTGCATATTTTTCTTTAAAGCATAAAATGGCATAACATGCATGGGTATATAAGAAAGAAAATAATTACCCAATTATGTAAGCAAGACATCTTGTTTTTGTTATGCAAGTGCTACACTTTACCGAGCACGACTTTTATAAATTACACACAAATGTTTGATAATTGACAAGTTTAGTGGTGAGATAGTTATTTATGCCTTTCTCTTGGGATTTTTTAGTCATTCCCGTCAAAAAAAGTGATAAAGTTATGAACGATAAAACATTACCAAATCATACAAAACACATAACGAACCACAAAGCTCACATTACTTAGTTGTGCATGAAAATACTTATCTAAGTTACAAGTGATACAAAGTTGAGAAATTTTGTTTCAAAGGCCATCCGAGGCACACAAGTACCAGTATACACATATACACACCGTTTTTGTATTTTTCATATTTTTTCCCCTTTTTCATTGAAAAAAAATAAACACACAAACAAACATATTAAAAAAGACTAGAGTGACACAAAAAACATCAACCAAACACACAAGAGATGCAACAACAAAGATGGAATCACTTAAAGGAGTCTTTTTCCTTCCAAATAGGAGACTTGGAGGGAGATGAATCATTCCTATTCTGAGAACTTTGATGAGGAGAATATGAAGGAGGATTAAACCCATTGAAGTTTGTCAAGAACATCACAGCCTTTAAGAGTTCCCTAAGAGGAGCCAAAGAGTTTTAAAATTGATTTTGGCCTCTGAAAGATGACACACTATTGCTTTGTTGAGTGGCAAGCCATTTATAACAATTTGGATGAGTGTGTCCTATGCTCCACAATGATGACAACAGTGAGGTTTCCTAGATTGAGACTTCTTATTAGTGGAGCGATGATTTTTCTATATAGTTTCTTTAACAACCTAAGGTGGTGCTCCCAAAATAGATTTTCCCTTATCATGTTTGATCTCACTTACATTTTCAATTTTGGGTTCAATTTTCTCAGGTTTAACATTAGAAGTAGAAGAAATAAACACAACATTATTCAAATCACTAGAGGACGTACTACAAGAAGAGAGAGAGAATGATCATACCTGAGACTTGTTTTACCGAATGCAGCCTTTTGGAAATTCAACATTTCATCTAACTTAGCACTTAAAGTTCTTTCCAATTGAGCTCTTACTTGAAATAGCTCAACATCTAGTTTCTTGGCCTTCTTAGCCTGGAAGTTGTTTTCAAGCTGCAGTGCTCCGATGGCTTGATTTGTTTCATTAGCTTTAGTGAAGAGTTCTTCTCATTCCAACTCCACTTCACTCAGCATCCTTGTGGCTAGCCTGTAAAGTTTTTCATGCTTCTTAGAATTCTTGTAAAGCTTTGAGTAGGTAATATAGATATCATCTTTATCATCCATCTCTTCAAATTTAGACTTCATCAATTCCTTTTCCTCATCAACCAGTTCTTCGAACTCCTTGGATAGATCAACAGTGGCTGTAAAGGTGCTAACTATCCCTTCTTGATCACTATCCTCTAAGTCTACTTCTGGATCGGTATTACTCAAGGTGGCAGTTAGGGCTTTGCTCTTGCCAATTGACTTGAGATAGGTAGGACATTCTGGCTTCATGTGTCCATACCCTTGACACCCATAACATATTGGACCGGTTGGAATGTTGTTGCTTTGTCCACCTTCTTTGGATTCTCTTTTGAATTTCTCTTGAGTTTTAGATTGAGAGAATCGAGACTTGTTGCAATCCTTGTCATTTGCTTTGACATTCACATTCTTAATGAACTTCTTGAATTGTCTGGTAATGTAAGATTTGAACTTTGAGTCTTCAAACAACTCATCTTCTTCATCATTCTTGGCTTTGAGAGCCATATTCTTGCTCTTGCTCCATTTGTCAATCCTCACTAAATCTAATTCATAAGTTTGCAGATTTCAATCAACTCTGTCAAAGGGATAATGTCAATGTCCCTTGACTCTTCAATGGTGGTGATCTTAGCATGAAATCACTATGGAAGACATCTAAGGATTTTCCTCACAATTTTAGGCTTTGGGATCTTCTCACCTTAGTTCAAAGTAGAATTCACTATGTTTTTTAGCTTAGCATAGAATTCATCGAACACTTCCTTTTCATCCATCCTAATTTCCTCGAAGCTCGTGGTAAGCCTTTGAAGAATGGAGTCTTAACAGTTTTGGTACCTTCATAAGTATTTTGAAGAATTGTCCATGCTTCATTGGCACTCTCTGTAGATGAGATCTTCGTAAACTCCTCGTTATTCACGTTACTAAACAAGGCATTCAACACTCTACTATTGAAATTCGTAGCTTTGATCTTGTCATCATCCCAAGATGTAGGTGGATCAGTAGGTTTGGTCCATCCAACCTTGATAGCCAACTAGAAATTTTCATCTGAGGACTACAAAAAGGCTTTCATACGTACTTTCTAGTATGCATAGTTAGTACCATAAAAAAGAGGAGGTATAATCAAAGATTGTCCACAATCCATTACAATAGGGGTCAATGGACCACACAGCAAAGATTAAAACCTAATCAAAGTGTGTCTGCTCTGGTACCACCTATTGGGTTAAGATAGCTTGAACCTTGGTAAATTAATTCAATTATCCAAGTTGATTAATTAGGTCAAATTACATGCAAATCGTGGAGGCACCAACAAATCACCAAATAAACTAAATGCAGTGAAAATTAAATTGATACTGTGATTTGTTGACAAATGAGGAAAACATTTCATAAGGCAAAAACCCTACCAGGTGAATTTAAGGTCACTACTCCTAAGAATCTACTAATCAATAATTAAGCGATTACAAATATGAGAAATCTTACCACTACCCTGGCCTATCCCAAAATACCAACCTAAAGTTGAACCTTCACTCCAATACCCAATTGGACTTGATCTTGTAGTAGAATTCTTTTCTTTGATGCACAAATCTCTAATCTGTAACTAACTCCTTTGCACGGATCCCAGTACGTGACTAACTTCAACAACTTGAATGATTGTTATTGGTTACAAAGTTCTTCACTTCATAAACGATGAAGATTAAGAAGCACCTGATTACAAAACCCTATAGCGTACAAGCGCAGTATCTTCTTATAGAGAAAAATAAACTCTTGGTCTCTGTATCCGTGTGTGACAGCTCTTAAAATAAGCCCTATATATGGTTAGGGGTGTCCACGGGTCGGTCCGGGTCGGGTTTGTGCCCAACCCGAGACCGACCCAATAGAATTGGGTTGAGAAAATCCTGACCCGCCGTCGACCGACGAGGGAGTCGGATCGGCGTGGTCGGTTTTGCACCGGAAACACAGTCGGTTCAGTCGGAACCGTCCACGGTGAATAATCCAATGAAAATAGTTGATTTCAGGAGAAAAAACGCCTAATACGACGGAGATCTAACCGGATCTGGTGAGATCTCGCTAGATCCGGTGAGATTTCACTAGATTTGGACGAAATATCACTAGATCTACTTGATAAGTCGCCAAAATATGAAAGTTTGTTGCCAAAATATGGAAATTTGAGGCCAAAATCTGGAAATTTAAGGTCAGAATCTGGAAAATATCGCTGGATTCTGGAAACTGCCGTCGGATTCTAGAAATTTTTTGATGGAAATCTTAGTACATCGGTCAGATCGGGTTTTTTCGAGTTTTGGGGAGGAAAACTGAGACCGACCCGCCGGAGTCGGTTTTTGGAACAAATGACCCGCCACCGACCGGTGACTTGATCCGATCGGCCGGTTTTCGGGTCGAATCCGGTCGGAATCTTCGGGTGGGTCGGGTCTTCGGATTGGATGGACAGCCCTATATATGGTTAGGGTTGTAAGAAAAGAAATCCTAAACAAATACATTGGCATGGGCCAAATTTCAGATCTGAAAATTCTAAAATCATAATTCTCAATAGACCAAGCTTGTGCCAAGCTTCCCATTTAGTCTCGATAGCAACTATTTGTCGAGCTTTAATAAAGCAACTTTTCTTAACTTATTTCTTGGATCAATCTCCATGTCTTTAATACCAACAGTTGATATGTTTGAACAAAATATTTCTTAATGTATTATACCCAACTTAGATCTACCCAATTACAACTAAAGTGCGTTTTGTCAAAGGATTGGCCAATTACATATAAAATATGACCCTAACAGGAATACCAAACTATTTAAATATGCATAAAAGTTGATACAAATTTACCAAAAAGATAAACAAATGTGATGTGATAATTAAATCAACAATAACAAAAAGAACCATTAGTAAAAAAAAAGGGTTGAAACAATAAAAAAATCTACCAAAAGAGAAATAAAATTGGAGAAAGAGAGAGTATTGACCTTTTCATTGTAGACAACTTGGAAGGAATATGGGCGAGAGGTGGAAATGAAGTAAGAAGAAATTTATATAAAAATTAAGATGGAAGAGGAAGGGTGGAAGTAGATGAAAGGTTGAACAAAGTGAAACCGTAGAATTTAAGAAGTTATAAAGGGAAATTTTTTTAAATCTAAAGGGAATCAAATGAAAATTTAAAAAAAATAAATTAAAAATTATTGGAAGGGCTGAAAGATTGAACTAAAAAGACAATAGTTGAAGAAGATGAAAAGTTGAACAAAGTAAGAATTACAAATAATAATAATAAGAAGAAGAAGAAGAAGAAGAAAAGATGCTAAAGATGTGGTGCATAAAGAGCTTTATAAAATTTATTACAAAACTTCCATTATTATATATAGTATAGATATGTATAGATATTGTTTTTGGTTTTTTATTCTTCATTGATTTCATTATTTAGCTATAAACATCTAAATTAAAGTAGATGAGGCAAAATTATATATAATGTTAAAACCATATGTATAGTACATTTGCCAAGGCATGTGAGAATGCTGACATGGCTAAATTCAGACCCTACACGTGGAATGGCTGTGAGCAAAGGAGAGGAAACGTTGTCTGGGGAAAAGATCTTTGGTCCATGCCAACGGCGTGACCATCTTGGGGAAGAGTGAGATTTGCACCTAACATGGACACCCAGCACTCACAAAAGAGAGATAGTGACCCCCTATGGTTAGAGGCTATGAAATCCCTCCCTTTTATTGGCTGTGCTTGTGCTTGACCACTGTTAAGAACACGTGCATCACTCTTAATGCCCCTAATGTCCCTTTCCTTGTCCAAGGATTGCTACCCACGTAGTGGCAAGGTCACCTTCCACGCCGCTACCCTGACCTCGACGTGCTTATTCTGTCTCCTCCAGCCACTACATAGTACAGCAGCTGTATTAGGGTTCAAACGGGGAAATCACGGTTTGACACCTGTCTTTTGTACCTAGCAACACTCCTCGAACTATAAAAGGAACATGTTGCTGGACCATTAGGGCAAGGACCAGGAGAGAACATTAAAGAAAAGAGTAGAAAGTTTATAAGGAAGTGAGGTAGAGAAAAGACCTTTCTTTTAGTAAGAACGTCATCATTGTACAAGGAAAACTTCCATTTTTCACATAATAAAGAGCTTGAAGGAGTAAGGGACATTCACCCTTACTCACCCATGGTTTTTCACCCATTTTTTAGGGTTTTCCACATACATTCCATTGTTTTCTTTGCTTTCCTTGCATTGCTTTCCTTTTCTCTCGACTTTATGGTTTTAGAGCTTTCATTTTTATCACTTTCGAGCTTTTTCATCAAAATGTATTGTTAGATAGTTCAAACACTTTTTATATGAGTTTACAAATCTAACTTGTACCTACACCACTCAAGATGAATATGTAAAGTCGATAATCTATTTATATTTTTCTGTAGAAAAAAATAGGAATAAAAAATAAATTCTAAATTAAAGTAGATGAATATGTAAAGGCAGAATTATATATAATGTTAAAACCATCCAAGATGAATGTGCAAAGTCAATAATCTATTTATTATTTTAATAAAAATAGGAATAAAAAATAAATAAGAAAAATAATAATTATGTGGTCAATGATGTGGTGATGAGGTATTGCAAGAAGAGCTTAGCAGCAATAAATGCTACGCTTCAGCTTTTAGATGTACTAGTCGCTAACCCGGCGATGCACGGGATAATTAAATAAAATTATAATTAACTAACCTCACGTTTTAAAAAAAAAAAAAAGCTAAAAGAATTAGTGAGAGACTGATTTGCCCACCAAGAATTTAAAAGAAAAAAAGATTGAGAAAGAATAAGAATATGTAATGTTACGTTAAAAGTGTAATGTTGGAAACTAAAGCAACATTAAAGACAATGGGGAAACTATTTGGAAAGAGTATTGCAACTCTTGTATGTTTACTTGGCTCAAGACCAAAATTCAAATTCAATTTTGCAAAAAAAAAAAAAACAGCCTCACTACACAAATCCACCTTTTGCTCTAATTTATTTTACAAATCATACACTATCAATAATTCAATAAACACTATTGCTAAATCTACTATTTATTGAAACAAACTTGATGTAAAACCAAACATTGGGCTTTCAAGGGGTTCAACAAATACATTTTTAGCATTTTGAAAAGATGATTGACAATAGCTTTTGAAACTTGAACATTTGTTTTTATAAAGAATATGCACAAATTGTGAATAGTTTTCATGTATATAGCTAATTTAAAAAGAAAAAAAAAAGTGTGAACAATCAAATTATTATTAAGTAATTGTTTGTATTTATCTCAAAAGTCATACCCTTGTATAAATACATTAACTATTTTATATATACATATATATTATCGCCTATTATATACTATATTAGATTATATATAACATTCTCTCTCAACAACACAGTAAAACTTTCAACCAAAAAAAAAAAAAAACACGGTAAAACTTTAAACTTTTTTTTTGATACCAGACAGAGATTACAACACAAAATTTGGAGTTTGTCTTGCTATCATATTAGCAAGTTCCCTGCATTCAGTTAGTGGTGTTTGGTAAAAGAGTTTGGATAATGTTGTTTGGGTATTTTTGATATACGTGTGGGTGAAAAAGTGTGTAATGTTGTTTAAAATGCTCAAAAGTGTGTTTGAACTTATCTACCAACCACCCCCTAGTATGAGGTTTTCAAAAAAAACATGGTAAGACTTTAAACTTGACAGCCACAAGTTTTATTTTTATTATTTTAATGAAATCAATAGATAGCCACACGTTTAGAAGTCAAGGAACTTAAATTGTTGAAGTAGAGCAATAAGTTTATACAGCACACGGTTTCTCAAATGTCAAAAGAAAGACAACAAAAGTAGTAAACCACTTAACAGTAACTAAACAAAGCACGCGAGAGATATATACCAATGGTGATGGCTTGGACTAGAGCTGGAATTGAGAGGATGACATGTGGTGAGCAACTGGCGGTGCGAGTGCACAACACAGACACGGTAATATAGTTTAATTTGTTTGTTTGCTTTTTTATTTTTTAAATAGTGATCTAGGATGATTTAGAATGTATTATCTGGGGGTTTTTGTATGTTAGTATTTAGATTTAGAGGGCCATGGATTGAAGGATTTACCAAATATATTGGGGTTTTTCTAAAACTATCGGGTTGAAGTTAAACAGAGAGAATGGCAAAGATACAAACTTGATGGCTATGGTGGCTGTTAGTGACAGCAACGAACAACGGTGGCTATGTCATGGGTGGGAAAGAGAGAAGAAAATTGGGGAGGGTGTTTGGGGTTTTCAATATTTTTCTGGAAGAGATTTGTTTTTGTGTTTGACAGAAAACCTATAGGCCATAGTCGGGTTTGTCAAAGGTTTCGTGCAGTATTTACTATTTAGTTAAAAAAATTAATTTTTTTTATAAATTAAAATAATGATGTGGAAAATTGTGAGAGTTTCAGAAGTTTTGTTTATGTGTGTATATATATATATATATATATATATATATATATATAGATATATAGACTAGCAGCAAACTTATGCGATGCATGGGAAAATTATTATAAATTAAATCTAGAAGCAATAATAAATGCTACGCTTTATCTCTTAGATATATTAAAATGGTAGATCAATCAGTCAAATAACTAAAAATAAAAAGTTACGAGAGTTATCAATGTGGCACAGACTTAATGATTGTAATACTTAAGTTAATGAAGTAATGGGTCTATAGTGAGAGGGGTAAGTAACTACATTCATATTATCAAGATTTCCACACATAGTTATAGATTTGTATGATGTGAATAATGTATTTTCAAACACTATGCTTGGGCCTTTTGTGCTCAATCATAAGCTAAAGTCGATCTCCTTAAGTCATTTCTTAGTTAGGCACTTAACTTGGTCGATCCATCTTATTCGGTGACGTGACATCTATGTGCCATCTCTATTTATGGTATATTATTATTCTACACATCTATCATAAATTTTCTCCTTTCTCTTATTGAAAACCCCAAGTGGAAGAGAAAATATTGCTAAAAGGCTTTACCATACCAATAACAACTCAACCCTTCCACCATTTCCTTATCTTATGAAATTATTGTCTTGATTAAACTAATGAATTGTATTTATTTAAGTCCATTTAGGTCAATTGATAGAAAATGTATGTTTTGAAAACATGACTTTTAAAATCAAATTGAGCATTTGGTAAAATTAGGGATGAAAAAAATGCCTTGACATGCCCTACCTACTCTGCCACACACAAGTGTGTATATAGAATTTAACTTCTTTTTTTTACATATCATATTTATAATAATTTTTTTATATAAAATTTGGATATTAAGACGAGCTTGCTCAAATTCTGCCCATTCCTCTTATTGCAGATTGCAAAGAGTTGATGAACAAATTCCCTGGAGTGCAGATCAAACATTACTACAGAGAAGCCAATCAATGTGCTAATCGGCTTGCCAAATCCAGGGCTAAGTTAGGACAAGATTTTGTTGTTAATGGTTCTCCTCCTACGGAGATTAATTTGTTGTCGTTTTATGATTTGTCTAGTATGTACTTTGAGTGGCTTATGCCTTACTCTATTCCTTAGTTTTTTTCTCACTTAATAAACATCTGAATTTATACACAACAACAACAACAACAAAAAAAGAAAAAAAAAAAAGAGAATGATGTGAATGTTTTCAATTTATTTATAACAATGTCATTAAAAACATTTTTCTATATCGTGAATGTTTTGAGTGTTCTCAATTTATTTATAACTATGCCATTAAAAACATTTTATATATCTTGAATGTTTTGAGTGTTTTCAGTTTATTTATAACTACTATGCCATTAAAAACATTTTCTATATCTTGTACGGTTTTAGTGTATTCAATTTATTTATAACTATGCCATTAAAAACATTTTCTATATCTTGAATGTTTTGAGTGTATTCAATTTATTTATAACTATCTCATTCAAAACATTTTCTATATCTTGAATGTTTTAAGTGTTTTTAACTTATTTATAACTATGTAATTAAAAACATTTTCTATATCTTGAAAACATTCTCTTAGCCATTTTCAAAATCCTATTCTAAAATAAGAAAATAGGATACAAATTTTTGAAAATTGTGCCAAAACTAGCCAGAGCACATTCATGACCAATTCAAAAAAAGAAGTTCTTTTACCACATACTCCGGATGATCTTTATTTAGAGAGTTAATTAATCATCACGCATTGTTTCAACCTCCTCAACGCATGCGGAGCAACATTATATATATATATATATATATATATATATATATCTCTCTGTAGCTTAACTGCTGCAATGTACTTTATGCCCTTCATATATTATCCAAAGGGCACACGTAACTTTCTTCATCATTTCAATAACATTTTCTTCTTGAAAAAGATACCAATATAAGACATGGACACCAAGAAAGCCATTGCCATGTCCCTAGTCGTCTCCTCCATTCTGGTTGTGATGGCATCTACATACCACCCTGATCTAAAAAAGGAAAATTGCGTCAATGAATGCGTGCCTCCGTGCGAGCAACAGAATCCTAAGGCAAATCCTGTTGCATGTATCAATGCCTGCACAGAGTCTTGCAAAAAAATTAATCATGACCGCAGCCAAGATCCTAGTTCACTCGTTGAAAAAATAAATGCTTTAGCTAAAGGTAACTTACATTAAATGTATTCACTTCCTAGGCTCCCAGCTACTTCATTAACTTGTTTGCTTTGCTTTAATAAATGAATATGTACCACTTCCCAACTATTTTTTTTTAAGGTTCTCTTGTGGTCATCAAGAGTGTTCCTGGGGTATGTATTGTAATGAATAGGATTCGATATTATATATGAATATGGATTTTGTTTATTTTTCGTTCTAGTGATCTCATAATTAGGTGTGTTTGTGCTAATAAGATAACTAAATGGGTAACAGCAAGTAATGCAATAAGAGAGTAGTCATACGATATTTGTTGGGTTGTTGTATCTTGGGAGAGACAAATTAGAAAAGGTCTACACCTGTTACAAAACTTAGCTAACTAAGAATTTGAATCTTTTTAAAGAGAGCGGGTGTCATGCCACAATCTAAAGTGTTGTGTAATTTCTTGCAAATAAATATTACCCAGAATTTTTTTTTTTTTTCAGTTTCACTTGTATTTTTCCATTTTTCTTGTGTTTGCACCAACAAGTTGTAACATGTAATTGGAAACAACTGGTTAATAAATAAAATTTGGATAAGTTCTCCTTGCCCAATCTACTCTGCACTGTATACTAGTTTTGACATTTTGATAACAAAGAAAGATCAAGAGCCATGTAACTATCCTATCCAAAAGAAAAAAATATTGGGTTGGAGGGAGTACATGGGAGGACATGGTTGGGTGATTGAAGTGGAGGATTTTGGAGCTAGTGGAGCTTATCTGGATACATTTAAGAAGTTTGGTTTTACAGAAGAAAATGTTACTAGGGTCACCAAGTCCTTGTTATGTGATTAGCAACTGTTGTTGTTGGTTTTTTTTTTTTTTTTAATTGATACTATACGTAATATATTTTTTTTCTTCATCATCAAGTTGATACACCAATTAGTTTTGGTAGAGATTGAATCAAATTTCGGTATCTTATTCGACGACAAGAAACTTTATGAATTGAGCGAATTAGAATCCACAAATGGTACTAAAGAAATAATACATTGGGGAGACTCTAATTGAATAGTTAATATAACATATAGAAATACCACTTAACTTAAAAGCTCAAGTGAATAAATTTAGGCCTAACTGTGTTAAATATTAACTATTCATTCTTGCCATTATTATTAAACACTAGCCGCGAACCCGTGCGTTGTGCGTGTAATTTTTTTAATTAAGGTGATCTTATTAAATTTATTTTTTACAATTTGGACTAATATAATAAAGGGTACTGTATTTCATAATCATATTTTTATTGATTTTAGGAATAATAACAAATGTAATATAGGAAAAATCGTAAATCATAAATATAAATTTGAACAATTATATTTTTCTTTATTATAAGAACAATCATAAATATAAATTTTTTTGTACCAAAATGAAAACAATACAATTTTTCACAAAAATTCAAAATGCAAGTTAACGAATATATTCATTTTTTTAATAAAATTTATTTATTACATTTTGTGAATCATTAAAAAGAATATAAAATTTGGAAATTATTCTTTTAGTTTTAAACAAACTTTCTCAAACCCTATTTTTTCTGCCCTACAATCCAAAACACTGAAAAATGTAACTAAAGAATTAATAAAACTTAACAATGATTAATTGAAACAGTTAGGAGAACAATTTGTTGTTGATTATCTATTAAGATTATTTTCTTTGCAAAAATTGCAATTTCGTCCACCCAAAACATATTATCAAATAAACAATTATTAGAAAAATCTAAGAATTAAATTTCTATATATGCGTAGTTATAAAATAATAATAATAATTAAAATACAATCGCAAAAGCTAAAACATGTCACCCATCCGATTATTTTCTTTTGATTAACCTTTGTTTTTCTCTAAATAAATGGTATTATAGAGTACTTCTAATACAACTATTAAGAATACTTTGTCTACCCCAAAGGATTAAAAAATAAATAAAAATTATTAAAACAACTAAATTGGTCGCTATAAAAATTCAAATTCTAACATGCAAAACAACTAAATATTAACCCAAATCAAATCAAACCAATGGAATAAAGAAAAAGAACTTATGATCAGAAATTGGAATTGTTGGGTTAATTGACCCCAGTTAATTAATTCAATTACCCAAGTTGATTAATTAGGTCAAATTACTTGCAAATCGTGGAGGCACCAACAAATCACCAAATAAACTGAGAATAATACTAGAGATACAAACTATTTTACAAAAAATCTTACAAACTGCTGATGTGGTGAGTAATTACTGGTAAATGAAAAAATGAAATTAATGGTGGGTCTAGATGAAAACCAATAAAAGGTTGGCCACATCAACATTTTTTAAAAATGTTGTAAAGTAGTTTGTGGCTATAGCATTACTCATAAACTAAATGTAGCAAAAATTAAATTGACACAACGATTTGTTGACAAACGGGGAAAACCTTTCGCAAGGCAAAAACTTCACCGGGTGAATTTAAAGTCACAACTTCCAAGAATCCACTAATCAATAATCAAGCAGTTACAAGTATGAGGAATCTTATTACTACCCTGGTCTATCCCAAAATAGCAACCTACAGTTGAACCTTTGCTCCAATACCTAATTGGACTTGATCTTTTAGTAGCCTTCTTTCTTTTAATGCACAAATCTCCAATCTGTGACTAATTCCTTTGCACGGATCCCAGTACATAACTAACTCCAGTAACTTGAATGATTGTTGTTGCCGACAAAGTTCTTCACTTCATAAATAATGAAGATCAAGAAGCACTTGATTACAAAACTCTATGGCTTACAAATGCAATAGCTTCTTATAGAGAAAAATAAAATCTTGATCTCTTTATTCGTATTTGACGGCTCTTAAAATAATCTTTATGTATGTCTAGGATTGTGAGAAAAGAAACCCTAAACAAATACATCAGCATGGGCCAAATTTCAGATTTGAAAATTTGAAATCGTAATTCTCGATAGATCGAGTTTGTGTCGAGCTTCCCATTTAGTCTCCATAGTATCTATCTGTCGAGCTTTAATAAAGCAGCTTTTCTTCACTTATTTTTTGGATCAATCTTCATGTCTTTAATGCCAACACATGATATTTTTGAACAACATATTTCTTGATGTATTAAATCTAACTTAGATCCACCCAATTACAAGTAAAGTGCATTTTATCAAAAGATTAGTCAATTACATAAAAAATATGATCCTAACAATCTCCCCCTTTTGCAATCTGTGACAAAACCACAAGTATTATTATGAGAGAAGTATAAAACAACAATCTCCATAACTATTACACAAAGAACTACATAAGCCTAACCAATACAATGAGCTTTTGAAAAAATTTGCAAGAAAAGAGATCATGGCATGAAAAACTTGCAGCCTATTTTAGTTGAAACACTTAGAGAAAATCCATCAAGGCATCAAGTGTGAAATGTAGACAAGTTATATTAAAGAATAGACATGTGTATAAAAAGAGAAAAGAAACATACATCATCATAAATATATCAAGTAAATACAATGTATGTAAAGTGGTCCACAAGACCATCGTACATGAAGTGAGAAAGATACAACAAAACCTCACTACATCTCTCAAAGCACTAGCCCCTTAACTAGTCTATCTCTACACTAGCTCTCCCCTAACAACATGACTACTCTCTCATAACCAAAACTACTCCCCTTTTTGTCGCGAGTGACAAAAGGTGAATCACTGAGAAACAACCACCTCATCATCGCTAGAAGAACTAGAAGCATCGTCACTCTCATCATCTCCACTATCAGAAGACTCTACAACAAGCTCAAAAGAGGAAGGAGTAAAACCGCCAAGACGAGACTGTCGGCGAGCGATGCAACCAATCCTGGTATTCATCTAACACATCTCATCAGAAATATGGTCAAGCCGACTACCAAAATTAGCACACATGTGCTGAAGCTGATCCAAGATGAAGAAGGGCGTCGAGAGGCATAGGCAACATCCTCCGCAGCACAAAAGTCAGCCACCTCCTGCTGAGCTGGGGTAGGCTCCACACGAGGCTGCTTAGTAGCCGACTGTGTATCACTCCTCCGTATAGACTCCTTACTAATAGCACCCATGCAAGAGAAGAGAAGGGCAGAAGGAATAGGAATGTGCAAGTGTGTGAGGATGCGTGTGATAGTTGAAGGAAAGTGAGGATGCGTGTGATAGTTGAAGGAAAAATTAGCTTATCATTGATACTATCATTGTCCCTAAGGCTTCACCAACCGTTTTTGGTTTCTTGTGGGCTTCTTTCCAAGATTATCCACCAACTCGTTGGTTGTCCAGCCACCACTTCTACTTAGAGTGTGCTTGCTACACCACTCTTCATTCCAGGACAAAACTCTTTGTTTTGTTTCTCCTTCCCCCCCACCCCCCCTTCTCTGCCTTACCTGAATGGATAAAAATTGGAGGCTCTCTCCCTACTTATCCCAATGGATGCATCAAGTGGCCCCGGTCCTTTGCTTGCCTCTTTTTGGGTAAAATGCCATCCCAACAAGGCATTTTCCCCAAAAGAAGCCTCGACAAGAACCCAAAAATAGACCTCTTTCCCCCCACTACCAAACCACAGCCTTTGAATCTCTTGACCGAGGGCCCACCTCTCCTATATT
This sequence comes from Quercus lobata, assembly GCF_001633185.2. NCBI lineage: Eukaryota > Viridiplantae > Streptophyta > Magnoliopsida > Fagales > Fagaceae > Quercus > Quercus lobata. Next base: position 54,232,321 of record NC_044911.1, read on the forward strand.
GGCTGGGTTCAAGTAGGTGGTACTCTTGCCCTTATGTGAGTTCCACTATCCTCTATGTTTGTCTTCTTTTACTCCCACACCATTTTTGCCATTCTTGCCTTATCTAATTCTGCTGCAGGTTCATGCTTATCCCCCACAGTGAGAAAAGCGTGGGCTCTTGGGCTTGCACCACCTCCTTTTATTCCCTTCGTGGGCCTGGACATTGTCTTGGTAGAAGCCCCTGCCGGTCCAACTCGTTGGGCTTCCGTTTCTGTTGCTCCTTTTCTTGCCATGCCTATGGGCTTGCCATGTTGGCCCATTGGACTTATTACCTTTTCCTTTGGGCTCCCATGGCCCATTTGCTTTACTTTTACCTCTTATTAGGCCCATGAACCTTCTGTATGTCATTCCTACCACGCTTGCTCATTGGATTTATTACCTCTTTTCTTGGGCTTCCATAGGGAACGATAAACTAGCAATAAATATAAGCTCTTTAAAGAGGAATGGCATTATAAGATCATCTTATTATTGATTTTGCATGAAGTACATCTAACCAATCACCTAAGTCACGTGCAAAACATAATCACCATCTAACTGATCCCAGAGTAGTAGGAAAGAAGGTTTGAAATGAAATTCATCATCCCCTAGATACCAAAGGTAATTCTAAGGGACTATTTGGAATCTGCTTATTTTTCTAAAACTGAAAACTTTTTACTGAAAGTACTGTAAATAAAGGTAAAAATTAGCTGAAATAGTACAGTTTGGACCCATGAAAAGTACCAAAAAGTTCAGTAGAACTCATGAATAGTAGCTAAAATAAGCTAAATACTAAAATAAGTTGGCAAAATTAATCATTCCAAACAGACACTAAGTCATACTTATCGAGTAATTCAGATGAAGCAATTGGGACTCAATGGACTTGCTAAATAAACATGCATAATGAATATTCTTGAGGCCTTACAGGTTCTCTAGCTTCGTTAGAGCACCAAAGCTACTTAGGATTGGGCCTTCAAGCGATGTACCAAAAAATAAATGCTGCGCTTCAGCTTTTAAATATTTTAATTAAAATGGTAAATCAATCAGTCAAACAACTAAAAATAAAAAGTTAGGAGAGTTGTCAATGTGGCACCAACTTAATGATTGTAATACTTAAGTTAATGAAGTAATGGGTCTACAATGAGAGGGTTAAGTAACTACATTCATATTATCAAGATTTCCACATGAAACCACCGCACACCCTTGGTGCGGTGGTAACTCCACAAGTATAAATGCTTGTTGGGTGTGGGGGGGGGGGGGGGGGGGGGAAGGGTCAGGGTTAAAGTCTTCAGGAGGAAGTTTCACTCATATATACACTTAGATTAAATTAGAGTAGAAATTATATCTTGTAAAAAACAAAAAAAGATTTCCACATGTAGTTATAGATTTGTGTGATGAGAATAATGTATTTTCATACACTATGCTTGGGCCTTTTGTGCTCAATCATAAGCTAAAGTCGATCTCCTTAAGTCATTTCTTAGTTAGGCTCTTAGCTTGGTCGATCCATCTTATTCGGTGACGTGGCATCTATGTGCCATCTCTATTTACGGTATATTATTATTCTAGAAATCTATCATAAATTTTCTCCTTTCTCTTATTTAAAACCCAAAGTGGAAGAGAAAATATTGCTAAAAGGCTTTACCTTACCATTAACAACTCAACCCTTCCACCATTTCCTTATCTTATGAAATTATTGTCTTGATTAAACTAATGAATTGTATTTATTTAAGTCCATTTAGGTCAATTGATAGAAAATGTATGTTTTGAAAACATGACTTTTAAAATGAAATTGAGCATTTGGTAAAACTAGGGATGACAAAATGCCTTCACATGCCCTACCTACTCTGCCACACACAAGTGTGTATATAGCATTTAACTTCTTTTTTTTACATATCATATTTATAATAATTTTTTTATATAAAATTTGGATATTAAGACGAGCTTGCTCAAATTCTGCCCATTCCTCTCTTTTTGCAGATTGCAAAGAGTTGATGACCAAATTCCCTAGTGTGCAGATCAAACATTACTATAGAGAAGCCATTCAATGTGCTAATCAGCTTGCCAAATCCTGAGCTAAGTTAGGACAAGATTTTGTTGTTAATGGTTCTCCTCCTATGGACTAATATAATAAAGGGTATTGTATTTCATAATCATATTTTTATTGATTTTAGGAATAATAATAAATGTAATATAGGAAAAATCATAAATCATAAATATAAATTTGAACAATTATATTTTTCTTTATTATAAGAACAATCATAAATATAAATTTTGTCGTACCAAAATGAAAACAATACAATTTTTCACAAAAATTCAAAATGCAAGTTAACGAATATATTCATTTTTTTAATAAAATTTATTTATTACATTTTGTGAATCATTAAAAAGAATATAAAATTTGGAAATTATTCTTTTAGTTTTAAACAAACTTTCTCAAACCCTATTTTTTTTGCCCTACAATCCAAAACACTGAAAAATGTAACTAAAGAATTAATAAAACTTAACAATGATTAATTGAAACAATTAGGAGAAAAATTTGTTGTTGATTATCTATTAAGATTATTTTCTTTGCAAAAATTGCAATTTTGTCCACCCAAAACATATTATCAAATAAACAATTATTAGAAAAATCCACGAATTAAATTTCTATATATGCGTAGTTATAAAATAATAATAATAATTAAAATACAATCGCAAAAGCTTAAACATGTCACCCATCTGATTATTTTCTTTTGATTAACCTTTATTTTTCTCTAAATAAATGGCATTATAGAGTACTTCTAATACAACTATTAAGAATACTTTGTCTACCCCAAAGGATTAAAAAATAAACAAAAATTATTAAAACATCTAAATTGGTCACTATAAAAATTCAAATTCTAACATGCAAAACAACTAATTATTAACCCAAATCAAATCAAACCAATGGAATAAAGAAAAAGAACTTATGATCGGAAATTGGAATTGTTGGGTTAATTGACCCCAGTTAATTGATTCAATTACCCAAGTTGATTAATTAGGTCAAATTACATGCAAATCGTGGAAGCACCAACAAATCACCAAATAAACTGAGAATAATGCTAGAGATACAAACTATTTTACAAGCTGCTGATGTGGTGAGTAATTATTGGTAAATGAAAAAGTGAAATTAATGGTGAGTCTAGATGAAAACCAATAAAAGGTTGGCCACATCAACATTTTGTAAAAATGTTGCAAAGTAGTTTGTGGCTATAGCATTACTCATAAACTAAATGTAGCAAAAATTAAATTGACACGTGTGAGAGACCGCGCCCCCGGCCTGTTTTTGTGATATGTTGGGCCAAACCCACGTGAATGGGTGGAGTCGGGTTACTGCCTCTCAAAATGGAGGTTCGACTAGTTATATTTTTCCCTTTAGATTAAGGGTTTTACAATGGAGTCGCCACTTATTTAATTATTGGAAAAATAAGAAAACCATGAATGAAAAATTCCTCATTTTATTAATTTGAAATTGAATTTACATTGATCATAGGAAAATTACATGGCTTTGGTCCTAGATATAATCTAAGATAAAGTACATGGCTTTATTTCCTAATTACAATCTAAAAATTAAAAATTACATGGATAAGTATTTGATCTACTAACCCTTGATCTAAGCTCGGAGGCTATGTTACAAGATGGGAAGGTGTTAGGCACCCATCTTGCCCGGTGAAACCGGTCTTCTAGACTATGATGGCCAACATTCATATCACATCATCCAATATGTCAATCAATTTGTATGTTGAATTTAATGTGTGTGCATGTGATAAACCTTAATTCAATTTATTAAGCATGGCATTTGGATTGAAAAAATGAACTCTAGTGAATGTGTGTGAATAGTGATAAACCTAGATTCAAGGATTGGAAAGAATTACTAAACAAACATGTTTTTCATATTTTTGATGTGGATTTAAGATTAAATCTAGTGATATGCATGAACATGTGATGAACAATTAAGAACATGTGAAGAACACATAAGAACAATTAAGAACATTCAAACATATTCAAGAGAATTATCATGCTTTAATCTTAAATTCTCATCATGACAATATAAGCAAACAGTTAGGGAAGGGGATTATACCTTCATGCAAGATCCATGTAATGGAGGAGGAGATTCTTGATGGAGGTCTTGAGGGTGGAGGAAAAGAAGAACTAGGAGAGGGAGAGTGAGTCTCACTCAATACCTTGAGTCTCAGGAAGACCAAGATATGACAAGACTACTCAACTTCACTAGAACTCAAGAGAAGAGAAGAGAGGGGTATTTTTTCGTGTCTTTTGGAATGAAGGAGAGGGGGGTTTATATAGTAGTGGTGGAGGAAATATGAATGGAAGGCCATTTAATGAGGGTTGACAAAGAATCATGAACCTAGACCTCATTTTAGCCTTGGGGGAAATCTGGTACATTAAATGGAAAGATTTGTGGGAGTGAGGAGCAAGCCAAAATTCGGTTTTCCCGTAGCTGCTGTAACAGCCTATAGAGCCAACTTTGAAAAATCATATCTGCCTCAATTCTGATCGGAATTGTCTCATTCTTGTGCTCAAATTGAAGCCCTGGATGTCTAGTTTCTGGGAAAAATAACCTCATTCACAGATTCAAAATATTCTGAGAGATATCAATGAAATGGTAAGCAGAGGTCATTTGTTAGAAATTGGTTTCAGCACAATTAACATTAATAGGTCCCCAAATTAGCTCCCAATTAACATTAAATGACTCCAATCACTCCCATTTCAGACTTAATTGGCTCTAAATTTACTCTAATTAAAAGATAATTGCACAAATTACTCATTGAATAATTAATGTTTAACTATCTAGTTAATTAGGTGTATGCAACTCTACCATAAAATGTAATCCTAACCAATCAAATTATGACACGTCATCGATCTCAAATTGATTATATTTATAACCAATTGAAATCAATTGTTCATAATCACATATAGTCAGACTCAATTTGTAATAGTGCATCTCAGCCATTAAAACATGATTTGATGATAACTTTCAATCTAATGGTCCGATTAGGGCTCATGACCAGTCGATTTGATCGTTACAACATCAAGATCATTTTGGTGAAATGAGATTAAGGATCTAATGACCAGAATCAAGATGCATATTTCCAATGTGAAATTACCCTTTTACCCTTCATGTGAGGTTAAATACGGGTTACAAAATAGGGTGTCAACAACACGACGATTTGTTGACAAACGGGGAAAACCTTTCGCAAGGCAAAAACTTCATCGGGTGAATTTAAAGTCATAACTTACAAGAATCCACTAATCAATAATCAAGCAGTTACAAGTATGAGGAATCTTATTACTACCCTGGTCTATCCCAAAATACCAACCTACAGTTGAACCTTTGCTCCAATACCTAATTGGACTTGATCTTTTAGTAGCCTTCTTTCTTTTAATGCACAAATCTCCAATCTGTGACTAATTCCTTTGCACGGATCCCAGTACATAACTAACTCCAGTAACTTGAATGATTGTTGTTGCCGGCAAAGTTCTTCACTTCATAAATAATGAAGATCAAGAAGCACTTGATTACAAAACTCTATGGCTTACAAATGCAGTAGCTTCTTATAGAGAAAAATAAAATCTTGATCTCTTTATTCGTATTTGACGGCTCTTAAAATAATCTTTATGTATGTCTAGGATTGTGAGAAAAGAAACCCTAAACAAATACATCAGCATGGGCCAAATTTCAGATTTGAAAATTTGAAATCGTAATTCTCGATAGATCAAGTTTGTGTCGAGCTTCCCATTATTCTCGATAGTATCTATCTGTCGAGCTTTAATAAAGCAACTTTTCTTCACTTATTTTTTGGATCAATCTTCATGTCTTTAATGCCAACACATGATATTTTTGAACAACATATTTCTTGATGTATTAAATCTAACTTAGATCCACCCAATTACAAGTAAAGTGCATTTTATCAAAGGATTAGTCAATTACATAAAAAATGTGATCCAAACAATCTCCCCCTTTTGCAATCTGTGACAAAACCACAAGCATTATTATGAGAGAAGTATAAAACAACAATCTCCATAACTATTACACAAAGAACTACATAAGCCTAACCAATACAATGAGCTTTTGAAAAAATTTGCAAGAAAAGAGATCATGGCATGAAAAACTTGCAGCCTATTTTAGTTGAAACACTTAGACAAAATCCATCAAGGCATCAAGTGTGAAATGTAGACAAGTTATATTAAAGAATAGACATGTGTATAAAAAGAGAAAAGAAACATACATCATCATAAATATATCAAGTAAATACAATGTATGTAAAGTGGTCCACAAGACCATGGTACATGAAGTGAGAAAGATACAACAAAACCTCACTACATCTCTCAAAGCACTAGCCCCTTAACTAGGCTATCTCTACACTAGCTCTCCCCTAACAACATGACTACTTTGTCATAACCAAAACTACTCCCCTTTTTGTCACGAGTGACAAAAGGTGAATCACTGAGAAACAACCACCTCATCATCGCTAGGAGAACCAGAAGCATCGTCACTCTCATCATCTCCACTATCAGAAGACTCTACAACAAGCTCAAAAGAGGAAGGAGTAAAACCGCCAAGACGGGACTGTCAGTGAGCGATGCAACCAATCCTAGTGTTCATCTAACACATCTCATCAGAAATATGGTCAAGCCGACTACCAAAATTAGCACACATGTGCTGAAGCTGATCCAAGATGAAGAAAGGGGTCGAGAGGCATAGGCAACATCCTCCGCAGCACGAAAGTCAGCCTCCTCTTGCTGAGCTGGAGTAGGCTCCACACGAGGCTGCTTAGTAGCCAACTGTGTATCACTCCTTCGTATAGACTCCTTACTAATAGCACCCATGCAAGAGAAGAGAAGGGCAGAAGGAATAGGAATGTGCAAGTGTGTGAGGATGCATGTGATAGTTGAAGGAAAGTGAGGATGCCAGTGATAGTTGAAGGAAAAATTAGCTTATCATTGATACTATCATTGTCCCTAAGGCTTCACCAACCGTTTTTGGTTTCTTGTGGGCTTCTCTCCAGGATTATCCACCAACCCGTTGGTTGTCCAGCCACTACTTCTACTTAGAGTGTGCTTGCTACACCACTCTTCATTCCAGGACAAAACTCTTTGTTTTGTTTCTCCTTCCCCCCCCCCCCCTTCTCTGCCTTACTTGAATGGATAAAAATTGGAGGCTCTCTCCCTACTTATCCCTATGGATGCATCAAGTGGCCCCGGCCCTTTGCTTGCCTCTTTTTGGGTGAAATGCCATCCCAACAAGGCATTTTCCCCAAAAGAAGCCTCAACAAGAACCCAAAAATAGACCTCTTTCCCCCCACTACCAAACCACAGCCTTTGAATCCCTTGACCCAGGGCCCACCTCTCCTATATTGGCTGGGTTCAAGTAGGTGGTACTCTTGCCCTTATGTGAGTTCCACTATCCTCTATGTTTGTCTTCTTTTACTCCCACACCATTTTTGCCATTCTTGCCTTATCTCATTCTGTGGCATGTTCATGCTTATCCCCCACAGTGAGAAAAGCGTGGGCTCTTGGGCTTGCACCACCTCCTTTTATTCCCTTCGTGGGCCTGGACATTAGAAGCCCCTGTCGGTCCAACTCGTTGGGCTTCCATTTCTGTTGCTCCTTTTCTTGCCATGCCTATGGGCTTGCCATGTTGGCCCATTGGACTTATTACCTTTTCCTTTGGGCTCCCACGGCCCATTTGCTTTACTTTTATCTCTTATTAGGCCCATGAACCTTCTGTATGTCATTCCTACCATGCTTGCTCATTGGATTTATTACCTCTTTTCTTGGGCTTCCATAGCCCATTTGCTTTACTTTTACTTCTTGTTGTGCCCATGGGCCTGTTGGCTGTCATTCTTGCCATGTTGGCCCATTGGGTTTATTACCTCTATTCTCGGGCTTCCACAACCCATTTACTTTACTTTTACCTCTTCCATTTCCCTTTTTCTCTCACCTTCCCTTATTGTTGGGCTTCTTCTACCATTGGGCTTTTTGTCAAAAACGGGCATCAACAATCTCTAGTATAAACTCATACTAGCTCCAAACCCTCATTCATCACTTAGCTTTGTTTGGGAACACCCTCACCACTAAGGCAAAACCATTTTTTCATCCACTCACATGTGAACTTAGCTCTAAAGATTTAAGGGTTAATCCAATTCCACAAGCACACAGGAATCAAAGGGAATTTGTAAGCTACATTTAGTTTGAAAAAGAAAGCAAGAAAAATCAAGTTTGCATGCAGAGTTTGACTAAAAATGGAGGGGGAAAGAAAAAAACAATCAACAATCTACAAGACAAAATATATTGATAGAGCAATTCAGGTAATGGACATCTTATTCTCCACGTTTTCTAATCAATTTACCAAGAATTAGTCCACGTGTTTTGACACCTTTGAAAAATGCCAACCATCAAAGTCTACACACTACAAAATTTAAAAAATAAAAATCAAACATGTATATGCAAGGAATTCTAACAAGGCATAAACTACTAGTACATTCTTGTCACTGTATAAACTGAACAAAAAAAATACAGAAATAATAACTGAATCAGAAAGAGAGGGGGGGGGGGGGGAGAAGCAATTGCATTCAGAACCTAAGGAAACAATCTATGAACAAGAGTTTCAACTAAAAAGAAGGTACAAACCTTTTGCACTACAGTCAGAATCACCGATCAATGACTTAAATGATAGTGACATACAGAGGAGTAATGTAATGAATCCATATAAAACAAAAAGCAATTTATAAAAGCTACACACATCAAGGCATTAGACCTTGGTAAGATTTCCATTAGGCTCGGCAGCTTTGAGGCTAGCTAATCCAAATAGAATCTTTATCCTATGTGCATCTTCTTTTGTTCTACTGCAAATACAAATAGAAAGCCATTGTGATTAAGTGAACAATCTATGAATTTTAATCATGCTTCATTCTTCTTCTCATTCAATAGAGAAATGCAGATAAGCCTCTGTAATCAATATACGACTAAACCAAAGAAACCATATGCTATATGATCAACCTTTTTACCTAGACCTATAACTGTCTATGAGATCTATCCTTTTGTTTGTATGCTATATACTCTGCATTTGTTCCTGAAGTTAAAAGCAGGGAACGAGAAACTAGCAATAAATATAAGCTCTTTAAAGAGGAATGGCATTATAAGATCATCTTATTATTGATTTTGCATGAAGTACATCTAACCAATCACCTAAGTCACGTGCAAAACAAAATCACCATCTAACTGATCCCAGAGTAGTAGGAAAGAAGGTTTGAAATGAAATTCACCATCTCCTAGATACCAAAGGTAATTCTAAGGGACTATTTGGAATCTGCTTATTTTTCTAAAACTGAAATTTTTTTACTGAAAGTACTGTAAATAAAGGTAAAAGTTAGCTAAAATAGTACAGTTGGACCCATGAATAGTACCAAAAAGTTCAGTAGAACCCATGAATAGTAGCTAAAATAAGCTAAATACTAAAATAAGTTGGCAAAATTAATCATGCCAAACAGACACTAAGTCATACTTATCGAGTAATTCAGATCAAGCAATTGGGACCCAATGGACTTGCTAAATAAAGCATGCATAATGAATATTCTTGAGGCCTTTCAGGTTCTCTAGCTTCATTAGAGCACCAAAGCTACTTAGGATGGGGCCTTCAAGCGATGTACCTAAAAATAAAAAGTTCAGTAGAACCCATGAATAGTAGCTAAAATAAGCTAAATACTAAAATAAGTTGGCAAAATTAATCATGCCAAACAGACACTCAGTCATACTTATCGAGTAATTCAGATCAAGCAATTGGGACCCAATGGACTTGCTAAATAAAGCATGCATAATGAATATTCTTGAGGCCTTTCAGGTTCTCTAGCTTCATTAGAGCACCAAAGCTACTTAGGATGGGGCCTTCAAGCGATGTACCTAAAAATAAATGCTACGCTTCAGCTTTTAAATATTTTAATTAAAACGGTAAATCAATAAGTCAAATAACTAAAAATAAAAAGTTAGGAGAGTTATCAATGTGGCACCAACTTAGTGATTGTAATACTTAAGTTAATGAAGTAATGGATCTACAATGAGAGGGGTAAGTAACTACATTTATATTATCAAGATTTCCACACGTAACCACCGCGCACCCTTGGTGCGGAGGTAACTCCACAAGTATAAATGCTTTTGGGGTGTTGGGGGGGGGGGGGGGGGGGGAAGGGCCAGGGTTCAAGTCTCCAGACGGGAGTTTCACTTATATATACACTTAGATTATATTAGAGTAGAAATTATATCCTGTAAAAAAAAAAAAAAAAAGATTTCCACATGTAGTTATAGATTTGTGTGATGGGAATAATTTATTTTCATACACTATGCTTGGGCCTTTTGTGCTCAATCATAAGCTAAAGTCGATCTCCTTAAGTCATTTCTTAGTTAGGCTCTTAGCTTGGTCGATCCATTTATTCGGTGACATGGCATCTATGTGCCATCTCTATTTACGGTATATTATTATTCTAGAAATCTATCATAAATTTTCTCCTTTCTCTTATTTAAAACCCAAAGTGGAAGAGAAAATATTGCTAAAAGGCTTTACCTTACCATTAACAACTCAACCCTTCCACCATTTCCTTATCTTATGAAATTATTGTCTTGATTAAACTAATGAATTGTATTTATTTAAGTCCATTTAGGTCAATTGATAGAAAATGTATGTTTTGAAAACATGACTTTTAAAATGAAATTGAGCATTTGGTAAAACTAGGGATGACAAAATGCCTTCACATGCCCTACCTACTCTGCCACACACAAGTGTGTATATAGCATTTAACTTCTTTTTTTTACATATCATATTTATAATAATTTTTTTATATAAAATTTGGATATGAAGACGAGCTTGCTCAAATTCTGCCCATTCCTCTCTTTTTGCAGATTGCAAAGAGTTGATGACCAAATTCCCTGGTGTGCAGATCAAACATTACTATAGAGAAGCCATTCAATGTGCTAATCAGCTTGCCAAATCCTGAGCTAAGTTAGGACAAGATTTTGTTGTTAATGGTTCTCCTCCTATGGAGATTAATTTGTTATTCTTTTATGATTTGTCTAGTATGTACTTTGAGTGGCTTATGCCTTACTCTGTTCCTTAGTTTTTTTCTCACTTAATAAGCATCTGAATTTCCGCACACAAAAAAAATAAAAAAAATAGAATGATGTGAATGTTTTCAATTTATTTATAACAATGTCATTAAAAACATTTTCTATATCATGAATGTTTTGAGTGTTTTCAATTTATTTATAACTATGCCATTAAAAACATTTTCTATATCTTGAATGTTTTCAGTTTATTTATAACTACTATGACATTAAAAATAATTTTTATATCTTGAATGTTTTTAGTATATTCATTCTATTTATAACTATGCCATTAAAAACATTTTCTATATCTTGTATGGTTTTAGTGAATTCAATTTATTTATAACTATGCCATTAAAAACATTTTCTATATCTTGTATGGTTTTAGTGTATTCAATTTATTTATAACTATGCCATTAAAAACATTTTCTATATCTTGAATGTTTTGAGTGTATTCAATTTATTTATAACTATCTCATTCAAAACATTTTCTATATCTTGAATGTTTTGAGTGTTTTTAACTTATTTATAACTATGTAATTAAAAACATTTTTTATATCTTGAAAACATTCTCTTAACCATTTTCAAAATCCTATTCTAAACAAAGAAAATAGGATACAAATTTTTGACAATTGTGCCAAAACTAGCGAGAGCACATTCATGACCAATTCAAAAAAAAAAGTTCTTTTACCACATACTCCGGATGATCTTTATTTAGAGAGTTAATTAATCATCGCGCATTGTTTCAACCTCCTCAACACATGAGGAGCAACATTATATATATCTCTGTAGCTTAACTGCTGCAATGTACTTTATGCCCTTCATATATTATCCAAAGGGCACACATAACTTTCTTCATCCTTTCCAATAACATTTTCTTCTTGAAAAAGATACCAATATAAGACATGGACACCAAGAAAGCCATTGCCATGTCCCTAGTCGTCTCCTCCATGCTGGTTGTGATGGCATCTACATACCACCCTGATCTAAAAAAGGAAAATTGCGTCAATGAATGCGTGCCTCCGTGCGAGCAACAGAATCCTAAGGCAAATCCAGTTGCATGTATCAATGCCTGCACAGAGTCTTGCAAAAAAATTAATCATGACCGCAGCCAAGATCCTAGTTCACTCGTTGAAAAAATAAATGCTTTAGCTAAAGGTAAATTACATTAAATGTATTCACTTCCTAGGCTCCTAGCTACTTCATTAACTTGTTTGCTTTGCTTTAATAAATGAATATGTACCACTTCCCAAACTATATTTTTTTAAGGTTCTCTTGTGGTCATCAAGAGTGTTCCTGGGGTATGTATTGTAATGAATAGGATTTGATATTATATATGAATATGGGTTTTCTTTATTTTTCGTTCTAGTGATCTCATCATTAGGTGTGTTTGTGCTAATAAGATAACTAAATGGGTAACAGCAAGTAATGCATTAAGAGATTAGTCATATGATATTTGTTGGGTTGTTGTATCTTGGGAGAGACAAATTAGAAAAGGTCTACACCTATTACAAAACTTAGCTAACCGAGAATTTGAATCTTTTTAAAGAGAGCAAGTGTCATGTCACAATCTAAAGTGTTGTGTAATTTCTTGCAAATAAATATTATCCAGAATTTTTTTTTTTTTTTTTCAGTTTCTCTTGTATATTTCCATTTTTCTTCTTTTTGCACCAACAAGTTGTAACATGTAATTGGAAACAACTGGTTAATAAATAAAATTTGGATAAGTTCTCCTTGCCCAATCTACTCTGCACTGTATACTAGTTTTGACATTTTGATAACAAAGAAAGATCAAGAGCCATGTAACTATCCTATCCAAAAGAAAAAAAGATTGGGTGGGTTGGAGGGAGTACATGGGAGGACATGGTTGGGTGATTGAAGTGGAGGATTTTGGAGCTAGTGGAGCTTATCTGGATACATGTAAGAAGTTTGGTTTTACAGAAGAAAATGTTACTAGGGTCACCAAGTCCTTATGTGATTAGCAACTGTTGTTGTTGGTTTTTTTTTTTTTTAATTGATACCATACATAATATATGTTTTTCTTCATCATCAAGTTGATACACCAATTAGTTTTGGTAGAGATTGAATCAAATTTCGGTATCTTATTCGACGACAAGAAACTTTATGAATTGAGCGAATTAGAATCCACAAATGGTACTAAAGAAATAATACATTGGGGAGACTCCAATTGAATAGTTAATATAACATATAGAAATACCACTTAACTTAAAAGCTCAAGTGAACAAATTTAGACCTAACTGTGTTATATATTAACTATTCACTCTTGCCATTATTATTAAACACTAGCCGCGAACCTATGCGATGTGTGTGATAATTTTTTTAATTAAGATGATCTCATTAAATTTATTTTTTACAATTTGGACTAATATAATAAAGGGTATTGTATTTCATAATCATATTTTTATTGATTATAGGAACAATAATAAATGTAATATAGGAAAAATCATAAATCATAAATATAAATTTGAACAATCATATTTTTCTTTATTATAAGAACAATCATAAATCATAAATATAAATTTTGTCGTACGAAAATGAAAACAATACAATTTTTCTCAAAAATTCAAAATGCAAGTTAACGAATATATTCATTTTTTTAATAAAATTTATTTATAACATTTTGTGAATCATTAAAAAGAATACAAAATTTGGAAATTATTCTTTTAGTTTTAAACAAACTTTCTCAAACCCTATTTTTTCTACCCTACAATCCAAAACATTGAAAAATGTTACTAAAGAATTAATAAAACTTAACAATGATTAATTGGAACAATTAGGAGAACAATTTGTTGTTGATAATCTATTAAGATTATTTTGTTTGCAAAAATTGCAATTTCGTCCACCCAAAACATATTATCAAATAAACAATTATTAGAAAAATCTAATAATTAAATTTCTATATATGCGTAGTTATAAAATAATAATAATAATTAAAATACAATCGCAAAAGCTAAAACATGTCACCCATCTGATTATTTTCTTTTGATTAACCTTTGTTTTTCTCTAAATAAATGGCATTATAGAGTACTTCTAATACAACTATTAAGAATACTTTGTCTACCCCAAAGGATTAAAAAATAAACAAAAATTATTAAAACATCTAAATTGGTCACTATAAAAATTCAAATTTTAACATGCAAAACAACTAATTATTAACCCAAAACAAATCAAACCAATGGGATAAAGAAAAAGAACTTATGATCTGAAATTGGAATTGTTGGGTTAATTAATCCCAATTAATTAATTCAATTACCCAAGTTGATTAATTAGGTCAAATTACATGCAAATCGTGAAGGCACCAAGAAATCACCAAATAAACTGAGAATAATGCTAGAGATACAAACTATTTTACAAAATTTTCTACAAACTGCTGATGTGGTGAGTGATTATTGGTAAATGAAAAAGTGATATTAACGGTGGACCTAGATAAAAACCAATAAAAGATTGGCCATATCAACATTTTGTAAAAATGTTGTAAAATAGTTTGTGGCTATAGCATTACTCATAAACTAAATATAGAAGAAATTAAATTGACACGACGATTTGTTCACAAATGGGGAAAACCTTTCGCAAGGCAAAAACTTCACCGGGTGAATTTAAAGTCACAACTTCCAAGAATCCACTAATCAATAATCAAGCAGTTACAAGTCTGAGGAATCTTACCACTACCTTGGTCTATTCCAAAATACCAACCTACAGTTGAACCTTTGCTCCAATACCAAATTGGACTTGATCTTGTAGTACCCTTCTTTCTTTTAATGCACAAATCTCCAATCTGTGACTAATTCCTTTGCACAGATACCAGTACGTAACTAACTCCAGTAACTTGAATGATTGTTGTTGTCGGCAAAGTTCTTCACTTCATAAATGATGAAGATCAAGAAGCACTTGATTACAAAACTCTATAGCTTACAAATGTAGTAGCTTCTTACAGAGAAAAATAAACTCTTGATCTCTTTATCCGTATTTGACGGCTCTTAAAATAAGCCTTATATATGTCTAGGATTGTGAGAAAAGAAACCCTAAACAAATACATCAGCATGGGCGAAATTTCAGATTTGAAAATTTTGAAATCGTAATTCTCGATAGATCGAGTTTGTGTCGAGCTTCCCATTTAGTCTCGATAGTATCTATCTATCGAGCTTTAATAAAGCAGCTTTTCTTCACTTATTTTTTGGATCAGTCTTCATGTCTTAAATACCAACACTTGATATGTTTGAACAACATATTTATTGATATATTAAATCCAACTTAGATCCACCCAATTACAAGTAAGGTGCGTTTTATCAAAAGATTAGTCAATTACATAAAAAATATGATCCTAACAATCTCCCCCTTTTGCAATCTGTGACAAAACCACAAGCATAATTATGAGAGAAGTATAAAACAACAATCTCCATAACTATAACACAAAGAACTACATAAGCCTAACCAATACAATGAGCTTTTGAAAAACTTTGCAAGAAAAGAGATCATGGCATGAAAGACTTGTAACCTATTTTAGCTGAAACACTTAGACAAAATCCATCAAGGCATCAAGTGTGAAACGTAGACAAGTTATATAAAAGAATAGACATGTGTATAAAAAGCGAAAAGAAACATACATCATCATAAATATATCAAGTAAATACAATGTATGTAAAGTGGTCACAAGACCATGGTACATGAAGTGAGAAAGATACAACAAAACCTCACTACATCTCTCAAAGCACTATCTCCCTAACTAGTCTATCTCTACACCAACTCTCCCCTAACAATATGACTACTCTTTCATAACCAAAACTACTCCCCTTTTTGTCACGAGTGACAAAAGGTGAATCACTAAGAAACAACCACCTCATCATCGCTAGGAGAACCAGAAGCATCATCACTCTCATCATCTCCACTATCAGAAGACTCTTAACAAGCTCAAAAGAGGAAGAAGGATTAAAACTGCCAAGACGAGACTGTCGGCAAGCGATGCAACCAATCCTGGTGTTCATCTAACACATCTCATCGGAAATATGGTCAAGCCGACTACCAAAATTTGCACGCATGTGCTGAAGCTAATCCAAGATGAAGAAGGGGGTCGAAAGGCATAGGCAACATCCTCTGCAGCATGAAAATCAGCCTCCTCCTGTTGAGCTAGAGTAGGCTCCACACAAGGCCGCTTAGTAGCCAACTGTGTATCACTCCTCCGTATAGACTCCCTACAAATAGCACCCATGCAAGAGAAGAGAAAAGCAGAAGGAATAGGAATGTGCAAGTGTGTGAGGATGCATGTGATAGTTGAAGGAAAAATTACCTTATCATTGATACAATCATGTATGAAGGAAAATCTATAAAGAGACTCTCTAAGAGAGAGAAAAGAAAATGAGCATGAGGCTCAGTGATAGTGTTATAGTGAGACCGTGGAGTGAGAACAAAGGTCATCACCATATTAAGGATCCTTGGACCTTTAGCAAAGTCGTGTGTGGTGAAGTTTTGAAGTCCACCCCACACCTTGGCCGTTTCATAGAAATGTGTGGCCAACTCATCTCAAGAGATAAAGCAAAGACAAGGATGACTAGGATAGTCCGGACAAGCTACCCTATGGACATGTAGTACCTTGAAAATAAGCTCTAGGGTAACTACAATACGTGTCCCTCTGAATATTGTATTAAACTGAGGAATAGAGGTATCAATAGCGTGTATGTTGGAGTAGAACTCCTGTATAAACATGCCGGGGCATCTCGAGGGTTTCTCACAAAGAGATTCCCAATCTCAAGAGCTAAACGCTCTATGTAAAGGAATGTCAGGAAAATCAGACAGAATGACATGGCGTTCTAAGTGAATCGCCTTATCACTAAAGTTCTCATCAAAATCCTTTTGGGATTCTGAATCATGAAACCTATCCCTATGTAGACACCATATTTTGTAACCCTTACAACTTGGGCCCCCATTCCCCAATGATGTTCGAACTCTAAGGCCCAAGGCCAGTTTAGAGCCCAATCAAATATTAAGTTGACTTGAGGAGTATTAAATGAGCAAAAATATATTTTTTGAAATAAAATGACCAAAGTGACCCTCAGCCTACATATGTGGGTTGCAGCCTGCGTAAATAAGCTACAACATGCGTACGCAGGTACATTCCTACGTACACAACTAAGGTTTCAAAAGCATAAGAAAGGCAAGTTTTTTGCAATAATAGTTGAGATTTGGAACGAAACCCACATCGTCTAGGAGCTGTCCTCAACCCCATTTTTTCCATCATAAAAAGCCTTACATGGTACATTTTAAAAAAATACAGAAATCCCAAGGGGAAAAACCTAAGATTCACTAGAAAATAGTGAATCAAAATGGGATTTTTCACAAAACACCCTCAAGTCTCTTTTTATTTGATTTGGACCTTTTCTGGCCCCAATCCTCTGAGTTTAAGATTAGTAATCACCTTTTTATTAAATTGTGATAGATTTAACTGAAGGAAACAGTCAAAAATCAAGCTTAGAAGCTTTTGCTTTAATGTATTCTTTTATACTTTTCTCTTTCTTTTCTATCTTTAATCCTTGTTTTAATCTGTTTCTTTTGCTTAGTTTATATCTATTATGTTTGTTTAGGTTAGTTTTAGGTTTTCTTCATGTCTTTAAGTATGATAGGTTACTAGATTTTACGTTTTAAGTTTCTACTCTGTTTTTGTGTTGATTAAGGTTTCTAGGTAAGGATCTGTGTATGCATGATCTAGCCTGCCCATGCAGGCTAAACTCATGCGTACGCAAACCTGTTCTAGCATACATGATGTTGTTACCCAAAAAATCCTAATCTTTGTTTGTTTTGATTCTGTCTTCACATATTTGTTTGCATAGCCTCCTCTTCACATGTTTTTAAGTCTCATAAAATGTTTGCTCACCTTTTTAACATGCTTGTTTGTTATCACATGTCTAGATTAGGGTTTAGTCTAGGGCTTCTTTGTTTTCATGCCATTTATTCACATGTTCATGCATTGATGCCATAGGTGCTATACTACTGAGAGGTAAGTAAAGGGTAAGCCATGCTTTAGCAATGTTCATGCATTTGTGTTAGGTTTTCTTAAATGTATGATTAGGGTTTCTAATATGTTAATGCTTTGTGTTTGATATGTTTTGTTTGATGATATGCTTGCCACCATGTTTTGTTTTAGATAGGATTTTTCATATGTTAGATGTATG
Organism: Quercus lobata; assembly: GCF_001633185.2. NCBI lineage: Eukaryota > Viridiplantae > Streptophyta > Magnoliopsida > Fagales > Fagaceae > Quercus > Quercus lobata. The sequence goes on from NC_044911.1 coordinate 54,250,653, forward strand.
GTTAGGATTTCTTCAATATGTTTGGCTTTCTTTTGTATGGATAGATGGATATGTGTTTAAGGTTAAAGATGTCATGTTGTTTGTTAGATGCATGTTAGTGTTTGTGTGTGTGTGAATCTAGAATACAAGTATTTCGATAGTTTTTAATAGGGTTAAGATATAGGACACTGTAAGAGGAGGCCAACCTTAGGGTTAGGCTATCTTGGGTGCCTAACATTTTCCCAAAAGCGTACCTAAACTCCGAACCCAAACTCTAGTAGTGAGATCAAAGGTCCTTCCTCATAAGGATGCTATATTCATATTTCCTAGACCATATAACTAGGTGGCAACTCCGTTATCTATTCATCCCTTATGCCCACACCCTAGCCAAAGGAGGAGGAAGAGAAGAAAAATCATGACGAGTGATTGGGTTCTTAGAAGGATCAAACTTTTTAGGTGCCATAGTTAGAAGCTAAGGAAGGAGAGAGAGAAAAATAATAAAAAATAAAAAAGAGAAACACAGCAAAAGAGATGCTCAGGAAAGAATAAAAAGAAAAAGAGCAATGCATGAACATGTAACATGCAAACCAAAAATGCATCATGGGAAAAAAACCAAATCCAAACTACAGCACTCACATTGATTAATCAAGCACACAACCTAGAGTGCATGAAAACATGATTATAATGCTAAAGAATGCAATGCATGATCATGTGAGAACAAAACCACAAAACCTAACCCAAAAATTTTAACAAAACCATAAAAACCCCAACTTTTCATCAAAATAAAAACCTATATCTAAAATGCATGAAGAATAAGAAAAAAGAGGAGATTAAGAACACATACTAAAGGATTTAGGCTTGGAAGAGACCGAAAGGATTTTAGAGAAAAAGAGGTGTTTGGGTCAAAAGAAAAGAGAGAGAGATTGAAATGTTGAATGAGAATTAGGTCGAACCTCAAGTATATATTGAATCAGATATCTCGATAGATCGAGAGGTATCGAGGATCTATAAAGAACAAAATCTCAATAGATCGAGAGGAATCGAGGAGGTATTAATGGCAAAAATCTTCAATGGATCGAAAAGGTATTGAGCTTCTCTCGACTAGACAGAGAGTACAGAAAAATAGCTCGATGGATCGGGCTATTGATCAAGAGGTATCAAGAAAAACCCAAAAGACCTCAATAAAAGAGGCTTGTGTCAAAAGGTGTCCAAATGCTATTGAGCATACAAAATCAAGGTTTTTCAAGGAAGAAAAATCACATAAGATGAATACAACCAAAATAGACATCAAACCAAGCAACAAAGAAGCATGATAAGCACTCAAACACATCAACAACTCTAGATGCAAAGCATTCCTAGATCAAAACACACACTAAACAAGTCTAACCAATTTTATTTTCAAAAACAAGTTAAGACAGTTTAGTAAGCTTATACTACCACGTGTATTCCTTGTGATGGCCAAATCACATTTTACATGTACAATAGTATCAAGAGTAGCAAAGAATATGCGTGTTGTGTATGAAACTTTTGCAAGAAAGCATAAGTGTCTCATCATATGAAGAGTAATGATAAAAGAGAATCATATACATCCACATACAATCATAATTGTTTGATGGGGACCAACACATTTGAGATACATCATATAACTCCCACATCTCCTAGAAACATACTTGCAACCATATTTAAAAGCATTTTGATTCTTTTTACTTTTCATATTCTTTGCATATTTTTCTTTAAAGCATAAAATGGCATAACATGCATGGGTATATAAGAAAGAAAATAATTACCCAATTATGTAAGCAAGACATCTTGTTTTTGTTATGCAAGTGCTACACTTTACCGAGCACGACTTTTATAAATTACATACAAATGTTTGATAATTGACAAGTTTAGTGGCAAGATAGTTATTTATGCCTTTCTCTTAGGATTTTTTAGTCATTTCTATCAAAAAAAGTGATTAAGTTATGAACGATAAAAGATTACCAAATCATACAAAACACATAACGAGCCACAAAGCTCATATTACTTAGTTGTGCATGAAAATACTCATCTAAGTTACAAGTAATACACAGTTGAGAAATTTTGTTTCAAAAGCCATCCAAGGCACACAAGTACCAGTATACACATACACACACCGTTTTTGTATTTTTCATATTTTTTCCCCTTTTTCATTGAAAAAAAATAAACACACAAACAAACATATTAAAAAAGACTAGAGTGACACAAAAAACATCAACCAAACACACAAGAGATGCAAGAACAAAGATGGAATCACTTGAAGGAGTCTTTTTCCTTCCAAACAGGAGACTTGGAGGGAGATGAATCAATCCTATTCTGAGACCTTTGATGAGGAGAATATGAAGGAGGATTAAACCCATTGAAGTTTGTCAAGAACATCACAGCCTTTAAGAGTTCCCTAAGAGGAGCCAAAGAGTTTTAAAATTGATTTTGGCCTCTGAAGGATGACACACTATTGCTTTGTTGAGTGGCAAGCCATTTATAACAATTTGGACGAGTGTGTCCGATGCTCCACAATGATGACAAAAGTGAGGTTTCCTAGATTGAGACTTCTTATTAGTGGAGCGATGATTGCTCTCTATAGTTTCTTTAACAACCTTAGGTGGTGCTCCCAGAATAGATTTTCCCTTATCAAGTTAATCTCACTTACATTGTCAATTTTGGGTTCAATTTTCTCAGGTTTAACATTAGAAGTAGAAGAAATAAATACAACATTATTCAAATCACTAGAGGACATAATACAAGAAGAGAGAGAGAATGATCATACCTGAGACTTGGTTTACCGAATGCAACCTTTTGGAAATTCAGCATTTCATCTAACTTAACACTTAAAGTTCTTTCCAATTGAGCTCTTACTTGAAACAACTCAACATCTAGTTTCTTGGCCTTCTTAGCCTGTAAGTTGTTTTCAAACTGCAGTACTCTAATGGCTTGATTTGCTTCATCAACTTTAGTGAAGAGTTCTTCTCATTCCAACTCCACTTCACTCAGCTTCCTTGTGGCTAGCCTGTAAAGTTTTTCATGCTTCTCAGAATTCTTGTAAAGCTTTGAGTAGGCAATATAGATATCATCTTTATCATCCATCTCTTCAAATTTAGACTTCATCAATTCCTTTTCCTCATCAACCAGTTCTTCGAACTCCTTGGATAGATCAACAGTGGCTGTAAAGGTGCTGACTATCCCTTCTTGATCACTATCCTCTAAGTCTACTTCTGGATCAGTATTACTCAAGGTGGCAGTTAGGGCTTTGCTCTTGCCAATTGACTTGAGATAGGTACAACATTCTGGCTTCATGTGTCCATACCCTTGACACCCATAACATTTTGGACCGGTTGGAATGTTGTTGCTTTGTCCACCTTCTTTGGATTCTCTTTTGAATTTCTCTTGAGTTTTAGATTGAGAGAATCGATACTTTTTGCAATCCTTGTCATTTGCTTTGACATTCACATTCTTAATGAACTTCTTGAATTGTCTGGTAATGTAAGATTTGAACTTTGAGTCTTCAAACAACTCATCTTCTTCATCATTCTTGGCTTTGACAGCCATATTCTTGCTCTTGCTCCATTTGTCAATCCTCACTAAATCTAATTCATAAGTTTGCAAATTTCAATCAACTCCATCAACGGGATAGTGTCAATGTCCCTTGACTCTTCAATGGTGGTGATCTTAGCATGAAATCACTTTGGAAGAGATCTGAGGATTTTCCTCACAATTTTAGGCTTTGGGATCTTCTCACCTTAGTTCAAAGTAGAATTCACTATGTTTTTTAGCTTAGCATAGAATTCATCGAACACTTCCTTTTCATCCATCCTAATTTCCTCAAAGCTCGTGGTAAGCCTTTGAAGAATGGAGTCTTTCACAGTTTTGGTACCTTCATAAGTATTTTGAAGAATTGTCCATGCTTCATTGGCACTCTCTGTAGATGAGATCTTCTTAAACTCCTCGTTAGTCACATTACTAAACAAGGCATTCAACACTCTACTATTGAAATTCGCAGCTTTGATCTTGTCATCATCCTAAGATGTAGGTGGATTAGTAGGTTTGGTCCATCCAACCTTGATAGCCAACTAGAAATTTTCGTCTGAGGACTGCAAAAAGGCTTTCATACTTACTTTCTAGTATGCATAGTTAGTACCATAAAAAAGAGGAGGTATAATCAAGGATTGTCCACAATCCATTACAATAGGGGTCTATGGATCACACATCAAAGATTAAAACCTAATCAAAGTGTGCCTTCTCTGATACCACCTATTGGGTTAAGATAGCTTGAACCTTGGTAAATTAATTCAATTATCCAAGTTGATTAATTAGATCAAATTACATGCAAATCGTGGAGGCACCAACAAATCACCAAATAAACTAAATGCAGTGAAAATTAAATTGATACTGTGATTTGTTGACAAATGAGGAAAATATTTCGTAAGACAAAAACCCAACCAGGTGAATTTAAGGTCACTACTCCTAAGAATCTACTAATCAATAATTAAGCGGTTACAAGTATGAGAAATCTTACCACTACCCTGGCCTATCCCAAAATACCAACCTAAAGTTGAACCTTCACTCCAATACCCAATTGGACTTGAACTTGTAGTAGCATTCTTTCCTTTGATGCACAAATCTCTAATTTGTAACTAACTCCTTTGCACGGATCCCAATACATGACTAACTCCAACAACTTGAATGATTGTTGTTGGCTACAAAGTTCTTCACTTCATAAACGATGAAAATTAAGAAGTACTTGATTACAAGCGCAGTAACTTCTTATAGAGAAAAATAAACTCTTGGTCTCTATATCCGTGTGTGACAGCTCTTAAAATAAGCCTTATATATGGTTAGGGTTGTAAGAAAAGAAATCCTAAACAAATACATTGGCATGGGCCAAATTTCAGATCTGAAAATTCTAAAATCATAATTCTCAATAGATCAAGCTTGTGCCAAGCTTCCCATTTAGTCTCGATAGCAACTATTTGTCAAGCTTTAATAAAGCAACTTTTCTTAACTTATTTCTTGGATCAATCTCGATGTTTTTAATACCAACACTTGATATGTTTGAACAAAATATTTCTTGATGTATTATACCCAACTTAGATCTACCCAATTACAACTAAAGTGCGTTTTGTCAAAGGATTAGCCAATTACATGTAAAATATGACCCTAATAGGAATACCAAACTATTTAAATATGCATAAAAGTTGATACAAATTTACCAAAAAGATAAACAAAAGTGATGTGATAATTAAATCAACAATAACAAAAAGAACCATTAGTAAAAAAAAATGGTTGAAACAATAAAAAAATTCTACCAAAAGAGAAATAAAATTGGAGAAAGAGAGAGTATTGACCTTTTCATTGTGGACAACTTGGAAGGAATATGGGCGAGAGGTGGAAATGAAATAAGAAGAAATTTATATAAAAATTAAGATGGAAGAGGAAGGGTGGAAGTAGATGAAAGGTTGAACAAAGTGAAACCGTAGAATTTAAGAAGTTATAAAGGGAAATTTTTTTAAATCTAAAGGGAATCAAATGAAAATTTAAAAAAATAAATTAAAAATTATTGGAAGGGCCGAAAGATTGAACTAAAAAGACAATAGTTGAAGAAGATGAAAAGTTGAACAAAGTAAGAATTACAAATAATAATAATAAGAAGAAGTAGAAAAGATGCTAAAGATGTGGTGCATAAAGGGCTTTATAAAATTTATTACAAAACTTCCATTATTATATATAGTATAGATATGTATAGATATTGTTTTGGTTTTTTATTCTTCATTGATTTCATTATTTAGCTATAACATCTAAATTAAAGTAGATGAATATATAAAGGCAAAATTATATATAATGTTAAAACCATATGTACAATACATTTGCCAAGGCATGTGAGAATGCTGACATGGCTGAATTCAGACCCTACACGTGGAATGACTGTGAGCAAAGGAGAGGAAACATTGTCTGGGAAAAAGATCTTTGGTCCATGCCAACGGCATGACCATCTTGGGGAAGAGTGAGATTTACACCTAACATGGACACCTAGCACTCACAAAAGGGAGATAGTGACCCCCTGTGGTTAGAGGCTAAGAAATCCCTCCCTTTTATTGGTTGTGCTTGTGCTTGACCACTGTTAAGAACATGTGCATCACTCTTAATGCCCCTGATTTGCCTTTCCTTGTCCAAGGATTGCTACCCACATAGTGGCAGGTTCACCTTCCACGCCGCTACCCTGACCTCAACGTGCTTACTCTCTCTCCTCCAGCCACTACATAGTACAGCAGCTATATTAGGGTTCAAACGGGGGAATCACAGTTTGACACTTGTCTTTTGTACCTAGCAACAATCCTTAGACTATAAGAGGAACATGGTGCTGGACCATTAGGGCAAGGACCAAGAGAGCACATTAAAGAAAAGAGTAGAAAGTTTATAAGGAAGTGAGGTAGAGAAAAGACCTTTCTTTCAGTAAGAACGTCATCATTGTACAAGGAAAACTTCCATTTTTCACTTAATAAAGAGCTTGAAGGAGTAAGGGACATTCACCCTTACTCAGCCGTGGTTTTTCACCCATTTTTTAGGGTTTTCCACATACATTCCACTGTTTTCTTTGCTTTCCTTGCATTGCTTTCTTTTTCTCTCGACTTTATGGTTTTAGAGCTTTCATTTTTATCACTTTCGAGCTTTTTTCATCAAAACGTATTGTTAGATAGTTCAAACACTTTTTATATGAGTTTACAAATCTAACTTGTACCTACACCACTCAAGATGAATATGTAAAGTCAATAATCTATTTATATTTTTCTGTAAAAAAAAAAGGAATAAAAAATAAATTATAAATTAAAGCAGATGAATATGTAAAAGCAAAATTATATATAATGTTAAAACCATCCAAGATGAATGTGCAAAGTCAATAATCTATTTATTATTTTAATAAAAATAGGAATAAAAAATAAATAAGAAAAATAATAATTATGTGGCCAATGATGTGGCGATGAGGTGGTGCAACAAGAGCTTAGCAGCAATAAATGCTACGCTTCAGCTTTTAGATGTACTAGTCGCTAACCCGTGCGATGCACAGGATAATTAAATAAAATTATAATTAACTAACCTCATGTTTAAAAAATAAAAAAATAAAAAAATAAAAAAAAATAAAAAGCTAAAAGAATTAATGAGATACTGATTTGCCCACCAAGAATTTAAAAGAAAAAAAGATTGAGAAAGAAAAAGAATGTGTAATGTTATGTTAAAAGTGTAATGTTGGAAACTAAAGCAACATTAAAGACAATGGGGAAACTATTTGCAAAGAGTATTGCAACTTTTGTATGTTTACTTGGTTCAAGACCAAAATTCAAATTCAATTTTGCAAAAAAAAAAAAAAAAAAAAAAAAAAACAGCCTCACTACACAAATCCACCTTTTGCTCTAATTTATTTTACAAATCATACACTATCAATAATTCAATAAACACTATTGCTAAATCTACTATTTACTGAAATAAACTTGATGTAAAACCAAACATTGGGCTTTCAAGGGGTTCAACAAATACATTTTTAGCATTTTGAAAAGATGATTGACAATAGCTTTTGAAACTTGAACATTTGTTTTTATAAAGAATATGCACAAATTGTGAATAGTTTTCATGTATATAGCTAATTTAAAAAGAAAAAAAAAAGTGTGAACAATCAAATTATTATTAAGTAATTGTTTGTATTTATCTCAAAAGTCATACCCTTGTATAAATACATTAACTATTTTATATATACATATATATTATCGCCTATTATATAATATATTAGATTATATATAACATTCTCTCTCAACAACACAGTAAAACTTTCAAAAAAAAAACACGGTAAAACTTTAAACTTTTTTTTTGATACTAGACAGAGATTACAACACAAAATTTGGAGTTTGTCTTGCTATCATATTAGCAAGTTCCCTGCATTCAGTTAGTGGTGTTTGGTAGAAGAGTTTGGGTAATGTAGTTTGGGTGTTTTTGATATACGTGTGGGTGAAAAAGTATGTAATGTTGTTTAAAATGCTCAAAAGTGTGTTTGAACTTAATTACCAAACACCCCCTAGTATGAAGTTTTCAAAAAATACATGGTAAGACTTTAAACTTGACAGCCACAAGTTTTATTTTTATTTTTTTAATGAAATCAATAGATAGCCACACGTTTAGAAGTCAAGGAACTTAAATTCTTGAAGTAGAGCAATAAGTTTATACAACATACGGTTTCTCAAATGTCAAAAGAAAGACAACAAAAGCAGTAAACCACTTAACAGTAACTAAACAAAGCACGCGAGAGATATATACCAATGGTGATGGCTTGGACTAGAGCTGGAATTGAGAGGACGACATGTGGTGAGCAGCTACCGGTGCGAGTGCACAGCACAGACACGGCAATATAGTTTAATTTGTTTGTTTGCTTTTTTATTTTTTAAATAATGATCTAGGATGATTTAGAATGTATTATCTGGGGGTTTTTGTATGTTAGTATTTAGATTTAAAGGGCCATGGATTGAAGGATTTACCAAATATATTGGGGTTTTTCTAAAACTATCGGGTTGAAGTTAAACAAAGAGAGTGGCAAAGATACAAACATGATGGCTATGGTGGCTGTTAGTAACGGCAACGAACAACGGTGGCTATGCCATGGGTCGGAAAGAGAGAAGAAAATTGGGGAGGGTGTTTGGGGTTTTCAATATTTTTCGGGAAGAGATTTGTTTTCATGTTTGACAGAAAACCTATAGGCCATAGTCGGGTTTGTCAAAGGTTTCGTGTAGTATTTACTATTTAGTTTAAAAAATTAAATTTTTTTTATAAATTAAAATAATGATGTGGAAAATTGTGAGAGTTTCAGAGGTTTTGTTTATATATATATATATATATATAGACTAGCAGCAAACTTATGCGATGCATGGGAAAATTATTATAAATTAAATCTAGAAGCAGTAATAAATGCTACGCTTTATCTTTTAGATATATTAAAATGGTAGATCAATCAGTCAAATAACTAAAAACAAAAAGTTAGGAGAGTTATATCGCACATACTTAATGATTGTAATACTTAAGGTAATGAAGTAATGGGTCTATAATGAGAGGGGTAAGTTACTACATTCATATTATCAAGATTTCCACACGTAGTTATAGATTTGTATGATGGGAATAATGTATTTTCATACACTATGCTTGGGCCTTTTGTGCTCAATCATAAGCTAAAGTCGATCTCCTTAAGTCATTTCTTAGTTAGGCGCTTAACTTGGTCGATCCATCTTATTTGGTGACGTGACATCTATGTGTCATCTCTATTTATGGTATATTATTATTCTAGAAATCTATCATAAATTTTCTCCTTTCTCTTATTGAAAACCCAAAGTGGAAGAGAAAATATTGCTAAAAGGCTTTACCGTACCAATAACAACTCAACCCTTCCACCATTTCCTTATCTTATGAAATTATTGTCTTGATTAAACTAATGAATTGTATTTCTTTAAGTCCATTTAGGTCAATTGATAGAAAATGGATGTTTTGAAAACATGACTTTTAAAATGAAATTGAGCATTTGGTAAAATTAGGGATGACAAAATGCCTTGACATGCCCTACCTACTCTGCCACACACAAGTGCGTATATAGAATTTAACTTCTTTTTTTACATATCATATTTATAATAATTTTTTTATATAAAATTTGGATATTAGGACGAGCTTGCTCAAATTCTACCCATTCCTCTTATTGCAGATTGCAAAGAGTTGATGAGCAAATTCCCTGGTGTGCAGATCAAACATTACTACAAAGAAGCCAATCAATGTGCTAATCAGCTTGCCAAATCTAGAGCTGGGTTAGGACAAGATTTTGTTGTTAATGGTTCTCCTCCTATGGAGATTAATTTGTTGTTGTTTTATGATTTGTCTAGTATGTACTTTGAGTGGCTTATGCCTTACTCTGTTCCTTAGTTTTTTTCTCACTTAATAAACATCTGAATTTCTACACACACACACACACACACACACAAAAAAAAAAAAAAAAAAAAAAAAAAAAAAAAAAATGATGTGAATGTTTTCAATTTATTTATAACAATTTCATTAAAAACATTTTTCTATATCTTGAATGTTTTGAGTGTTTTCAATTTATTTATAACTATGCCATTAAAAACATTTTCTATATCTTGAATGTTTTGAGTGTTTTCAGTTTATTTATAACTACTATGCCATTAAAAATATTTTTTATATCTTGAATGTTTTTAGTATATCCATTTTATTTATAACTACTATGCCATTAAAAATAATTTTTATATCTTGAATGTTTTTAGTATATCCATTTTATTTATAGCTATGCCATTAAAAACATTTTCTATATCTTGTACGGTTTTAGTGTATTCAATTTATTTATAACTATGCCATCAAAAACATTTTCTATATCTTGTATGTTTTGAGTGTATTCAATTTATTTATAACTATCTCATTCAAAACATTTTCTATATCTTGAATGTTTTGAGTGTTTTTAACTTATTTATGACCGTAATTAAAAACATTTTCTATATCTTGAAAACATTCTCTTAGCCATTTTCAAAATCCTATTCTAAACAAAGAAAATAGAATACAAATTTTTGAAAATTGTGCCAAAACTAGCCAGAGCACATTCATGACCAATTCAAAAAAAGTTCTTTTACCACATACTCCGGATGATCTTTATTTAGAGAGTTAATTAATCATCACGCATTGTTTCAACCTCCTCAACACATGAGGAGCAACATTATATATATCTCTGTAGCTTAACTGCTGCAATGTACTTTATGCCCTTCATATATTATCCAAAGGACACACATAACTTTCTTCATCCTTTCCAATAACATTTTCTTCTTGAAAAAGATACCAATATAAGACATGGACACCAAGAAAGCCATTGCCATGTCCCTAGTCATCTCCTCCATGCTGGTTGTGATGGCATCTACATACCACCCTGATCTAAAAAAGGAAAATTGCGTCAATGAATGCGTGCCTCCGTGCGAGCAACAGAATCCTAAGGCAAATCCTGTTGCATGTATCAATGCCTGCACAGAGTCTTGCAAAAAAATTAATCATGACCGCATCCAAGATCCTAGTTCACTCGTTGAAAAAATAAATGCTTTAGCTAAAGGTAAATTACATTAAATGTATTCACTTCCTAGGCTCCTAGCTACCTCATTAACTTGTTTCCTTTGCTTTAATAAATGAATATGTACCACTTCCCAAACTATATTTTTTTAAGGTTCTCTTGTGGTCATCAAGAGTGTTCCTGGGGTATGTATTGTAATGAATAGGATTCGATATTATATATGAATATGGGTTTTGTTTATTTTTCATTCTAGTGATCTCATTATTAGGTGTGTTTGTGCTAACAAGATAACTAAATGGGTAACAGCAAGTAATGCATTAAGAGATTAGTCATACGATATTTGTTGGGTTGTTGTATCTTGGGAGAGACAAATTAGAAAAGGTCTACACCTGTTACAAAACTTAGCTAACCGAGAATTTGAATCTTTTTAAAGAGAGCGAGTGTCATGCCACAATCTAAAGTGTTGTGTAATTTCTTGCAAATAAATATTACACAGAATTTTTTTTTTTTTTTTTTTTTTCAGTTTCTCTTGTATTTTTCCATTTTTCTTGTGTTTGCACCAACAAGTTGTAACATGTAATTGGAAACAAGTGGTTAATAAATAAAATTTGGATAAGTTCTCCTTGCCCAATCTACTCTGCACTGTATACTAGTTTTGACATTTTGATAACAAAGAAAGATCAAGAGCCATGTAACTATCCTATCCAAAAGAGAAAAAGATTGGGTTGGAGGGAGTACATGGGAGGACATGGTTGGGTGATTGAAGTGGAGGATTTTGGAGCTTGTGGAGCTTATCTGGATACATTTAAGAAGTTTGGTTTTACAGAAGAAAATGTTACTAGGGTCACCAAGTCCTCCACAAATGGTACTAAAGAAATAGTATATCGGGAAGACTCTTATTGAATAGTTAATATAACATATAGAAATACCACTTAACTTAAAAGCTCAAGTGAATAAATTTAGGCCTAACTGTGTTATATATTAACTATTCACTTTTGCCATTATTATTAAACACTAGCCGCGAACCTGTGCGTTGTGCGTGTAATTTTTTTAATTAAGGTGATCTCATTAAATTTATTTTTTACAATTTGGACTAATATAATAAAGGGTACTGTATTTCATACTCATATTTTTACTGATTATAGGAATAATAATAAATGTAATATAGGAAAAATCATAAATCATAAATATAAATTTGAACAATTATATTTTTCTTTATTATAAGAACAATCATAAATATAAATTTTGTCGTACCAAAATGAAAACAATACAATTTTTCTCAAAAATTCAAAATGCAAGTTAACGAATATATTCATTTTTTTAATAAAATTTATTTATAACATTTTGTGAATCATTAAAAAGAATATAAAATTGGGAAAATTATTCTTTTAGTTTTAAACAAACTTTCTCAAACCCTATTTTTTCTGCCCTACAATCCAAAACACTGAAAAATTTAACTAAAGAATTAATAAAACTTAACAATGATTAATTGGAACAATTAGGAGAACAATTTGTTGTTGATTATCTATTAAGATTATTTTCTTTGCAAAAATTGCAATTTCGTCCACCCAAAACATATTATCAAATAAACAATTATTAGAAAAATCTAATAATTAAATTTCTATATATGCGTAGTTATAAAATAATAATAATAATTAAAATACAATCGCAAAAGCTAAAACATGTCACCCATCCGATTATTTTCTTTTGATTAACCTTTGTTTTTCTCTAAATAAATGGCATTATAGAGTACTTCTAATACAACTATTAAGAATACTTTGTCTACCCCAAAGGATTAAAAAATAAACAAAAATTATTAAAACATCTAAATTGGTCACTATAAAAATTCAAATTCTAACATGCAAAACAACTAATTATTAACCCAAATCAAATCAAACCAATGGAATAAAGAAAAAGAACTTATGATCTGAAATTGGAATTGTTGGGTTAATTGACCCCAGTTAATTAATTCAATTACCCAAGTTAATTAATTAGGTCAAATTATATGCAAATCGTGGAGGCACCAACAAATGACCAAATAAACTGAGAGTAATGCTAGAGATACAAACTATTTTACAAAAAATTTTACAAACTGCTGATGTGGCGAGCAATTATTGGTAAATGAAAAAGTGAAATTAATGGTGGGTCTAGATAAAAACCAATAAAAGGTTGGCCACATCAACATTTTGTAAAAATGTTGTAAAGTAGTTTGTGGCTATAGCATTACTCATAAACTAAATGTAACAAAAATTAAATTGACACGACGATTTGTTGACAAACGGGGAAAACCTTTCGCAAGGCAAAAACTTCACCAGGTGAATTTAAAGTCACAACTTCCAAGAATACACTGATCAATAATCAAGCAGTTACAAGTATGAGGAATCTTATCACTACCCTGGTCTATCCCAAAATACCAACCTACAGTTGAACCTTTGCTCCAATACCCAATTGGACTTGATCTTTTAGTAGTCTTCTTTCTTTTAATGCACAAATCTCCAATCTGTGACTAACTCCTTTGCACGGATCCCAATACATAACTAACTCCAGTAACTTGAATGATTGTTGTTGCCGGCAAAGTTCTTCACTTCATAAATAATGTAGATCAAGAAGCACTTGATTACAAAACTCTATAGCTTACAAATCTAGTAGCTTCTTATAGAGAAAAATAAACTCTTGATCTCTTTATTCATATTTGACAACTCTTTAAATAAGCCTTATATATGTCTAGAATTGTGAGAAAAGAAACCTTAAACAAATACATCAGCATAGGCCAAATTTCAGATTTGAAAATTTTGAAATCATAATTCTCGATAGATTAAGTTTATGTCGAGTTTCCCATTTAGTCTCGATAGTATCTATCTGTCGAGCTTTAATAAAGCAGCTTTTCTTCACTTATTTTTTGGATCAATCTTCATGTCTTTAATGCCAACACATGATATGTTTGAACAACATATTTCTTGATGTATTAAATCTAACTTAGATCCATCCAATTACAAGTAAAGTGCATTTTATCAAAGGATTAGTCAATTACATAAAAAATATGATCCTAACAATCTCCCCCTTTTGCAATATGTGACAAAACCACAAGCAATATTATGAGAGAAGTATAAAACAACAATCTCCATAACTATTACACAAAGAACTACATAAGCCTAACCAATACAATGAGCTTTTGAAAAAATTTGCAAGAAAAGAGATCATGGCATGAAAGACTTGCAACCTATTTTAGTTGAAACACTTAGACAAAATCCATCAAGGCATCAAGTGTGAAATGTAGACAAGTTATATAAAAGAATAGACATGTGTATAAAAAGAGAAAAGAAACATACATCATCATAAATATATCAAGTAAATACAATGTATGTAAAGTGGTCCACAAGACCATGGTACATGAAGTGAGAAAGATACAACAAAACCTCACTACATCTCTCAAATCACTATCCCTTTAACTAGTCTATCTCTACACTAGCTCTCCCCTAACAACATGACTACTCTCTCATAACCAAAACTACTCCCCTTTTTGTCACGAGTGACAAAAGGTGAATCACTGAGAAACAACCACCTCATCATCGCTAGGAGAACCAGAAGCATCATCACTCTCATCATCTCCACTATCAAAAGACTCTACAACAAGCTCAAAAGAGGAAGAAGGATTAAAACCGCCAAGACGAGACTGTCGGCGAGCGATGCAACCAATCCTGGTGTTCATCTAACACATCTCATCAAAAATATGGTCAAGCTGACTACCAAAATTAGCACACATATGCTGAAGCTGATCCAAGATGAAGAAGGGGGTCGAGAGGCATAGGCAACATCCTCCGCAGCACAAAAGTCAGCCTCCTCCTGCTGAGCTGGAGTAGGCTCCACACAAGGCCGCTTAGTAGCCAACTGTGTATCACTCCTCCGTATAGATGCCTTACTAATAACACCCATGCAAGAGAAGAGAAGGGCAGAAGGAATAGGAATGTGCAAGTGTTTGAGGATGCGTGTGATAGTTGAAGGAAAGTGAGGATGTGTGTAATAGTTGAAGGAAAAATTAGCTTATCATTGATACTATCATGTATGAAGGAAATCTATAGAGAGACTCTCCAAGAGAGAGAAAAGAAAATGAGCACGAGGCTTAGTGATAGGGTTATAGTGAGACCGTGGAGTGAGAACAAAGGTCATCTCCATATTAAGGATCCTTGGACCTTTAGAAAAGTTGTGTGTGGTGAAGTTTTGAAATCCACCCTACACCTTGGCCGTTTCATGGAAATGTGTGGCCCACTCATCTCGAGAGATAGAGCAAAGACAAGGATGACTAGGATAGTCCAGACGAGCTACCCTAAGGACATATAGTACCTCGAAAATAAGCTCTGGGGTAACTACAATACGTGTTCCTCTGAGGAATAGAGGTATCAATAGCGTGTATGTTGGAGTAGAACTCCTGTATAAACATGCCGAGGCACCTCGAGGGTTTCTCACAAAGAGATTCCCAACCCCAAGAGCTAAACGCTCTAGGTAAAGGAATGTCTAGAAAATCAGATAGAATGACATGGCGTTCTAAGTGAATCGCCTTATCACTAAAGTTCTCATCAAAATCCTTTTGGGATTTTGAATCACGAAACCTATCGCTATGTAGACAACGCATTTTGTAACTTTTACGACTTGGGCCCCCAATTCCCCAATGATGTTCAAACTCTAAGGCGCAAGGCCAATTTAGAGTCCAAATCAAATATTAAGTTGACTTGAGGAGTATTAAATGAGCAAAAATATATTTTTTGAAATAAAATGACCAAAGTGACCCTCAGCCTGCATACATGGGTCGTGGCCTGCGTATGTAAGCTACAACATGTGTACATAGGTACACTTCTGCGTACACAACTAGGGTTTCAGAAGCATAAGAAAGGCAAGTTTTTTGCAGTAATAGCTGAGATTTGGAATGAATCCCACATCGTCTAGGAGCCGTCCTAAACCTCATTTTTTCCATCATAAAAAACCTTACATGGTACATTTTCAAAAAACACAGAAATCCCAAGGGGAAAAAACCTAAGATTCACTAGAAAATAGTGAATCAAAATAGAATTTTACACAAAACACCCTCAAGTATCTTTTTATTTGATTGGGACCTTTTCTGGCCCCAATCCTCTAAGTTTAAGATTACTAATCACCTTTTGATTAAATTGTGATAGATTTGACTAAGAGAAACAGTCAAAAATCAAGCTTAGAAGCTTTTGCTTTAAGGTATTCTTTTAAACTTTTCTCTTTCTTTTCTGTCTTTAATCCTTTTTTTTAATTTGTTTCTTTTGCTTAGTTTATATTTACTTATGTTTGTTTAGGTTAGTTTTTGGTTTTCTTCACGTCTTTACGTATGATAGGTTACTAGATTTTATGTTTTAAGTTTCTACTCTGTTTTTGTGTTGATTAAGGTTTCTGGGTAAGGATCTGTGTATGCATGATCTAGCCTGCGCACGCAGGCTAAACTCATGCGTACACAGACCTGTTCTGGCATACGTGATGTCGTTACCCAAAAAACCCTAATTTTTGTTTGTTTTGATTCTATCTTCTCATATTTGTCTGCATAGCCTCCTTTTCACACGTTTTTAAGTCTCATAAAATGTTTGCTCGCCTTTTTAACATGCTTGTTTGTTATCACATGTCTAGATTAGTGTTTAGTCTAGGGTTTCTTCGTTTTAATGCAATTTATTCACATGTTCATGCATTGATGCCATAGGTGCTATACTGCTAAAAAGTAAGTAAAGGGTAAGTCATGCATTAGCAATGTTCATGCGTTTGTGTTAGGTTTTCTTAAATGTAAGATTAGGGTTTCTAATATGTTAATGCTTTGTGTTTGATATGTTTTGTTTGATGATATGCTTGCTGCCATGTTTTGTTTTAGATAGGGTTTTTCATATGTTAGATGTATGATTAGGATTTCTTCAATATGTTTGCCTTTCTTTTGTTTGGATAGATGGATAAGTATGTGTTTAGGGTTAAAGATGCCATGTTGTTTGTTAGATGCATGTTAGTGTGTGTGTGTGTGTGTGTGTCTAGAATACAAGTATTTCGATAGTTTTTAATACGGTTAAGATATAGGACACAGTAAGGGAAGGCCAACCTTAGGGTTGGGCGATCCTAGGTGCCTAATACTTTCCCAAGAGCGTACCTAAACTCCGAACCCAAACTCTGGTAATGAGATCGAAGGTCCTTCTTCATAAGGATGCTATATTCATAGTTCCTAGACCATATAACTAGGTGGCGACTCCGTTATCCATTCATCCCTTATGCCTACACCTTAGCCAAAAAAGGAGGAAGAGAAGAAGAAGAATCATGACAAGTGATCGGGTTCTTAGAAGGATTAAAATTTTTGGGAGGGAGATTCTGGCATTTTACCCTTAATTTTTAAAAAAATTGGCAATATGCCCCTGTTTGCAAACTAAATAGGGGCGTGCCCCTGTTTCGATACTCGATTACTCTAAAATCGAGTTCAATTAAATACTCGATTTGTAGAAAATCGAGTTATGCCCGATCAAACTTAAAAAAATAAATAAATAAATAAAAATAAAATTACATGGAACTCGAGTTTCAGGAAATCGAGTTCCATGCAAAAAAAAATTTATAAGTGCGATCGCCCTATATTCAGAGAGCCCTATAATGGCGTTTTTAAGCCCTATAGTGACGTTTAAAAGCCCTATAGCAGCGTTTTCCTACAAATTTTTTTATAAGTGTGATTGGCCATATTCAGGATGCCCTATAGTGGTGTTTTTAAGACCTATAGTGATGTTTTAAAGCCCTATAGCGGCGTTTTCCTGCAAATTTTTTATAAGTGTGATTGGCCCATATTCAGGATGCCCTAAAGTGGTGTTTTTAAGCCCTATAGTGACGTTTTAAAGGCCTATAGCGGCATTTTCTGCAAAAAAAATTTATAAGTGTGATCGCCCTGTTCTAGGAGCCCTATAGTGACGTTTTTAAGCTCTATAGTGACATTTTAAAGCCCTATAGCGGCGTTTTCCTGCAAAAATTTTTATAAGTCCCATATTAGGTTCAAGGAGCCCTATAGTGGCATTTTTAAGCCCTATAGTGGCGTTTTGGAACTCAACTTCCCTAAAATCGAGTTCCATGCTTTTTTTTTTTTTTAAAGTTTTATTCAGCATAACTTGATTTTCTACGAATTGAGTATTTCATTGAAACTCAATTTTAAGGTAATCAAGTATCGAAACAAGGGCATATCCCTATATAGTTTCGAAATAGGGGCATATTGCTTAATTTTAAAAAAATTAAGGGCAAAAGGCTAGAATCTCCTTTTTGGGAGCCATAGTCAAAAGCTAAGGAGAGAGAGAAAAAAATAAAAAATAAAAAAAGAGAAACATAGCAAAAGAGATGCTCAGGAAAGAAGAAAAAGAAAAAGAGCAATGCATGAACATGTAACATGCAAACCAAAAATGCATCGTGGGAAAAAACCCAATCCAAACTACAGCACTCACATTGATTAATCAAGCACACAACCTAGAGTGCATGAAAACATGATTATAATGCTAGAGAATGCAATGCATGATCTTGTGAGTACAAAACCACAAAACCCAACCCAAAAATTTTAACAAAACCATAAAAACCCCAAATTTTCATCAAAATAAAAAACCTAAATCTAAAATGCATGAAATGCATGAAGAATGAGAAAAAATAGAAGATTAAGAACACATACCAAAGGATTTAGGCTTGGAAGAGACCGAAATCTTGATGAGAGGAAGGATTTTAGAGAAAAAGAGGTGTTTGGGTCAAAAGAAAAGAGAGAGATATTGAAATGTTGAGTGAGAATCAGGTCGAACCTCAAGTAATCTTGATAGATCGAGGGGAATCGAGGAGGTATCAATGGCAAAAATCTTTGATGGATCAAAAAGGTATTGAGCTTCTATCGACCAGACAGAGTATTCGGAAAAATAGCTTGATGAATCGGGCTATGGATCAAGAGGTATCAAGAAAAACCCAAAAAACCTTGATAGAAGAGGCTTGTGTCAAAAGGTGTCGAGATGCTATTGAGCATACAAAATCAAGGTTTTTCAAGGAAGAAAAATCACATAAGATGAATGCAACCAAAATAGACATCAAACCAACCAACAAAGAAGCATGATAAGCACTCAAACACGTCAACAACTCTAGATGCAAAGCATTCCTAGATCAAAACACACACTAAACAAGTCTAACCAATTTTATTTTCAAAAACAAGTTAAGACAGTTTAGTAAGCTTATACTACCACGTGTATTCCTTGTGATGGCCAAATCACATTATAAATGTACAATAGTATCAAGAGTAGCAAAGAATATGCGTGTTGTGTGTGAAACTTTTGCAAGAAAGCATAAGTGTCTCATCATATGAAGAGTAATGATATAAGAGAGTCATATACATCCACATACAATCATAACTGTTTGATGGGGACCAACACATTTGAGATACATCATATAACTCCCACATCTCCTAGAAACATGCTTACAACCATATTTCAAAGCATTTTGATTCTTTTTACTTTTCATATTCTTTACATATTTTTCTTTAAAGCATAAAATGGCATAACATGCATGGGTATATAAGAAAGAAAATAATTACCCAATTATGTAAGCCAAACATCTTGTTTTTGTTATGCAAGTGCTACACCTTACCAAGCACGACTTTTATAAATTACACACAAATGTTTGATAATTGACAAGTTTAGTGGCGAGATGGTTATTTATGCCTTTCTCTTAGGTTTTTTAGTCATTCCCGTCAAAAAAAGTGATAAAGTTATGAACGATAAAAGATTAACCAAATCATACAAAACAGATAACGAGCCACAAAGCTCACATTACTTAGTTGTGCATGAAAAGACTCATCTAAGTTACAAGTGATACAAAGTTGAGATATTTTGTTTCAAAGGTCATCCAAGGCACACAAGTACCAGTATACACATACACACACCATTTTTGTATTTTTCATTTTTTCCCCCTTTTTCATTGAAAAAATAAATAAATAAACACACAAACAAACATTTTAAAAAAGACTAGACTGACTCAAAAAATATCAACCAAACACACAAGAGATGCAAGAACAAAGATGGAATCACTTGAAGGAGTCTTTTTCCTTCCAAACAAGAGACTTGGAGGGAGATGAACCATTCCTATTCTATGACCTCTGATGAGGAGAATATGAAGGAGAATTAAACCCATTGAATTTGTCAAGAACATCACGGCCTTTAAGAGTTCCCTAAGAGGAGCCAAAGAATTTTGAAATTGATTTTGGCCTCCGAAAGATGACACACTATTGCTTTGTTCAGTGACAAGCCATTTATAACAATTTGGACGAGTGTGTCCGATGCACCACAATGATGATGAAAGTGAGGTTTCTTTGATTGAGACTTCTTATTAGTGGAGCGATGATTGTTCTGTATAGTTTCTTTAACAACCTTAGGTGGTGCTCCCAGAATAGACTTTCCCTTATCATGTCTAATCTCACTTACATTTTTAATTTTGGGTTCAATTTTCTCAGGTTTAACATTAGAAGTAGAAGAGATAAACACAACATTATTCAAATCACTAGAGGACATACTACAAAAAGAGAGAGAGAGAATGATAATACCTGAGACTTGTTAAATGTAGCCTTTTGGAAATTTAGCATTTCATCTAACTTAGCACTTAAAGTTCTTTCCAATTGAGCTTTCACTTGAAACAGCTCATCATCCAGTTCCTTGGCCTTCTTAGCCAGGAAGTTATTTTCAAACTGCAATGCTCCGATGGCTTGATTTGCTTCATCAACTTTAGTGAAGAGTTCTTTTCATTCCAACTCCACTTCACTCAGCATCCTTGTGGCAAGCCTGTAAAGTTTTTCATGCTTCTTAGAATTCTTGTAAAGCTTTGAGTAGGCAATATAGATATCATTTTTATCATCCATCTCTTCAAATTTAGACTTCATCAATTCCTTTTCCTCATCAACTAGTTCTTCGAACTCCTTGGATAGATCAATAGTGTCTGTAAAGCCGCTAACTATCCCTTCTTGATCACAATCCTCTAAGTCTACTTCTGGTTAGGTATCACTCAAGGTGGCAGTTAGGGCTTTGCTCTTGGCAATTGACTTGAGATAGGTAGGACATTCGGGCTTCATGTGTCCATACCCTTGACACCCATAACATTTTGGACCGATTGGAATGTTGTTGCTTTGTCCACCTTCTTTGGATTCTCTTTTGAATTTCTCTTGAGTTTTAGATTAAGAGAATAGAGACTTTTTGTGATCCTTGTCATTTGCTTTGACATTCACATTCTTAATGAACTTCTTGAATTGTCTGGTAATGTAAGATTTGAACTTTGAGTTCTCATCTTCAAACAACTCATCTTCTTCATCATTCTTGGCTTTGACAGCCATATTCTTGCGCTTGCTCCATTTGTCAATCCTCACTAAACCTAATTCATAAGTTTGCTGATTTCAGTCAACTCCGTCAAAGGGATAGTGTCAATGTCCTTTGACTCTTCAATGGTGGTGATCTTAGCATGAAATCACTCTGGAAGAGATCTGAGGATTTTCCTCACAATTTTAGGCTTTAGGATCTTCTCACCTTTGTTCAAAGTAGAATTCACTATGTTTTTTAGCTTAGCATAGAATTCATCGAACACTTCCTTTTCATCCATCCTAATTTCCTCAAAGCTCGTGGTAAGCCTTTGAAGCATGGAGTCTTTCACAGTTTTGGTACCTTCATAAGTATTTTGAAGAACTGTCCATGCTTCATTGGCACTCTTAGTAGATGAGATCTTCTTAAACTCCTCATTAGTCACATTACTAAACAAGGCATTCAACGCTTTCCTATTGAAATTCGCAGCTTTGATCTTGTCATCATCCCTAGATTTAGGTGGATCAGTAGGTTTGGTCCATCCAACCTTGATAGCCAACTAGACATTTTCATCTAAGGACTGCAAAAAGGCTCTCATATGTACTTTCTAGTATGCATAGTTAGTACCATAAAAAAGAGGAGGTATAATCAAAGATTGTCCATGATCCATTACAATAGGGGTCAATGGATCACACAGCAAAGATTAAAACCTAATCAAAGTGTGTCTGCTCTGATACCACTTGTTGGGTTAAGATAGCTTGAACCTCGGTAAATTAATTCAATTATCCAAGTTGATTAATTAGGTCAAATTACATGCAAATCGTGGAGGCACCAACAAATCACTAGATAAACTAAATGCAGTGAAAATTAAATTAATACTGTGATTTGTTGACAAATGACGAAAACATTTCGTAAGGCAAAAACCCCACCAGGTATATTTAAGGTCACTACTCCTAAGAATCTACTAATCAATAATTAAGCGGTTACAAGTATGAGAAATCTTACCACTACCCTGGCCTATCCCAAAATACCAACCTAAAGTTGAACCTTCACTCCAATACCCAATTGGACTTGATCTTGTAGTAGCATTCTTTCCTTTGATGCACAAATCTCTAATCTGTAACTAACTCCTTTGCACGGATCCCAGTACGTGACTAACTCCAATAATTTGAATGATTGTTGTTGGCTGCAAAGTTCTTCACTTCATAAACGATAAAGATTAAGAAGCACTTGATTACAAAACCCTTTAGCGTACAAGCGCAGCAACTTCTTACAGAGAAAAATAAACTCTTGGTCTTTGTATCCATGTGTGACGGCTCTTAAAATAAGCCTTATATATGATTAGGGTTGTCAGAAAAGAAATCCTAAACAAATACATTGGCATGGGCCAAATTTCAGATTTGAAAATTCTAAAATCATAATTCTCAATAGATCAAGCTTGTGCCAAGCTTCCCATTTAGTCTCGAAAGCAACTATCTGTCAAGTCTTAATAAAGCAACTTTTCTTAACTTATTTCTTGGATGAATCTCCATCTCTTTAATACCAACACTTGATATGTTTGAACAAAATATTTCTTGATGTATTATACCCAACTTAGATCTACCAGATTACAACTAAAGTGCATTTTGTCAAAGCATTGGCCCATTACATATAAAATATGACCCTAACAGGAATACCAAACTATTTAAATATGCATAAAAGTTGATACAAATTTACCAAAAAGATAAACAAAAGTGATGTGATAATTAAATCAACAATAACAAAAGGAACCATTAGTAAAAAAAAATGGTTGAAACAATAAAAAAAATCTACCAAAAGAGAAATTAAATTGGAGAAAGAGAGAGTATTGACCTTTTCATTGTGGACAACTTGGAAGGAATATGGACGAGAGGTGGAAATGAAGTAAGAAGAAATTTATATAAAAGTTAAGATGGAAGAGGAAGGGTGGAAGTAGATGAAAGGTTGAACATAGTGAAACCGTAGAATTTAAGAAGTTCTAAAGGGAAATTTTTTTAAATCTAAAGGGAATCAAATGAAAATTTAAAAAATAAAAAATAAAAAATTATTGGAAGCGTTGAATGATTGAACTAAAAAGACAGTAGTTAAAGAAGATGGAAAGTTGAACAAAGTAAGAATTGCAAATAATAATAAGAAGAAGAAGAAGAAGAAGATGCTAAAGATGTGGTGCATAAAGAGCTTTATAAAATTTATTACAAAACTTCCATTATTATATATAGTATAGATATGTATAGATATTGTTTTTGGTTTTTTATTCTTCATTGATTTCATTATTTAGTTATAAACATCTAAATTAAAGTAGATGAATATATAAAGGCAAAATTATATATAATGTTAAAACCATATGTACAGTACATTTGCCAAGGCATGTGAGAATGCTGACATGGTTGAATTCAGACCCTACACATGGAATGGCTGTGAGCAAAGGAGAGAAAACGTTGTCTGGGGGAAAAGATCTTTGGTCCATGCCAACGGCGTGACCATCTTGGGGACAAGTAAGATTTGCACCTAACATGGACACCCAGCACTCACAAAAGGGAGATAGTGACCCCCTGTGGTTAGAGGCTATGAAATCCCTCCCTTTTAGTGGTTGTGCTTGTGCTTGACCACTGTTAAGAACACGTGCATCACTCTTAATGTCCCTGATGTCCCTTTCCTTGTCCAAGGATTGCTCCCCACGTAGTGGCAGGGTCACCTTCCACGCCGCTACCCTGACCTCGACGTGCTTACTCCCTCTCCTCCAGCCACTACAGAGTACAACAGCTGTATTAGGGTTCAAACGGGGGAATCACGATTTGACACCTATCTTTTGTACCTAGCAACACTCCTCGGACTATAAGAGGAACATGTTGCTGGACCATTAGGGCAAGGACTAGGAGAGAACATTAAAGAAAGAGTAGAAAGTTTATAAGGAAGTGGGGTAGAGAAAAGACCTTTCTTTTAGTAAGAACATCATCATTGTACAAGGAAAACTTCCATTTTTCACTTAATAAAGAGCTTGAAGGAGTAAGGGACATTCACCCTTACTCACCCGTGGTTTTTCAATAACATATGATTTTTTGGTTCTTTGGTAGTAAAATAGTTTTTTTTTTTTTTTTTGACTAAAATACAATTATCATTGTGAATGTTTTTATTGTTTTCATTAAGTTTTTAGGTTGAATAGTTGCTATTTGGGTGAAGCTAGTTAGGCTTATTGAGGAGAGGGGGGCCTTAGGTTTTGGAAAGGGGCCCAGCTATAGAAATGAAATATATAAAAACTAAAAATATATATATTTGGACCTAGGGAGGCCCGAGCCCCCACCTGGGTCTGTCCCTGCATACAACTGGGCCGCATACGAAAGCCCTATGTATGTGTACTTGTACTCAAGCCCAGAAACTTAATCTGCATCTTTTGTTGCTGTTTCTTTACTTCATTTGTGATATATGCCTTTGTTTTGTTCTCTTTTTATGTTTTTGAGTCTCTGTTTCTCTGTTTGTGTTTACTTATCCTTCACATGTTAGATTAGGGTTTTCCTTTCAATTACTCTTTGATATATCATGCACATGCATTTACATGTCCATCCAATTGTTGCATAGGTGCTGTGATGCATTGAGGTAAGGTATGCATTCATATGTACATTCATTTGATTGAATATGATCTTGTTTAGGTTTAATGAACATGATGTGTGAGTTTAGATGGACATGTTTGTGTTCTTGTTTCTTGATGCTTTCCAACAATTCTCTGATGCTGTCATGTCTATGTTTCTACCCTTGGGTATCTTGTTTATTTGCTGCCTTGGATGAGATAATATGATATGTATGACAAATGCATGCTAGGCTTGATGTGAGTTGCCATAATAGATGTAAGTTAGAGTTTTGGGGATGATTGATTCCATGTTGTATACTTAGATGTATGGTAGTGTGTGTGTGTGTGTGAATTCAGAATGCAATGTTGAACATGCCTTTAATGAGATTAAGATGTAAGATACAATGAGTGGAAGCTGACCCACGGGTCATGCTGTCTTACGTGCCTAACACCTTTCCAAACCGTACCTAAACTTCGAACCCATACTCTAATAGTAAGATCAGTCCTTCTACATAAGGGCACTATATACATGGTTCCTGCGGTAGTTTATTTTATTATGCTTTATTATAAAAATTGTTCTACTGTTGTATCTTCCGTTGTGTTCGTGGTGACAGTTATTCTGCTGTGACTACATTTGCCGCGTCCATCCTGCCATACCGTTTTCCTGTCGTTTAAGTATTGGGCATTCTTGGCTTGCGCATAAGCTGGCTTGCAGTGTAACCCCACAAAGCTAGTCCCAACTCCCTTACCCACTAACTCATAGGCCTTGGTGTAGCAGACGGGCTTTGGCCCATTAACGTGAAAAGGCCCCCCACAGAGATCTATCAAAAACTCAGAATTAGTATGTGGTTGCCATGATTATCCCTCTAGTTAGTTGTGTTTAAAGGTTTTTTTTTTTTTTGGGTGTGTAACTTCAGTTATTGATGAATATAACATGCTCAATTTTTCTATCAAAACCAGGACCTCACTCTCCTCCACATTTTATGGTGGGAAGAGTTTCCACTTTCCATTTAATCTAAGTTTATTATCTAATGCTTAAATTTTAAAGCCTCTTGTTAAAATATGGCTGTTCTTCTTCCTTTTTATTTTATTTGATATTTTTCTTTAATTTTTTTTAACATTATTAAGCACTGAAACTAAAATATATCTTGAATAACTAATAATTTGAAAAACACTGCAGCAAAATGAATAACAACAGGGATATCAAATAAGCTAAAATATGTTGTAGCGAGGGAATTACGATTCTAAGCAAGTGCAATAGTGTTAGCTTGCTCTCCCAATCCTAGACCAAGTCATTCAGCATGAATAGGTCCAAGAAGGGAACCAAACGCCATCATGGGAAACCTCGTTACAGGTTTCTACCATTAAAATTACTTGTGCTGGAGAAAGGGTCTAAATGATTTTGGGTTCTGATTCACAAAGTTTCAAAGGGTAGGAATGTCAAAAGGGTGAGAAAAGATGGTCTACTAATGCATGCCCCTATTCCTACCATATTTTCTCCCTTCCCTTTTTCTTTTTACTACTTCGCTTTCTTTTCTTTGGTTCTCTAATTATTAGTTTTTTTCTTTACTCTCCTTTCCATGGGTTCTTCCTACTATTCATGGCTACCTCACCTCCTTTTATTTTACTTGATTCCGTGGGATTTCTCCCTTTTGTCCCTAAGGCTTCACCAACCATTTTTGGTTTCTTGTGGGCTTCTCTCTAGGATTACCCACCAACCAGCTGGTAGCCAAGCCACTACTTCTACTCAAAGTGTGCTTGCTACACCACTCTTCATTCCAGGACAAAACTCTTTGCTTTGTTTCTCCCTCCCCACCCCCCTTCTCTACCGTACCCGAATGGATAAGAATTGGAGGCTCTCTCCCTACTTATCCCTATGGCATGCATCAAGTGGCCCCGGCCCTTTGCTTGCCTCTTTTTGGGTGAAATGCCATCCCAACAAGGCATTTTCCCCAAAAGAAGCCTCGACAAGAACCCAAAAATAGACCTCTTTCCCCCCACTACCAAACCACAACCTTTGAATCCCTTGACCGAGGGCCCACCTCTCCTATATTGGCTGGGTTCAGGTAGGTGGTACTCTAGCCCTTATGTGAGTTCCACTATCCTCTATGTTTGTCTTTTTTTACTCCCACACCATTTTTGCCATTCTTGCCTTATCTCATTCTGCTTCATGTTCATGCTTATCCCCCACAATGAGAAAAGCATGGGCTCTTGGGCTTGCACCGCCTCCTTTTATTCCCTTCGTGGGCCTGGACATTGTCTTGGTAGAAGCCCCTGCCAGTCCAACTCGTTGGGCTTCCATTTCTGTTGCTCCTTTTCTTGCCATGCCTATGGGCTTGCCCTGTTGCCCATTGGACTTGTTACCTTTTCCTTTGGCCTCCCATGGCCCATTTGCTCTACTTTTATCTCTTATTAGGCCCATGAACCTTCTGTATGTCATTCCTACCATGCTGGCTCATTGGATTTATTACCTCTTTTCTTGGGCTTCCATAGCCCATTTGCTTTACTTTTACTTCTTGTTGTGCCCATGGGCCTATTGGCTGTCATTCTTGCCATGTTGGCCCATTGGGTTTATTACCTCTTTTCTCGGGCTTCCACGACCCATTTACTTTACTTTTACCTCTTCCATTTCCCTTTTTCTCTCACCTTCCCTTATTGTTGGGCTTCTTCTACCATTGGGCTTTTTGTCAAAAATGGGCATCAACAATCTCTAGTATAAACTCGTACCAGCTCCAAACCCTCATTCATCACTTAGCTTTGTTTGGGAACACCCTCACCACTAAGGCAGAACCATTTTTTCATCCACTCACATGTGAACGCTCTAAAGATTTAAGGGTTAATCCAATTCCACAAGCACACAAGAATCAAAGGGAATTTCTAAGCTACATTTAGTTTGAAAAAGAAAAGCAAGAAAAATCAAGTTTGCATGCAGAGTTTGACTAAAAATGGAGGAAAAAAAAAATCAGCAATCTACAGGACAAAATATATTGATAGAGCAATTTAGGTATTGGACATCTTATTCTCCACGTTTTCTAATCAATTTACCAAGAATTAGTCCACTTGTTTTGACACCTTTGACAAATGCCAACCATCAAAGTCTACACACTACAAAATTTAAAAAATAAAAATCAAACATGTATATGCAAGGAATTCTGACAAGGCATAAACTACTAGTACATTCTTGTCACTGTATAAACTGAACAAAAAAAATACAAAAATAATAACTGAATCAGAAAGAGAGGGGGGAGGGGGGGGGGGGGGGAAGCAATTGCATTCAAAACCTAAGGAAACAATCTATGAACAGGAGTTTCAACTAAAAAGAAGGTACAAACCTTTTGGACTACAGTCAGAATCACCGATCAATGACTTAAATGATAGTGACATACAAAGGGGTAATGTAATGAATCCATATAAAACAAAATGCAATTTATAAAAGCTACTCACATCAAGGCATTAGACCTTGGTAAGATTTCCATCAGGCTCGGCAGCTTTGAGGCTAGCTAATCCAAATAGAATCTTTATCCTATGTGCATCTTCTTTTGTTCTACTGCAAATACAAATAGAAAGCCATTGTGATTAAGTGAACAATCTATGAATTTTAATCATGCTTCATTCTTCTTCTCATTCAATAGAGAAATGCATATAAGCCCCTGTAATCAATATAGGACTAAACCAAAGAAACCATATGCTATATGATCAACCTTTTTACCTTGCCCCTGTAACGGTCTATGAGATCTATCCTTTTGTTTGTATGCTATATGCTCTGCATTTGTTCCTGAAGTTACAAGCAGGGAACGAGAAATTAGCAATAAATATCAGCTCTTTAAAGAGGAATGGCATTATAAGATCATCTTATTATTGATTTTGCATGAAGTACATCTAACCAATCACCTAAGTCACGTGCAAAATATAATCACCATCTAACTAATCCCAGAGTAGTAGGAAAGAAGGTTTGAAATGAAATTCATCATCTCCTAGATACCAAAGGTAATTCTAAGGGACTATTTGGAATCCGCTTATTTTGCTAAAACTGAAAACTTTTTACTGAAAATACTGCAAATAAAGGTAAAAGTTAACTGAAATAGTACAGTTGGACCCATGAATAGTACCAAAAAGTTCAGTGGAACCCATGAATAGTAGCTAAAATAAGCTAAATAGTAAAATAAGTTGGCAAAATTAATCATGCCAAATATATACTAAGTCATACTTATCGAGTAATTCAGATCAAGCAATTTGGACCCAATGGACTTGCTAAATAAAGCATGCATAATGAATGTTCTTGAGACCTTACAGGTTCTCTAACTTCGTTAGAGCACCAAAGCTACTTAGGACTGGGCCTTCAAGCGATGTACCTAAAAATAAATGCTGCGCTTCAGCTTTTAAATATTTTGATTAAAATGGTAAATCAATCAGTCAATAACTAAAAATAAAAAGTTAGGAGAGTTAACAATGTGGCACCGACTTAATGATTGTAATACTTAAGTTAATGAAGTAATGGGTTTGTAATGAGAGGGGTAAGTAACTACATTCATATTATCAAGATTTCCACATGTAACCACCACGCAACCTTGGTACGGTGGCCACTCCACAAGCATAAATGCTTGTGGGGTGTTTGGGAGGGGGGGGGGGGAAGGAGTTTCACTCATATATACACTTAGATTAGATTAGAGTATAAATTATATCTTATAAAAAAAAAAATAAAAAAAAAGATTTCCACACATAGTTATAGATTTGTATGATGGGAATAATGTATTTTCATACACTATGCTTGGGCTTTTGTGCTCAATCATAAGCTAAAGTCAATCTCCTTAAGTCATTTCTTAGTTAGGCTCTTAGCTTGGTCGATCCATCTTATTCGGTAACGTGACATCTATGTGCCATCTCTATTTATGGTATATTATTATTCTAGAAATCTATCATAAATTTTCTCCTTTCTCTTATTGAAAACTCAAAGTGGAAGAGAAAATATTGCTAAAAGGCTTTACCTTACCATTAACAACTCAACCCTTCCACCATTTCCTTATCTTATGAAATTTTTGTCTTGATTATACTAATGAATTGTATTTATATAAGTCCATTAAGGTCAATTGATAGAAAATGTATGTTTTGAAAACATGACTTTTAAAATCAAATTGAGCATTTGGTAAAACTAGGTATGACAAAATGCCTTGACATGCCCTACCTACTCTACCACACAAAAGTGTGTATATAGAATTTAACTTCTTTTTTTTACATATCATATTTATAATAATTTTTTTATATAAAATTTGGATATTAAGACGAGCTTGCTCAAATTCTGCCCATTCCTCTCTTATTGCAGATTGCAAAGAGTTGATGAGCAAATTCCCTGGTGTGCAGATCAAACATTACTATAGAGAAGCCAATCAATGTGCTAATCGGCTTGCCAAATCCATAGCTAAGTTAGGACAAGATTTTGTTGTTAATGGTTCTCCTCCTACGGAGATTAATTTTTTGTTGTTTTATGATTTGTTTGGTATGTACTCTGAGTGGCTTATGCCCTACTCTGTTCCTTAGTTTTTTTCTCATTTAATAAACATCTGAATTTCCACACACACACACACACACACACACAAAAAAGAATAATGTGAGTGTTTTCAATTTATTTATAGCAATATCATTAAAAACATTTTCTATATCTTGAATGTTTTGAGTGTTTTCAATTTATTTATAACTATGTCATTAAAAACATTTTCTATATCTTGAATGTTTTGAGTGTTTTCAGTTTATTTATAACTACTATGCCATTAAAAATATTTTTTATATCTTGAATGTTTTTAGTATATTCATTTTATTTATAACTATGCCATTAAAAACATTTTCTATATCTTGAATGTTTTTAGTGTATTCAATTTATTTATAACTATGCCATTAAAAACATTTTCTATATCTTGAATGTTTTTAGTGTATTCAATTTATTTATAACTATGCCATTAAAAACATTTTCTATATCTTGAATGTTTTGAGTGTATTCAATTTATTTATAACTATCTCATTCAAAACATTTTCTATATCTTGAATGTTTTGAGTGTTTTTAACTTATTTATAACTATGTAATTAAAAACATTTTCTATATCTTGAAAACATTCTCTTAGCCATTTTCAAAATCCTATTCTAAACAAAGAAAATAGGATACAAATTTTTGAAAATTGTGCCAAAACTAGCCAAAGCACATTCATGACCAATTCAAAAAAAAAAAAGTCTTTTACCACATACTCCGGATGATCTTTATTTAGAGAGTTAATTTATCATCACGCATTGTTTCAACCTCCTCAACACATTAGGAGCAACGTTATATATATCTCTGTAGCTTAACTGCTGCAATGTACTTTATGCCCTTCATATATTATCCAAAGGGCACACATAACTTTCTTCATCCTTTCCAATAACATTTTCTTCTTGAAAAAGATACCAATATAAGACATGGACATCAAGAAAGCCATTGCCATGTACCTAGTCGTCTCCTCCATGCTGGTTGTGATGGCATTTACATACCACCCTGACCTAAAAAAGGAAAATTGCGTCAATGAATGCGTGCCTCCGTGCGAGCAACAGAATCCTAAGGCAAATCCTGTTGAATGTATCAATGCCTGCACAGAGTCTTGCAAAAAAATTAATCATGACCGCAGCCAAGATCCTAGTTCACTCGTTGAAAAAATAAATGCTTTAGCTAAAGGTAAATTGCATTAAATGTATTCACTTCCTAGGCTCCTAGCTACTTCATTAACTTGTTTGCATTGCTTTAATAAATGAATATGTACCACTTCCCAAACTATATTTTTTTAAGGTTCTCTTGTGGTCATCAAGAGTGTTCCTGGGGTATGTATTGTAATGAATAGGATTCGATATTATATATGAATATGGGTTTTGTTTATTTTTCGTTCTAGTGATCTCATTATTAGGTGTGTTTGTGCTAATAAGATAACTAAATGGGTAACAGCAAGTAATGCATTAAGAGATTAGTTATACTCTATTTGTTGGGTTGTTGTATCTTGGGAGAGACAAATTAAAAAAGGTCTACACCGGTTACAAAACTTAGCTAACCGAGATTTGAATCTTTTTAAAGAGAGCGAGTGTCATGCCACAATCTAAAGTGTTGTGTAATTTCTTGCAAATAAATATTATCCAGAATTTTTTTTTTTTTTTTTTTCAGTTTCTCTTGTATTTTTCCATTTTTCTTGTGTTTGGACCAACAAGTTGTAACATGTAATTGGAAACAAGTGGTTAATAAAGAAATTTTGGATAAGTTCTCCTTGCCTAATCTGCTCTGCACTGTATACTAGTTTTGACACAGTAATATAGTTTAATTTGTTTGTTTGTTTTTTTATTTTTTAAATAATGATCTAGGATGATTTAGAATGTATTATCTGGGGGTTTTTGTATGTTAGTATTTAGATTTAGAGGGCCATGGATTGAAGGATTTACCAAATATATTGGGGTTTTTCTAAAACTATCGGGTTGAAGTTAAACAGAGAGAGTGGCAAAGATACAAACTTGATGGCTATGGTGGCTGTTAGTGACGGCAACGAACAACAGTGGTTATGTCATGGGTGGGAAAGAGAGAAGAAAATTGGGGAGGGTGTTTGGGGTTTTCAATATTTTTCTGGAAGAGATTTGTTTTCGTGTTTGATAGAAAACCTAAAGGCCATAGTCAGGTTTGTCAAAAGTTTCGTGTAGTATTTACTATTTAGTTTAAAAAATTAAAAATTTTTTTTATATAAATTAAAATAATGATGTAGAAAATTGTGAGAGTTTTAGAGGTTTTGGTTATATATATATATATATATATATATATATATAGATATATAGACTAGCAGCAAACTTATGCAATGCATGGGAAAATTATTATAAATTAAATCTAAAAGCAGTAATAAATGTTACGCTTTAACTTTTAGATATATTAAAATGGTAGATCAATCGGTCAAATAACTAAAAATAAAAAGTTAGGAGAGTTATTAATGTGGCACCGACTTAATGATTGTAATGCTTAAGTTAATGAAGTAATGGGTGTATAATGAGAGGGGTAAGTAACTACTTTCATATTATAAAGATTTCCACAAGTAGTTAAAGATTTATATGATGGGAATAATGTATTTTCATACATTATGCTTGGGCCTTTTGTGCTCGATCATAAGCTAAAGGCGATCTCCTTAAGTCATTTCTTGGTTGGGCTCTTAACTTGGTCTATCCATCTTATTTGGTGACGTGACAGCTATGTGCCTTCTCTATTTATGGTATATTATTATTCTACAAATCTATCATAAATCTTCTCCTCTCCCTTATTGAAACCCAAAGAGGAAGAGAAAATATTGCTAAAAGGCTTTACCTTACTAATAACAACTCAACCCTTCCACCAGTTCCTTATCTTATGAATTAATATCTTGATTAAACTAAAGAATTGTATTTCTCAAAGTCCATTTAGGTTAATTAATTGAAAACGTGTGTTTTGAAAACATGACTTTTAAAATGAAATTGAGCATTTGGTAAAAATTAGGGATGACAAAATGCCTTGACATGCCCTACTTAGGGTCTATTTGGGATCTGTCTATTTTGCTGAAACTGAAATTTTTTTACTAAAAGTACTGTAGATAAAAGTAAAAGTTAGCTGAAATAGTATAGTGGAACTCATAAATAATACCAAAAAGTGCAGTAGAGCCCATGAATAGTAGCAAAAATAAGTTGAATAGTAAAATAAGTTGAAAATAATAATTTTTGCCAAACACACACTTACTCTGCCACACACAAGTGTGTATATAGAATTTAACCTCTTTTTTTTTTTTTTTTTTTTACATATCATATTTATGATAATTTTATATATATATATAAATTTCCTATTAACATTTCCAAAACAAGTCTCTATTTTTATTGTTACTCCACAAAACAAAACAACTCTCTCTGTACTCTCAATCCCCCTGTTAGGAATCCCTATCAGTATATAGATAAGAATTGGTGTGATATTGCATTTAGTTAGTTGGTTAGTTAGTTATAATTCCAAACATGTTAACAACATTTAACATAGGTTGAAATTATTAATACACATAGGGAATAATATGACCATTAGGATAAGCCATGTGAACCAATAGAATAGTTTTATGGTTCTATAAATACCTACTTGTAATCACATTTCCATCACTAAAGAATAAACCAATTTCTTAGTGCATTAGTGCATCTTTATCTCTTTTAATCTCTCTCTTTCTTTATGGAGAGTGATTACCTCGAATTAAATCAATTTCCCTACAATTCATTCTCATCCCCGTTAGGAATCTCTAGGTTCCTAACACCCCCCTTTCATTTCTCTCACTCATCTCTGTCATTAGTACCATAGCCACTATATTAAGGATGAAAAAAAAAAAAAAAAAGTCTTTCAGCCCAATCTGCCATGCTTTGTTGTCATCAATAGATAAATACGTGAAAGTGTATTATTGAGGTGCAAAAAAGTAATTTTGCTTAAAAACCAAGTAATTTGTTTTTCCCCAAAGCACCTTATGAACTGCAATTTCAAAACTTTCTTTGCCTTATTTTAAAACATGCATTTTTTTTCTTAAAAATACAAAGTTCTACGCTAATTTGTGGGCGCTACTAATTAAAATTGCATGTTTTCCTTTAAAAATCCCAAATGGATAAGAAACTATTATGATCTGACCCAAATAGATATTCAAACTACCTGCCCTCCTTATTATTTTTTTATTAATAAATGAACAAATTTTCTCTTAATTTAAAAAATGTTTATTTTCTTATAATTGTTGATGTAGGGACACGATTTTTAACGACCCAAGGATGACGTTGGACTCGTATGTAAAGGGCCCGAACAATATGATTTGTAGAGAGTGGGTTTGGAAAGGCCTGCCCTTGGGCGCTGGGAAGCAATCTGGCCCTGATTTCATGAGAGCTAATACAAAGGCAGGTTTGGACAGTGTGACTGAGCCTTACATCGATATGGTTTGGGAGGTTTGGCTCCTCGGAATTAGTCCGAGGAGTAATACACTCTCACCGTTCTCCCCCCTTTTCCCCCAGCCTCCCCTCCTTCCTTGCTCTCTTTCCCTTTTATACTAGTATTTACCTCCCGTTCTTCATCTACGTGTCAGTTTTTCCTGATTTGGGGTATTTACTCGTCCTATCAATCCATACGTCAGAGTGGTTGGGAAAAGCTGGATAGCATGGTATGGAGTATGGGCTCGTCAGGCACTGGGCTCCACATTATGGTGTTGGCAGCTTTCTCGTTTGTACTGCTCTTATACTGAGTTTGTCCTTTTCTTCAGGCGTTTTGTGAGGTGTTGAGTGTGAGATCGTCCTCGGCAGTAGGATCCTCGGCTTGGGCTTTGGGCCCTTAATGTGAAGTGGGCTGGGATTTCAAATTTCAGGCCCCACAGTTGACTTTACGGCACCTATGTGAATTGAATTGATGTGAAAATAATATCAATCTCACTATTGTTATGCTTAATAAATATTCTTTCCATTTAAAATTTAACTAAATCAATAGTTGAAATTAACTTGATTTAAAAAATTTACACTTTTCTTGTTAATCTTTTAACTTGTGCACCAATAACCACACCTTTTATTATAATTTAAATAAAGATGAAAATGAAAGAAATTTTAATAGCAATAATTGAGGAATCAAATTAAACATTATCTTATTCAAAATAAATAAATAAACATTAGCTAATAATTAAAGAACTAAAGACTAAATTAAAGCACATTTGGTATGTTGTAATAAATCTTGCAATGAAATGGTTATTCATGTGTAATAACTACTAAATTATTTGGCTACTAAATTATTTGGTTGCAATAATATTATAATGAATAATTATTCCTTAAATTGAGGAATAACTCTTCCTTCCTTTTCTTTTCTTTTCTTTTCTTTTCTTTTTTTAATTCAATAGCTACAACATGAAATGAGAGATTTGAACTCTATATGTTACTTATGGATTATATCAAGAGATACTAACAAGTTGAGCTATAAGGCTCTTGCTAACTATTCCTTTCGTAAGATTGAAATAAGATGCAATAGGATATTGCACTTGATGCAATAGCTCTTAATGGATGAAATTGAGAGTTGAAAAAAACAATATTTTTCAATGTCATCCATTGAATAAATAAAGTGAGAAAAAGTAAAAGAATGAAAATTAAAAAGTAAAAGTGGTTAAAAAAAAAAATTGTGAGCAGGGAGGGGGTAAATGCACCAAGTGCAATGCTCTAGGTACCCAATCCTAATCCCATTTCTTAAATTGATGTAATAGTTATTCCTTAATATATGTAACATCTTTTTAAATTAATAATTTAAAATATTTTTAAGAAATATAAACTTTTCATATGCATTATTTTTCACAAACTTTCCATATGTAATAACCAAACTTAAAAATATGAATGATTATTTCATTACAAAATCTTTAATTATTAGTAATAAATATTGTAAGGACTCAATTCGTAACGACCCCAAAATGATATGGGGTTCGCACGTCGAAAGGCCCAAACAATATAATTTGTAGAGCGTGGGCTTGAAAGGCTAGGCCTTGGTCACCGGACAGCGATTCAAGTGGCTCCGGTTACTGAACTCCGTCTGAGGAGTATATGGAGCTATGTGCTTTTCTTATTCTCCTTCTTCTAGCACTCCATGGTTTGGGAGACGGCTTGTCCCCCCTTTTTTTGGCGCATCAGCCTTTACGTTATATAGACTTTCTCAGTTGATTCTAACCTTCCATCCATTGATCAGGCAGGTACCTACTTGAATACCTGTCCCATCAGCCACTTTACCCTACTTTTTGTTAGTTACACTGACCGAAGCCACACTGTTCAGGAGTCTTTTCCCATTAATATGGTTAGTACGTTTGTGGGCACATTCAATGCGGAGGCGACGTCTTCTCCTTGAACCATTTACACTCTCTACTCCCATATGAGTCCCATTCTACTCGCCTTCTTTTCTGAGGGCGCTCTGGAGGTTGCCTTTAACGATGTACCGATCTTTCTTTTGAAGTCTTAGGAAGTCGAGGACAGGGGTATCCTCGGCTGCATCTATGGGCTATTTGGTCTTTCACTATTTTTCCTCGGCACAGGCCCTGAGCCCTAATAGGAAGTGGGCCGGGTTGTGAGTTCTCTGGCCCCACAATAGCCCCTCAAAATCCTGCTGTCCAGCTCCTCGGACGGATAGAAGGGTTTTGATGACATCAGGCCTCTGTCAAGGCTTGTCAATCCTTGTCACCTATCGGTTCCCGAGACTCTTCATCTACCCGAGACACGTTCTGGGAGCCTTTGGAAGGTGAAACGTGTATTCAATAAATGCAGGCGGCTCTGTGCTCCCCACGTTCAACAGTGCGATGATGATCTAACGGTGGATACTCCTTTGCCTTTATGGGTGGGAAAATTTGGGCAGTTACTTTCGATGGGAGGTATAAATGATTTTTGGAACCGGTTTGTTTCTTCACTTTCATACTTAAGAGTTCTAGCGCATATTTCCTGGGTTTATCCAAACTTTCATCCAAATCCGAGTCTATCTCCAGCACAAAAAGCCTGTCCGAGGCACCTTTCCTCTTTTCTGTAAGTTCTCTGCCTTCACTAACTCGTGTTTTTTCTTTTCTGGGTTTATTTTTCTCTGGTTCCTCTACTTCTCCTATCATCCACTGAGTTTTTTTAGTAGCTCTTAGAGATGGTTAAATTGAGAAAATTGAGAAAACTGGTTAATACTAAAGAGGTGATGGAAAAGTTCATCGCCGACTATAGAATTCCCCCTAGCGTTAGTTTGAGGCACTGTAAGATGGGGGAGTGGCATCTTCTGAGAAAGACGGGTGAGGTAGTAATCCCTATTCTGACCTTCGTAGAGGGGGGTATGAAAATCCCCATGGGGCCGGTAATAAAGAATTACCTTAGGCATTTTCGATTGGCTCCCACCCAGTGTGCTGCCAATATGTTTAGGATTCTGGGTTGTGTGGACGCTTTAAACGAAAAAATGGGGCTAAGACTAACCCATCATGATGTGAACTAGTGCTATAATCTCCAAAAATTAAAAGGCAAAACCTACTACATGAAGACGAGAGATGAAAGGGTTCGGCTGATCCAGTGCCTCCCCGACTCTAACAAGGGGTTGAACAAGGATTTTCTTATCGTATCTGGGGAATGGCACGATGGCGTTCCATGCCCAATGGTGGAGGGAGAACCATGTGCGGTTTAGAGAGTAGAAGGTTGCTAATCCCTTGCGCCATTTCGATTTAATGTGGTTTGGTTACTAACCATGTACACTTTTTTTCTTTCGTTTACAGATCCGAACGCCTTTCATCAACACTTTTATCTAGTTAACCGGGTAGACTTGGAGACTGTTCTACAAGCAGCAGTTTTTGTAAACGACGAGGACGGTCAAGTTAGAGCCGCCCACAAAATCTTAGGGTACACTCCCCTCCAAAAGTCATTCGCCGAACCAAAGCACGTGGTTAGTGCTAACAATCCTCGGCTTCCAAAGATTACCGTAGTCGAGCAAGGGTTTTTGATCTCCGAGGGATCTCCTGTCCCAGAAGGCATTCCGTTAGTGGACCTCTCCCCATCGCCTCAGGCAGCGGAAGGTGAGGGTGAGTTGGATTTGTCCGAGGAAGGGTTTGGGGCATTTGAACAAGTCGATCCATCCAAGGATCCTTCTGGTGATCTAGGGGACCCCGCCTTGTCCGAAACGGAATTGTCATCAGTAGGAACATCCTCCCAAACCAAGATGGGTCTTAAGAGAAAGCCCCCGACCAGCTTACTCGACCTCCTTGAGGGTCAACCGGGAAAGGGTGCGCAAGGAAAATCGCAGTCCAGTGCTCCCTCTTCCCCGTCTCAGCCTCAACCCATCCAGACGAGGTCTTCGTCTACTAAGTTAAAACCAGAATCTGCTCGTCCCCAACTTCCTACTCCTCCTCAGTCAACTCTCCCTCCTCGACCGGAACCCACCGACTCAAAGAGAAAGAGGAGTCCCAAGGGGAAGGAGCCCATGGAAGGGGGAAAGTCTCAATCCTCTCAGGAGAGGGATGAGACCTCGCGAGCCCAAAAACAGCTGAAGATTGGGCACCAAAGTAAGGGGAAAGGAACCGAGGCCCCATCCACCCCAGGCAAGGGGAAAGGAACCAAGGCCCAATCCACCCAAGGCAAGGGGAAAGGGATCGAAACCCAATCCGCACCGAGTGCTTGGCTTCCCGCCCCCATGCTCTACAGGGAGCCATTGCTGGAAACCGCGTCCATGAGGGACCTTGGAGACGGCAAGGGTGGTTCTGTGGCTAACGCATTAAGGAGAACCATGTTGCTTCCCACCGATGTAAAAGAATTGAAGAACATGAAGATGCAAGAGGTTTTCCTCAGCGCAAAGAGATACTTGGGCATGGTAAGACTCTGGAAACCCAAAGTTCTATTAACTCTTGCTCCAGGACTTTCACTCACGATGTATTTATCTCACTTGACAGGCTCTCTAAACCACCTATAGGATGGAGGAGGAAGTAAATAAGCAGAGTAAGGCCGCCGAGAATGAACGCGCCAAACGCATAGACGCCGCGCGGACCCTCAAAGCTTCCGAGACCGACCTCGCAAAAGCTAAAGAGGACTTAAATGAAGCTACCCGAGAGAGGGATAGTGCCTTGGCAGGTTTAACTGGCGCTCAAACACAAGCCGAGGAACAGACAAGGCGCCTACTCGATGCCGAGGATCAGCTGCAGATAGCCAAGGAACAGATCAGCGACTTGAAGAAGAAACTGATCCTGGCAGAGAATGCTAAGGGCGTAGCGGAGTTTGCCCAAGATGAGGCCGTGAGGGCCAAGCAAGAGGCTGAGTTTGCTAGAAACGAGGCTGAAGCTGCTAGGGACAAGGCTGAAGAGGAGGGTTACGAGACAGGTATGGCTGAAACCCAAGCCTCCCTTAAAGCTCAAATTCCTGGAGTATGTAGACTATACTGCTCCTAGGTTTGGGAAGAGGCCTTAAAGCGAGCTGGGATGGATGCTTCGTCTGACTTGTGGAAGGCGGAGAGCATATTTTACCCTCCAGCCATCCGCGAGACTGCCTCCTCCAGCTTCGAGGCTATGCGCGATCCACAGGAGGCCGGTGCCGTCCAGACAGCAGCTGCTCAGATCATCGTCTCCTCCGGTGAGTTGACCGAGGGAGGAGAGCCTCTTGATGCGACAGAAGCACCTGAAGGTCTGAATCCTGAAATGCCCAAGGAAGGTGCCGATCCGACGGTCAATGCCTAGATTCCTGATGCCGAGGAACTAGCCATCCTTGCCCAGCCCCTGCAGGCAATTCCCTTCGCTGAGGTCCCCAAGAGCACCGACACCGATCCTGCTCAGCTTTCCCCAGAAGGGACTCTCCTCCAGTGCGTCAAAGTTAATCCTGTTCTGCCCTCCCAGGACGTGGCCGACACAAAATTGAAGAAGTAGAAACCCCAGCCAGCCTTTGCATTTGTTTTTAGTTTAATTACTA
The DNA here is from genome assembly GCF_001633185.2 of Quercus lobata. Lineage (NCBI taxonomy): Eukaryota > Viridiplantae > Streptophyta > Magnoliopsida > Fagales > Fagaceae > Quercus > Quercus lobata. The sequence continues at coordinate 54,291,082 of NC_044911.1, forward strand.
CCTAGTTCCCCTTTTGCTTTGAAAACTTTATAATTTGCTTGTAGTTGAATCTGTTGAACACATATATGAAATTCTTTTCTTCTTCTTTCCTTTAGATTACATGTTAATTGCCCTCGTCGATACTTACTATTGTTACGGACCTTACGATTTTTGAACTAGTTACCTTAATAAGTATGAATGGTCGTGCGTATGATATATTTAGAATCATGCTTCGGAATGCTAGCTCACCCGCACCCACAAGGCATTGAACTCGTGTCTGAACCTCCTTTAGTGGAGATATAGGCATCATCCGAGACGTCCTAGGTGTTGTTGGGACCAACTTGGTATCCAGATTTCCTTTAAGTAGTTGGTTTCCCCATAGGTTTGAGTCCGAGAACCATGCAATACCTTGGTTCTGTCCAAAACTTAGCTTTTTTAAGCAGTTGGTTTCCCCATAGGTTTGAGTCCGAGGACCGTGCAATACCTTGGTTCTGTCCAAAACTTAGATATTTTCGTTAAATAGTTGGTTTCCCCATAGGTTTGAGTCCGAGGACCGTGCAATACCTTGGTTCTGTCCAAAACTTAGATTTTTCTTTAAGTAGTTGGTTTCCCCATAGGTTTGAGTCCGAGGACCATGCAATACCTTGGTTCTATCCAAAACTTAGATATTTTCGTTAAGTAGTTGGGGTGATTAGCCCCTCAGCCATGCCCCTAGAACCATCCGCGCTACTAACGCTTCGTAGCGTAGCCCCTAATGGAGAAGCGTAGCCCCTCGTGGAACTTTATGTTAGGGCACTACAACGGGCTGTTTGAAGTGATGGGGGAACTTTCTCGACTCACCGCCAGTGCCAACACACAAGTCTTCCCACAGACGGCGCCAATTGTAAGAACTCAATTCGTAACGACCCCAAAATGATGTTGGGTTCGAACGTCAAAAGGCCCAAACAATATAATTTGTAGAGCGTGGGCTTGAAAGGTTAGGCCTTGGTCACCGGGCAGCGATTCGAGTGGCTCCAGTTACTGAACTCCGTCCGAGGAGTATATGAAGCTATGTGCTTTTCTTATTCTCCTTTTTCTAGCACTCTATGGTTTGGGAGACGGCTTGTCCCCCCTTTTTTTGGCACATCAGCCTTTACGTTATATAGACCCTCTTAGTTGATCCTGACCTTCCATCCGTTGATCAGGCAGGTACCTACTCGAGTATCTGTCCCATCAGCCACTTCACCCTACTTTTTGTTAGTTGCACTGACCGAAACCACACTGTTCAGGAGTCTTTTTCCATTAATATGGTTAGTACGTTTGTGGGCGCATTTAATGCGGAGCCGACGTCTTCTCCTTGAACCATTTACACTCTCTACTCCCATATGAGTCCCATTCTGCTCGCCTTCTTTTCTGAGGGCGCTCTGGAGGTTGCCTTTGACGATGTACCAATCTTTCTTTTGAAGTCTTAGGAAGCCGAGGACAGGGGTATCCTCGACTGCATCTATGGGCTATTTGGTCTTTCACTATTTGTCCTCGGTAACCCCTATTCTCGGCACAGGCCCTAGGCCCTAACAGGAAGTGGACCGGGTTGTGAGTTCTCTAGCCCCACAAATATTAATATTCCTAACATAATCTCCATTTAGTAATATAAAACATGCCCTTAAAGCTTGAGGTAATTTTGATTTTTTTTCTTCTAAAATTTTAAAAATTGAATTCATACCCTTAACATTTCGTATCGTTTGCATTTAAGTCTTGTTGTCAATGCGTCATGATGAAGAATCCATTAAGTGCTAAATAAGCTCAAAAACGATGTTTTTCATTAAAAAGTATGTTGTTTTGAACCATATTAAAGGGTTGATAGATATTATTTTGAAAATTTTATAATTTAAATCTTTAAAATTTTGGGTAATTTTTTGTCATTTACTTATTAAATTTTTAGATTTATAAAACTGCATCATTCTGAATTGAGATGACACTTGATGGACACCTCATTACAACACATGGATGGAAGGGCTTAAAACCAAACCATGCGTAACGTTAAGGGTATATATCCAAACTTGAAATTTTAAGGGACAAAATTAAAATTTTCCAAATTTTAAGAGTGTATATTGTAATTTAATTTAATTTTTAATAGATAGATTGCAATTTAAACTGTTTTTATCTTTATCCTTTTGAAAAGGAACCTTGAAATTGTCTTTATGTGACGGTAGTTGAGCTTGATGTAATTGGTTGTCAGAAAGACACAGGGACACAGAAATTTGGATATATACGAGAAAGAACAACGAAGCTTCTCCAAATTGCAAGCCTGCTTGGCCTTTGGGAAAGCTCAAGAAAAAGTGTCATAGACGATCAAATACTTGACGATTCTTCTGCAGTGCCTTCTAGGGTTTCCTGTAAGTCAATATTTCCCTCTCTTTCGCATTGCCGTTCAAAAAAAAATTTTTTTTTTTTGGCTCTAAAATGTCTCGGCTTTTAGATGAATCAACCAAAAAAAATAATTTTGAGAACTGAGTTTTTAGTATTATGTGAAATCTTCATGTGGGTATTGATTTAAATGCATAATCTTAATGGTTAGAGTTATAGGCGATTTTGTCTTTTTATTTTAATGGAAAATGCTTCAAGCAAAAGATTTTGTTATGTTGAACTTTTTAACTTATAAGCATAGTATATTTTCCTTGAATGTTATGGCAATATATTTTTTGAGATGAGTGGAGTATTTGTAGGAAAGAGATGCACTCAAGCTGTTTGATGTTTGAAGGGTAAGAAGATTGGCATGGTAGATGACCACATTGGATCAAATTGTTGACACTATTGATATTTGAGAATTTCCGGTCTTGAATTTGTGTTGATGGTTGTGGGAAACACAAATTTAAACGATTAATTCAAAAGAAAAAGAAAAGGAAAATTTGTAAGGATTGAATTAATGTATAGTTCCTTAGGTGTTGTACCTTAGGTTCTCCAATTGAATTCAATGTGTGGCTGCACAGAACTAGGCCTTTCTTCTTCTTTTGTTGGTAAGTTACACAAGGTGAGTCTTAAACCCACAACCCCATTCTCCACCTTGTTCTTACAAGAGGAGGAAATGCCATGTTAGCTAGATCATTGGTGGGATTCAAAACTATATCTACAATGCTAAGATCTAAATTGTGTATGAGAGGGGAAAAAAGGGTCTTCCTAGTCTAGCTGCATGTCTTGTTCTTATTAGGAGGTCTTTCATATTATGAGATTTTTATTTTTTGGAAATTTTCACACATAATAGTGGGGAAAAAAATTAATTTTCCTTAAATTGAATTGATGTGCCACCCTTGAGCATAGGTTTATCATAATTTTAACAAGCATGCATTATATGTTTACAGTTCCAATCAACTTTGAAGCATTCAATGATTCCAAATCAGGACCTTTCTATAAACCAAATGCAAAGAAAATGAAGATGTTTCTACTTATCAGTTATCAAAAAGAAATAAAGACATTTTCCAAACTTGAAGTTCCAGCCTCAAATTCTCAATGGTGCCAAAACTAACTAAAAAGTGTTAAAGCATCTTTTTTGTTGGTAGTTAGTGCTAGCATGGCTACTTAGCAGTTAGCACCCATAAGATGGGACATGTGACCCACTTAGTTTGATGAGGTTAATAGATGTGCAATATATTTCAGCCTACATAGTTGAAATGATCATGTATAAGCTTACACTCTTCTAGTGATCATGTATAGGCTTGCTCTCTTCCTGAAATTTCAATGTGAAAGTGGTAATATATGTGTATACAATGATCATATCTCTAGGCTATTAGATGGTGAATGAGCTCTATATGAAATAAGGCTACTTAAAACCTAGGGACAGGAGTGTAACGAGTCCCCATCCAAATTGGGGGCCATATTGTCATGCTACTCGGATTCATGATAATGCCTCTAAATAACACCAGTTAATGCTTCCAGATGCAGAATTTTTTCTTTAAAGTAAAACTCAAATGTTCAAACGAAGCCACATTTCTTCTTTATAATTTAAAGTTTGGATCAAGTATTTGTAGCCTACATTTGGTGAAACATGTAAGCACCCTGAAACAGTCACCTTTCATCATATTGGATATGATTACAAGTTCTTTGCATGTAAATTTTATACTTAACATATTTATCAAAAAAATAAAATTTATGCTTTGCATGGGCTAATTAATTTTGTTGTAGACTTCATTGACTCCCTTTCTTGTTGATCATAATTTTTCAATCTTGTAAATGTTTACAAGAGCTTTCTGTACATCCTGTGTACATGAGGTATCTCCTCTATTTTAATAAAGTTGTATTACTGATTAATAATATATTATATAAATTTTTTCCCCTAATAATCAGTAAGATTGATAAAGCTACTAAATTAATATCAATTCTTATTGTTCTTTTCATTTCAATCTCTTGTTTTCTCTCCTTAAGATGCATTTGCTTTGTAATTTTTGACAAAGCAAGTGATGAACTGACATTTGCCTTTGAAAGGATGCATGGGTTCTCTACTGTTGATGGCTTCATGGAGATAACTGAATGCTTAGCAGACATGATTAAATATGTGGCAAATGAACCCTCAGTAGGGCTTTTCTATGTCCAGCATCATACTCAAAATGCAGTGCCCAATGTCATTTCTCTCAAGAATAATGTTGTGGAGAAGTCTCGAGAAACAACTTTGCACACTGAAGATTCAGAGGATTCTATAACCATGGTCAGGTCAATGAAAGAATGTGGATTCCCCATTGCTGATGAAATGATAAGAGACATCAAGAAATCTCTAGTGACCATGTCTACAAAACAACCAAGAAGAGGGTTAATCCAGAACCCAACTTCAGGTTTTCAGATGGGAAGAGCTAGCTCTTGGGGACCAGCCACTTGGGGCCGTGGTGCAGTTTTTGACCAAGAGGAGAACAGAAGAAGAGGTAATTATTTGTCATCCGTACTTAAGTCAGCAAAACAAAAGGCCAGCAATTTCAAGTGGCCACAGCTTGATCCCAAAGAATTGACACAAACCAAGGATGAGAAGCTACTTTTGTTCCCTACTCCATCAGTGTCAGTAACATCAGCTAGCACTAGCTCATCTTTGCCAGATGTGGAAGCAGATGAACTACCCTTGTCAAGTCAAATTGAAGATGATCCACTACAAGAAGAAGAACAGAATGATGTCAGCTTACCGGGTAAAAATTTAGTATTAGTTTCAGAAAACTTTGATGATTTCAAAGCTGATAAAGAAGCCAAACTGGAGGAATGGTTGGGGGTGACTGACAACCCGCATAATCATAGAGATGCAAGTGATGCCGAAAGGGCTTTTACATGACAATACTCAGCTTCTGAAAAAGCTTTACCTGTAAATACTGTTGTTTATTATATAATTATCTTTGGATAATGATTATATACAAGATATTTGTGGTGCTATGAGATTCATTTTTGTGGTAAGAATAAAAATTTGTTCTCATATTTTCGTGCTGGTTCTATTACACCTTGCTATGGAAGGGTGATCTCCACAAGTGTACTATTGAATGACAATGTGTATTGTCAATACCAGGAATCTGCAATCACTGCTTGGAAAATAGAATCGGGAATCTTCTGGTCATGAACACAAAATTGTGCATACATGTATTTGATGCTTCTGCCCCTACCAACTAGTTTCAGTACTTGTGCTGCTTTACCAAAAAAAAAAAAAAGTTTCCAGCACTGTACTTGTTATGTGAAGTAATGCTGAATGATGAGATAATAGCTATAGTACATGCATTCCGCAACATCAATTGTTTGGAGATGTTGAGTTTGGACAATCTGCTTGGCAGACTATATGACATTTTGGTCATGGCTCTTTTGTTTTAAGTAAATAGATGTTTGGTTGGCTTCACCAACCCAAAAGGAAAAAGGAAAAAGAAAAGAAGATAGATGTTTGGCTTAGGCGTCCATTTGATTCCTAGTGTCCAAAATTTTGAAACTTTTTTAAACTTCTTAGCAGTCAGTCGATATATGTTTATTCACTGATAAGATTTTGCAACCTTCTAACTTTTTATCACACCAGAAATGTTCATCTTTTAATATCCCTAAAAGATAATCTGCATCAACCCACGTTTCTGATGCACACTCATTCCAATATTGAGCTCTTTTTATAACATTTGGCTTGTAGATTTCCTGTGGATCTTAAATTGATGAGAGTCGAGAGACATGGCCAATATTGAAAGCAAATGAAGCATTAAAAGCATCTGTGGTGCACACTTATTCACTTAATTAGACCTCAAATCAAGTAAATCAGGATATTGCAAAAGACAAATCCATCCAAATTATGCCAAGAATTGTAGATGGCAGGAGCAGTTGGATTGGAGACCCACACCTTTACCCTGGCTCTTAATTGACAAAGCTAACCAAATTTAGTCAAATGACTTGAATCATTATTCACCGTGAAAAAGAAATTGGAAAAAAAACCATATTATATATTCAATTGGGATCTCGAAATTATATAGATTTTTCTTTTTCTTTTTCTTTTTTTGTTAATTGTAAGGTGAGAATATTGACAAATTTTTGAAGATTTAATTTGCTATTCACAAAATATTGAGTCTCATAGTAGAGGCTCAGTGATAGGCAGGACTCTTCTATTCACCCCACAAATCAGTTTGGCAGCAAACAAGCTTAACCAATTGAGAGTTCTGGGGCAGCCTCGTTCTCATGAGTTCACCAGTGGCCTAGCCAAACAGTAGTATTGATCAACAAGCACTCCATCAATTCAGGCATCTTGATGATGCGCAGACTGGCCAAATCCAAGCTCCAGCTCAATGTTCACTTTGAAATTGCATTTGTCACCTACCAGGAGAGAAGCCAACCAACAGCAGAGTTGTCCTTCTGCAAGTGGCATAGACATCTTCAAACAGCTGACAATAGCACTCGTAGTGATCCAGGCAAAGATCATGAGTAAAAACAGCTACTTACAAGGCTAGGAACAGAAACTTGGTCATTGCTGATAGCTTGCAAAGCGGCCCTTTTGATAGATTCAGAGGTGAAGAGCAAATCCTTCCATTAATGACAAAACATTCACAGGAAAAAAGGTTAGTTCTCAATCATACAAGAGCAGAGAGCTCAAATCTACATATAACCAAGTACATAATACTCCTCCATGCTAAGGTGATGTATCGGCGTGTCGTAAGCAAAAGAAAGAAAAAAAATTACATGGAACACCCAACCACACAACCCACACCATTAAATTGATCTTGAAAAGATTATTTTCACATAATGCACGTCCCTTACTTGATTTTCAACCACACAAAAACCTGCTAAATAACTGCTATAGCCAACATTCAGATCCTGGTCCCTAGTATTTGATAATGCAACTTCTTTACTTTTTTTTGGTTCTTAACGCAACTCCTTTACTAATAAAATGTCTTCAACTGATATACGAGACATATTACACGATTACATTGACCCTCACAAAAACAGTATAGAATGGCATACTTCAGTCAGATCCTCAAACAGAAGACAATGCCGCATCAGGTTAGATTAAAATGGAAATCAATCTGTGCAAGAATGCATATTTGACTACCTAGGCCCTCCAAAGATAACATCTAGAAAAGAAAAGCAGGTTAGGGATGCAACAAATAATTTTCCACCAATACAAAGCAAAATTTTGAACCACTACATATAATGACTAACATTCATAAAAAAATCAACATAGTTCATGACATCTCACCTCTCAAGGTCTACTCATTGCTTCAACAGGTCACCTTGATTTTGCCCTAATGAAATATGAAAAGTCATATTAGATTTTCCATTGGAAAAACTTCACCTTAATTATCTTAATTATTTACCCAAAAACAAAATTACTGAACAGGCACATTCAATTATTTAAGAAAACACATTCTGTTTTGTTGCCAAGGTTTTTACTTGGAATAGTGTCTCCTCTGAAATGGACGGATTATAAAGCCATTGGCAAAATGGATGACATACACTCGTAATCACAATGTACTATGGAAGAAAAATTTATCGTACTTTAATTTTATGGATGGCCCCTTCAAAAGGGCAGGGACCACCACACAGTAATCACAGGAGATAGATAGAGACAGAGAAACTAAATGCTTAAGAAAAAGGGAAAATAAAGAGCGAAAACTTAGTTTGATCAGTGTGTCCTCTATAATGTAATGAAAATAAAGTCACCACCACAGTGGATGATATACATGTTATGAAATAGTAGATTACCTGAACAAACACACACACACAAAGAAAGGGAGAGAACTAAATACTCTTTTTGTATAAGTAGATAATAATCTTAAGGCTTAAAAAGAAAAGGAAAAATTAAGATTTATTTTCATGATGGTGTAAAACATACAGGGAAAACTCTGATTCCACTGGGTATTGCAATGAACCACAATTCATAAAGCAACTAAAGTATATTTAGAAAAGAAAAAGTACCAAAAGACATCAATTTTTACCTGAACCAAGTGTGTCAAGAAGTAATTGATCTGTGGTCCCTATTTCCTCTGACATCTTAGTTTCCTCTGACACTTTACCATTTACTACATTTGAATTAGCAGCAGCTGCCAGTACATTGCTATTACGCACTATTTTAGCCTTTCTGGGAAAATAAATAAGGATAAAATGTTACTTTCACATCAATTAGTATAAAAATATTTGAGATATTCAAGAAATTAAAAGTTTGCAAGATCTTCAGCTCATACCTCACCACTTTTCGCTTCAAAATGCCTGTTTTCAGCTTCAATGTCCCTTTTTCCAAAACCATGAAATAAATACTTTAAGTTCTAAAACAGCTAAATAAAGCAGTGTAGATTACAAAAGCTAATATCTAACTGCACACCTGATTTGAGAGCCAAAGCAGTTGAAGCAGGTTTGCGATTGCCCCTCTCAGCCTTAATGGAAGCAATAACAGAATCAGCAGTAGACCCCAGACCTTTTCTTCCCACCAGCTTCACTCCCAACTTTTCACAGAGGTAATTCAACCTCATTTCATCACCCCCTCTAACCTCTCTTAGATCCAGTGCCTGTTGCCTAGATAATAAAGTGTAAACCTGAAACTGTTGCTGCTGATTAAAATGTGACTGAAGCTGCTGAAAAAGTAACTTATTTGAATGTTGTTGATCTTGTTTTGAACCTTCATGACTCTTTTTTCGAGGCTCACTAAATGTCACCCTCAAAATTGCTGATGACTTGGGATCAGCATTCTTCCGAGCAAAAATAACAGAAAAGCTCCCAAATTCTAGATCAGGCTCCCTAAATAAATCTGCAAGAAGGGAAGCACAAGAATGGGCATTCTTTGATGGGCTCCTGTCAACCTTTGTTCTCAAGGCCCGAGCATTAGAATAGTTAGCCATATTTGCAGCTTCTCTTAATCCACTAAGAAAAGCCCCATGCATAGTTGCAGGGTATCGCCTAGTGGTGGCCTCCCCTGCAAAGAAGAGCCTTCCATCTCCCACACTTTCTGCTAAAATATCATAATCATCTCCTGATGCCCCAACTGCAACATTAGAATAAGAACCTAGACTGAAGGGATCACCACCCCATCTGGTACAAACTGTTTGGATAGGCTCCGGGACATTGATTCCTTGGGGTTCATAGATACCTGCATGCATTTGTGCCCAATTTTGAACAATATTTCTTTTGAAAATTCATGAGCAGTATAGGAAAAGCTCCCCAAAAGAAAGTATTCTTATTGAAATATACTTTTTTGTTGTACAGGGAAAAAAAAATGTTGTTGTCATCAGTTCCTTGTGAATGACCATGGCAAAGTACATATCATCACAGAGAAACTGTTCAAATGATTTTGGGGGGGGGGGGGGGAATTAATGACAAAGTAGTGTCTTTTTTTATTGTAATTTTGATATTTCAGAAAATAGGATAATGGAGGGATAAATTTTAGGCTAAAATACTGTTTCCATCCCTAAAGTTTGCATGAATTTCATTTTTTGTCCATAATTTTTTTAAAAGCCTTTTTCAGTTGCTTAGAGGCAAAAATAGGACGAAAAATGAACTTATTTGAAATAGTTTAGAGATTAAAAAAAAAAAATTAGGACAGAAACTGTAACATTTTCAAATGGTTTATAGACAAAAAATGAACTTTTTTTAAGTTTAGTAACAAAAAATGAAAATTTTAAAGTTTAGGGACAAATAAGATAGTTTAAACACAGAAAAATGAATAGATTACCTTTGAGAATTTGGATAACACGGGTCACTGCATCCGTTGGGGGCATGCTCTCAAACTTGTGAGCAGCTTCTCCAGCTACCAAAGCAATCAAGAGAGGACCACCAGCAACTGTTCCATAGCTGTAAAAGAGAAAGAACTCCCCTCTACGGCTCGGTTCATCACAAAGATGCCCAAAGGTATCAAGATCTGTGCCCCAGAATACATGAGGAAACAGCATAGCAACCTTATTCAATAACCCAAATCCTAACCTCTTTATGCCATCAAGCTTTCTCTGAGGCAACTCTGGAATAAACTTTATGGATCCACTCTTTAGAACCCCAAGTGGAACTGTGCACAGTGCCATGTCAGCCTCAAAGACCTGACTCCCTGCAATGACCTGCACACCATCACTACCATACCTAATGGTGTGTACAGTTTTCTCGTATGAAATCGGCACATTCTCAGCCAAAGCCTGAACCAGCCTTCCATTCCCTCCAGGCAAGAAGCAATGGTCCCCTCCCATATCATACGGGTCGTCTTGGTCCCAAAATGCAAGAGAAAGCTTTGAAAGCAATTCAGCATTCGCATATTCCAAATTTGCAAGATGCCAATTAAACAAGTTCATCTCCTCCGCATTCACTGCATCCCCATACACCTGCCGGAATGTTTCCAATGCTGCACCAAGAGAGACATCCACTGAGACCTCCCCCATTAACTGCCTAAGCTTACTTGCCTTGTCCAAAAGACGGTTAAAAGCAGTTTCCACCTTCATATCCATATCATGGTCAACCGGACTACCATCCAAACTATAAAGGGGGCACTTATCTCTCACTTTATGAAGCTGATAACCCAATTGTCGGGCCATAATACCAAGTGGATTCCCTAAAGTACCCGTCAGAACACTACCCCCTAAATCCGCTGCTGCACACACCCTATTCCCTCCCTCCATTTTCTTCGTATAGACTCGTCCACCTGCTCGCTTCCTACCTTCCAAAACGGTCACCTTATACCCAAATCTCATTAATTGCCTTGCTGCAGCCAGCCCCGCAAGCCCAGCACCAATCACAATCACATTTGCCTTACTAGGTTCAGCTGGACTCTTCTCCTTGATTGCCGGTGCAACCCCAAAATTAATATACCCGTGTGAAACCAAATAATTATAAGCAGAATCCAAAAGGGTATGGCCATGTTTAGGTATCTCGTCAATAAACATCTCTTTAGTGATCCAATTCGACACATTCTCGCGCCATTTCGCAATAATGTGGTTCCGAATAAGAATGTAGTTGACCTGTTCTATCCCCCCAACTACAGGTACAACCCCGGCATCGATTTCCTCCTCAGTGAGGGAATCGGCAGGAAACCCAGACGAGAGCGCAATCAAGGCCTCGGCTGTGGATTCTTTATTTATCACAATAATCTCATCGGAGATATTGGGTACAGTTCGTGTTGACGAATTAGGGTTTTCTACGTTATGTCTAATTGAAATTGGAGTAATAGTAGCAGAAGAATATGAAGAAGAGGAAGGGACAAGACCGTTATTACCGTTGAGAATAACGTTGGGGAGTGGAGGAACATGAAACGACGCCGCTTTCCGCTGAGGCCGACCTCGCCTTCGCTTCTTGGGGACTGTGAACGAGAGAAGGTGATTCGCTGAAGTAGGGCTAGGGTTTTGGATATGGAATTGGGTTTCGATTGGATCATCAGGGCTCGGATTAGAATTAAGATTGGGATTATGATTATAATTGGGGCTAGGGCTAGGGTTAGGGTTTGGTGGAGGTGGAAAAGGAATGAATTGGAGAGGAGGGAATGAAGAGAATTGATCTGGGGATTGGTCTAATGGATTCATGTTTTGGGGTTTTGGAGAGAGGTAAGTGGTACAGGTAGTGATGCAGAAGAAAGAAAGCGACTGTTTGGCTCCCGAGAAAATTTGAACGGCAATGGCTTAAGTACTTGGCAACGTCAACGTTTTGATTGGTTATAGTAACGGCTATGATTATCACCATGTCAGCATCTACTTGGAGTTATGGACTACCTGGACCACACCGCTGCGGCGGAACTCTTAGGTTGAGGAGTTAGGAGGACTAGCATAAGGTGTCACACTACAAATTGATAATATGTGTGGGTTAAAAAATGTTAAAAAGGACCAAAAAGTTAGTTATTACTTTTTTTTCGTGTCAAAAATATCTCTAAATTAATTAATTAATAATTTAAAAATGAGGTTAAAATAGTAAATTAGAAAAAAAAAAAAGTTAGTTATTACATTTTTTACTATCAAAAATATCCCTACCTAAAACTTAAAAATTTGGTTAAAATAGTAAATTGACAAAAATAATAACTTCCTACTTCTAGGTTAAAATATCTTTCTACTTCTAATAAATTCTTACTTTTACATTGATTTAAATTCCTACTTCTATTTACTAACTCCCTACAAAATATGATTACTCTTTTGTTAGTTTTAAAACTCCTCTAATCTACAAAACTTACCACACATATTCTTTTTTTCTTTTTTACTTCATAACGATGTATTTGTTTCTTCTGTCTTCCTTTTTTTTTCAAATTTTTTTTAAAAACATTTCATTACACCCTTAGTGTTTTTTTTTTTTTTTTGGGTGATTGAAAAAAGTAAAAATCTCAAATTATAATAAATGTAAATTATTAATTTTTATCCAAAAAATAGAAGAGTCTTTAAGCAAACACACACTAAAACTTAATGTGATGTTTCTCAAAAAAAAAAAAAACCACTAAAACTTTTAGCATGGAACTTTTAGCATGGGTGAACATTATTGTTCCAAATTTGGAAAGTTTCACAAATGGTAAGATTTTTATTGTTTTTTTAGTATACTCTCTTTCCTCTGACTTGCTGTTCACAAACATTGAAATTTTTATTGTTTTGTATTGGGATGAGTTTTAAGTAAATATTATTTTAATGTGTTGTATATATTATTATAATGTATAAAATTAAAGAACAGAATATGTGATATTAGATATATTGTAAAAAAAATGTGCTAAAATAATAAAATATTTTTTTTGATATGTTAAAATGACATACTTTTGCAACAGCTAATGCTCTTATGAATGAGGAGGCTGCAAATATATCTATAGGTCGAGTCAGGTTAAGTTTGAGCTCTACTTGAATTTAACCTAATTTTAGCGGATGGCCAAATAAAGGATACATCATTAATCGTGAGCACCAACGGGTTGGATTTGGTTAGTTTTAGCCAAAACCAAAAGAGGCAACGACAAATGAGATCTCTCCAAATCTTAACAACTCTAATAGTGAAATAGAGGACAACAGTTGAGAGAGAATGGCATTTTTCAGTGAGCTTTATGCTATTTGGTCGGTTTGTTAAGTTTTTGTTGAGTTTTAACTTCTTAACTTGCCACTCGACTTGTTCACATTGATTGCTAATATCAAAGACCCACCATCAACTGCCTCTTTACTAGGTTAAGTTGGTTCCGATTCAAGTGGCATTAAGCTAAACAATTTTGTCATGTCCTTGCTGGGTTTGGACAACTCTAAAGAAATGGAATAGAATGGAATGATCATTAAAGGAATGGAATGGAATGGATTTAAGCAAGGAAAAAAAATAGAATGGAATTAAGCAACCTTGACTAGATGTTTTAAAATAAAGGAATGGAGAGGAATGAAAATGAATGGAATGTAAGTAATTTTGTTTGCGAGCAATATGGAGTGAATAAAATGGAATCATTTTATAACAATATTACTATTAGACCCCCTATTTTAAAATAAATAATTGAATATATAGGGGTATATTGAGAATTTTAATAAAATTTTCATTAAATCTAAATTCATTCCCTCTTGTTCCTCCCAATTTCAGGGAGAACAAAAATTTGAGATTTTGAGGGCTTAGGAGGGAATGAGTATTCCTTCTTAACCATTTCATTCCCTCCTTCCTAAATTTGCAAATAAAGAAATGAACTTTTCATTCCCTCCATTAAAACTCCCAAACAAGAAGGAGGAAAAAATATTCTAAAAATATTTTTTTCATTCCATTCCATTCATCAAGGAACCAAAGTTTAGAGTAGTAAATGAGTCAAGTACTGTCGAGTATTGAATGTTTGAAATCAGCTTGAAAAAAAAGTAAAATGTTTAAATCTTGAACCAAACTTATAAATAAGGCAAAAATCCAAAACTGACCCTCTAACTTCCAGCTTTTTTCATTTAAATCCTCTAACTTTCAGTTTTGTCATTTTAATCCTCTAACGTTTAATTGTTGTCAATTTGGTATTTCGTTAAACTTTAGTTATTTGCTGCCAATAAGTGAGCCAAAACGACGTCATTTTGGTTTTTTTTTCTTTTCTTTTTTTATAATAAATTTTGGAATTTAAAAAAAATAAAAAACTGTTATTAAAAAAAAAAGAAAAAACATTTAGGGGAACAACGTCATTCTCCTGAAATCAAAACCAAAGAGTACGACACCCAATTTGCAGAAATTGAGAGATTGAGACCGAGATTGTTGAGATTGTTGCTGCTGGTATATCACATTTTGCAGCTCTGTGCTTCCAGTGGAACTGGTATGGAAGTATAGAAAAGTGGCACACACAAAATAAAAGTTAAGTATTTTACAAAATGCTCTATCAAACATCAAGAGGATTGATATCTCTCACGTTGCCTGCTTTAAAGGTGTAAAAAGGACAAGTATGAATGATTGACTGATCTGACATGTTTTCTGTGTTTGTGCGTGCGCACGTCTGTGTGTGTTCATAATGCATGATATTGACAGTCCATAGAAAATCTTATGCAGAAATGCCCCTAAGAACAGTTTTTGGATCATAAATTTATGCATATCAGGGTCATATTTCATTTTTCTCATGACATCACTCCTTTAGTTCTTACTCCTCTTCTAGTTGATGAATGGTTCAAATTTACTTTATTGTTGCTTTAAGTCAATGTGAGAAACTAGTCCTTTTATAAATTTATGTTTGGGTACGATTCTAAACCATTCCTTTGTTGCATAAAATGGTCCAATCTGGCTTGCCTTTTTCATTTCAATAAGACAATTGCTGGTTTATCATATCCTTTTTGCTTATGAGAAACTTCGTTTAGATTGTCTAGGTTGTTGCAAAATGTGATATATCAGCAGCAACAATCTCAACAATCTTGGTCTCAATCTCTCAATCTCTACAAATCGGTCTTTATATTCCGTTTTCCCTAAATTTTATCAATTAGCAATTGGGTGTTGTGTTCTTTGGTTTTGAGGGGGAACGATGTTGTTCCCCTAAATGTTTTTTTATTTTTTATTTTTTTAATAACAGTTTTTTTTTTTCTTTTAATTTTGAAATTTATTAAAAAGAAAAGAAAAGAAAAGAGCCAAAACGATGTCGTTTTGGTTCACTTAACAGCAGCATATAATTGAGATCTAATGGAGTACTAAATTGACAACAATTGAAAGTTAGAAAACTGAAATGATAAAACTGAAAGTTAGAGGACTGAAATGAAAAAGACTGAAAGTTAGATGGTCAGTTTTGAATTTTTGCCTATAAATAATGTTCGAACTTCAGTTCATCAAAATTCCAAAAGTTTAAGCTCAATTTGGCCTAGCTAAATTCATTGGTCAAGTCAAGTTCAAACTTAATCTCAAACTATTAAATTCGAGATCCAATACAAGTACATTATTAAACCCATGTTAAACATATTCTTAAGCCCATTTAGTTTAAACAAGTGTTCTTAACTCTCAATTAATAAAATGTTTAATAGGATATAAGCTTATTTTCAATCTCATATCAAACTTATTTACCAAGCCTATAAATGAGTCTAGACTTTTCTTGTTTTTTTTTTATTGAGCCATATTGTTTCACAAGTCTGTTTATAATTTTTTTTTCTTTTTTGGGTTTGGCTTGTTTATTATTAAGCCTAAAACTAAATGTCAAGTTTGGGTTGTTAATAAAGTAAATACACAAACATGAAGATTTTTATCAAGTCAAATCATAACTATTTAAATACAACTTTATTTATTTTAACCCTAAGTTCGACAATCAATATCATCAAATTTTAAATTATGGGTTCACAATTCCATCATTACATTCATTTCATCTAGACATTTTGAAAAGTCATGTAAGCATTGTCCAAAATTGAATAAGTTACACCACTATTTGATCAAGGAACCTTGCTACAAACACAGAAGAAGAAAAAATAATAATAAAATTTCACAGTCCCTTTACCATTTATTATTAGCTCACTTGGGTTCATCACAATACAACAACAAAAGAAAAATATGAGTAAGTTTTGATGGATTTCGTACTTGTCTCTAGACTTTTCTAAACCAAAATCCATTTTATACCAAGGAGTCAAGGATAATGATTTTCAAACCATGAGGCTAGAAATGGAGTTGTGGGGTCGACACTTTAGAGATAGTAAATTGGACGTCAATAATTCAATTGGTCATAACAATGATGTAATTGACATCAACATTTTATGTTTTTTATTTTTTTTTGGCTTAACCATCAACATTTTATGTTGATATATATACACACATAATAATATTTAAATCTATGGTATATATTGCCTGGTAATTTATTTATTTTTTTTACCGTCTAGCTGTAATATTAATGTTTTTTTTTTTTTTTTTTGGTGTATGTAAGAATTGGTCCCAAGTCTCGTATATGAATTTATCATGTTTGTTGCATGATAAGTGTTTTTTTCTATTAGACTATTATTTTTATTTTATTTTTGGTGTATTTATGATTTGATCTCAAGGCTCTTATTTAATAACAAAATATTTTACCAATTAAGTTAACTATAACTCATCCATAATTTTTTATTTTTTATTTTGTGAGAATCTCACAATTGTTGATTATTCAATGAATGATCAATTGATCATGTGAGTTTTGATCATACATTTCTTAGAAGGTGCGTAAATGGTTTATTACCTTAGCAATAGGCTTGTATTTATGAACTTGCTATACCCTTTATGCATTTAGGATTTATTACTTGCGTAATAATTGCATGCAACATTACTCTTATTCTCGTAAGAGAAATTTTTTTTGTAAACAATTGAAGAATAATATATGGTGATTTATCTCATTAACTTTAAGATGAAACTTTCGTCCAACCGGTTGGGACAATATCCTCCATTCTATTCCATGGCAATGCTTATGACTTAATATGATTTGTAATTTAAGGAAGATGCAGAGTTGATAAGGGTTTTGATACCTATAAACTTAACTATAACAAAGGTAGAAAATTATCTTATAAAAAAAAGGTAGAAAATTAGGGAGTTTTTTCCCCTTAATTATTATTAAACTCAAGTTAGTTATAGTTTTATTTTTTACTTTTTAACTAGTTTATGGTTTTATTAATGTGTATAGAATTAATAAGTTTTATTCAAAACTAAGTTGAATATTTCCCAACTCA
This sequence comes from Quercus lobata, assembly GCF_001633185.2. Classification (NCBI taxonomy): domain Eukaryota; kingdom Viridiplantae; phylum Streptophyta; class Magnoliopsida; order Fagales; family Fagaceae; genus Quercus; species Quercus lobata. The sequence goes on from NC_044911.1 coordinate 54,308,541, forward strand.
TCAAAAGAATTTAAAAAAAGGAAAGTCGAATACTTTCTTAGTTGGGTCATGCTAACGAGTGCCCTTAGAGCATTGGTTAACAATCCAGTTAAATAAAATTTTTATGAAAAAAAAAAAAAACAATTAGGGACCGTTTGGTATGTGTGTTTAAACAATTGTTTTCAGTTTTGTTAGAAATATGTGTGAGTGAAAAAATGTGTGAAAATACGTGTAATATTATTTAAAAACTGAAAACATGTATTTAAACACATGTATCAAACGAACCTTTAATGTTTTAACAATTTTTTTCATTTCCCATAAAAGTGATGTCAAAATTTTTATAAAATGAATTGTTAACAAATGTCTTAAGGGCACTCGTTAGCATTTTCCATATATATATATATATATATATATATCCGTCTAAACTATGTCAAATTTAAACCCCCCATCAATTTTATTCTCCAAAAAAAGAAAAACACGTCAATTTTCAATAACAAAATTATATTGCTTATGGGTTTTATGGGATTAGTGTTTGGAATTAAGATTTGGATGAAATGAATGAAATCAAAACAAAAAAAATTAAAACTATACTGAGGAAAATAAAAATATGTCAAAATCAGATGATATGTTTTGTAATTTAGTCCAAAATATATCATCATGCTGTAACCGAAAATTGAATATTCTCGCGCGGGGGGGTGGGCGGGGGGAAGATTCAGGTTGATATTTTTTTAACAATATATGCTATTTATTATACATATATATATGATATATCTATCATAATACTGAGTTCATAAAAAAAAAATCTATCATAATACTGAGAGAGGTATAAATGATTGATTTTTTTTTTTTTTTTTGCTAAACGAGGTATAAATGATTGATGTTTCCACTTTTCAAGTACATCGTAATAAAGACTTATCTTTCAGTCCCACGGCTTATAATAATTCAAAAATCGTGCACACTATATGGTTTTTATATTACGTTCCCATGTTAATGAACATGTCCAAACTATTATTGTCCTCACCATTTTCGTCATTAGAATATACTATAGCTCATTTTTTTTGAGCTGTATGGATGTGATTTACCACCAACTAGAAGGGAAAAGACAAGTTTAAATATGATTGAGCAGACATAAGGACCTTTTTAGTATGTGACACCTATTCAGCAAAAATAAATAAATAAATAGTATGTGACACCTATATTAAAAGTATACTTGGACAAAATTTTGAAGTAGACTTTGCTCTATAATCTATTTACTATTTTTTTTTTGTGAGAAGAATCTATTTATCTATATGGCGTATAATATTGTGGCATTTGGTACGAGTCATCTTTTACAATTTATTGTATTTTTTTTAACCAGATTTATATGAGTTTAGAACTTTAAATTATTGAAAATAGGTGGCCTTGAAGATGAAAGAAAAATGACCGTAAATAGGTAAAATGAATCTTATTTTTTATAATTTGATAATTACAACAAAAGATTGGAAATTTGAATCTTATATATCTACTTAAAAATATCAAGAACTAGAAGCGATTTAGGCTTCGTTTGGGAGGAGAAAATGAAATGGAATGGAATAGAAAGGAATGAAAATAGTCATTTTAAAATATTTTTCTCTTTCCTTATTTGAGAGTTTTAATGGAGGAAATAGAAAGTTTATTCCCTTAAAATCTCAAATTTTTATTCCCCTCGAAATTGAGAGAAATAGGAGGGAATGAAATTAAATTTAATGATTTTTTTACTAAAACTTCCAAAATACCCTTGTATATTCAACTCTTTATTTTAAAATAGGGTTCTAATAATAATAATATTGTTATAAAATGATTCCATTCCATTCCTTTCATATTACTCCCAAACAAGATTACTTACATTATATTCATTTTCATTCATTTCCATTCTTTTATTTTAAAACATTCAATCAATGTTACTTAATTTCATTCTATTCCTTTCTCTTACTTAAATACATTATATTCTATTCCATTCATTTACATTCCCTTCTGATCATTTCATTTCATTTTATTCCATTTCCTTTCCTTATGAACTCCCAAACGGAGTCTTAATTTACAAAACTTTTGACTAGGTAAAATGAATCTAAATACTTGCAAATGTCCAAAATTTTAATGGAGCCCACGTTTATATAAATGTAAATTTTCTCCAAAATCCTGGATATCATAACTTTGCCTTTAATACGATAATGTTATCCTCATGTAAGGAAAGAATTTTGCCTTTAATATGATAGAAAAATACTAACAAACAAAGTTTTTTTTTTAGATAACTAAGATGAGAAATGCTAACGAGTGCTTTTAGGGTATTAGTTAACAATCAATTTTAGGAAAATTTTGACATCATTTTTATGAGAAATAAAAAAATTGTCAAAACATTAATTGTTTTTTCTTTTTCTCATAAAAATTTTATTTAACTGAATTGTTAATCAATACCTTAAAAGCATTCGTTAGTATAATTATATACATAATTGTTTATTTATTTATTTGTGTGTGTGTGTGAGGGATATATGATGTAAGGATCCTGTTATGGTGTCTTTTATATAATTGTTAATAAACAATTTAAAAAAAAATTTGACATTATTTTCAAAGAAAATTTAAAAAAACTTAAAAAAAATATTTCATAAAAAGATTTTAAAAATATTTTCTAAAACGCTAAAATATGGTTAACCGATTCCGAGTAATTTGCAAATTAGCTTTATAGTTTTACTAATATTTTAATTGTTTTATATAGTACTTTTTTTTTCAATTTTGGAATGCTCCGACCCGTCAAATTCAAGAATTTCAGATAATCCACCCTGAAATGTACCATTATATCCTATATTATTATTAAAAAAAAAAAAAAAAAACACATTAACCGAGAGCGACAAGTCTAAGTACGGCCTTTTTTTCATTTTCTTCAGTGCTAAGATTTCAATTTTCTTCTTCTTCTTCTTCCACAATCACAGAGATCCATTCCCTCGAGCTCAACCTCTCAATTCAATTCAGGTACTCCGAAACCCGACCCGTTTTCAAGCTTCGTATTTCTATGATTTTCCTGAATCATGATTCAATTCTCAAATCTCTCATTTCATTTATACACGAACTCAATGTAAAAAATCTAAGTAACTAATAAATTAATCTCATTTAGTTTCTCTGAAAATTTTCCACTAATTATCGATGATTTCAAAGCTATTCGTATTCTGAAAACCATTTATCAAATTGTTTCAAGTGTTAGCGGTCGAGATTGCGTGGAATTGGTCTATCTTCGGTGCTTTATGTACTGGATCTGAAGGTACTTTTCTCAAAATATTTCTGTTTGTTTGATTCTGTACTGTGTAGCTTTTTGTTTCTATATTGTTGACAAATTCAACTCCAAATTTTTTTTTCAAACAGTTGCGTTAAGCTCAATTGACGCAAAATTTCACTTATAGACGCACACATTTTCGCTCATTCAAGCGCACACACGGAATTTCATTTTTCGAGCAATTGTAGCTTTAATGAACATTTTTTGGCTCGGAAAATGTGTGTTTATCTGTGAATAGTGAAGATTGCGGATTAAATTTGATGATTATGTTGTTCTTTCATGGTCGTATTTGTATTACAATGTGGTTCGAAGTAAAAATATTTATAATTTTTACTAGTACAATGCTGATCGTGTTCCTTGCTGAAATGAATATTCTACGTGCCTGTTGGGACTAATCGTGTGGTTGTTGTTGTTGTTGTTTTAAAGGTTTCTAAATCAAGCATTCTTATGTTGGGATGAATTGAGTTGAACTTCCGTTTTCTACAGCATCTAGTGAGGTGTAAGGCTCAGTATGGGGATTTTTGATGGTTTACCTGTGTCTTCTGATAAATCAGTAAGTTCAATTTACGTTGTTTAATGCTTCTGTTGGAAACATAATTTATTAATACTTTTTAGGTTATCTTTTTTGATTAGTAAGTTACACACACACCCCTGTGGGTTTTGAATCCACAACTTCACTCTCCATCCCATTATTTAAGGAGGAAGTGTTACTTGAGCTAGTGCTCAATGAACTTTGCTTTTACTCAGGAAAGAATTAATTCTGTAAAATTTTTAGGGAAAACTATTATAGAGTGTGAAATGTTTCATCGACAATAATTTCAATGATTATTGAACTTAAGCAGCGTGTCCAATGTTCTGGTGTATAGTATTAGTAGTAGTAGTCCTGTTTCATCAGCTGTAGTAAGTTTGCAACTGGCATAGTAATCCTCTTTTAACCTGTGGGTCAATTCGCTGGTCACTGTTTTTTTCAACCATATACGTATAAGTGTTGCTCTTATGGTAAATGCAGTATTTGAGGGAAGAGATTTCAAGAATAGATGAGAGTTGGGCTGCAGCGCGCTTTGATTCGTTACCTCATGTTGTCCATATTTTGACATCAAAAGATCGTGAAGGTGAAGTTCAATTTTTGAAGGAGCAAAGTGATATTATTGAGGAGGTCGTCGATGAAGTAGTGCATGCTTATCACAGTGGCTTTAACAAAGCAATTCAAAATTATTCCCAGGTTTCTGAAGATTTTCTCTTTGATTCTTATAATTACACTTGTTTTTTCTGAATTTTCTTCTTCATATGCACACATGTGCGCCTATGTGTGTGGGGTGTCCGCCTGGGGGGGTGGAGTTGCTGTTCATATGATGGACTATATTCTATGAACAAATAGAATATTGGAGCATTACAATTTTTATTTATTTATTTGTAAACTTGGCTGCCCGCAGTTTTGCCAAGCTCTTTTCATATATTGGTCCCCCACCTCTAAACACCCCCCCCCCCCCCCCGCGGCACCCTTGGGCGATGAAGTTAGAGTTGTAGTTACATTCTAAGTTGTTAATTGTTTGTTTATTTATTTATTTACTTCATCCAGATCTTGCGGTTATTCAGCGAATCCACTGAAAGTATAGCTGTCTTAAAGGTTGATTTGGCTGATGCAAAGAAGCTTCTTAGCGCCCGCAATAAACAATTGCATCAGTTGTGGTATCGGTCAGTAACGCTGCGTCACATAATTTCCCTGTTAGATCAAATTGAGGGCATAGCTAAGGTTTGTCCAACCTATTTCCAGCTTTAAGATATTATCAGATCCAATAGTATTGCATACTTTTGGTCAATGTTACATTTCAATTACCTGATTCCTGCCCCACCCTTTAATGCTACATCTATGCTGCTATGCATGGATCTTTTTGTACTAGAGTTGCAGTTGCATATCATATCCACACAAACATGCAGACATTTTTTAAAGTAAGTTACATGCATGCGAGCGTGGATGCATAAGTGCATGCATTAATATGCACACATTTATGCATGCTATGGTATGTCCTTAATGACTTGTTCTGATCATTACTTAAAAAGAGAAAAGAAAAGATAAAAGAATTTGTATCCTGACCTTGCCACATATAAACCAGCACTACACTTATTCCATTTGAATCATCTGCATGCCATGGTTCTGGCAAAGCTGAAAATTATCATCTTTTGTATTTGAAATTTGGCCTAGGTTCCATCTCGTATTGAGAAGCTCATTGCCGAGAAGCAGTTTTATGCTGCAGTTCAGGTGCATGTTCAATCAACACTGATGCTTGAGCGAGAGGGACTTCAAACCGTAGGTTTACTAAACTTCTGCTATCATTCCACATCTGTAATGTTACAAGAAGATTTTTGTATTTTTCTTCTTATTTCTGATTTTTTTTTTTTGGTTGTGTGGAACTTATATATATATATATATATATTTTTTTTTTTTGATAAGTAACGGAAATTTTATTAAAAAACTAAAAACAGCCAACCCGAGTACATTGGGGATGTACTATGGGGGCAAAAATCAAAAACCAAGATTAATGTGGAACTTATATTTTAGTCAAGTTATATCCAAATCCCTCTATTCATGATTGGTGGCCTAAAACTTTATAATCTATTGTTTTGTTTTTTTTGTTTTGTTTTCTGTTTTCTGTTTTTTTGATTTTTTTGATAAGTAAAACTTTATAATCCATTGTATTTGCCAACTTTCATAAAAACCTTAGGCAATCAGTTCACTAATGGAGTTAAAGCACAATACCCCTTATTTTATAGTAAGCACAATACTATTTTTATCATCCAGTACTCCAATAATCTGTTATATCACACTCTGCCTTTAGGATTATTATTATTTGGGTGTGTAAGCTGCTTTGATGTTCACTAGATCTGGCCAGACTATCTTGAATGATTGCATTGTCTCTCGTTGGCGCACACATCTACTGGAAAGTATTACCTTAGTCCGATGTCATTATAGACAATCATTTAGAGAATCATATAGGGACTCTTTAGAAATTTCTTTCTTCCAAATACTTCTTTTTTGATTACGCTGAAGCTAATCTAGTACTGAGTGAAGAAAATATAAGGATTGGGCTTTTTAAGTCTCATGACTGCATTATAATTGTTCTTTTTTATGTGCCCTTTAGGTTGGTGCACTTCAAGATGTTCGGTCAGAGCTGACAAAGTTGCGCGGGGTTCTTTTTTATAAAGTTTTGGAGGATTTGCATGCGCACCTATACAATAAAGGTGAATACAGGTATTTACTTTCCTTCTTAGCTTTAGCTTTTACAGTTTTCTGAAGCTAGTCTAATTGATGCTGATGTTAGGGGTTTTTTTGGGCGGTGGGGGTGGGGTGGAGATAATAATAGAAAAAGGAAAGTCCTTATGTACACTATATTAGATGCTGATATAAGCTACACAGTTTTCCCTGTCATGTTGGCATGCTACTTTCTGGCATACTTTTTAGTATGAAGATTTTACCTAAGCTTATTTAATATTTTCTTGTCCTTTTTTACTTGTTGGTGGTTGGGTTGGGGGCTTGTTCTTGGGAAGGAGATTGCAGGTTTTGTAGTGTGAATATTTATATCTAGGACCACAGATTTTATGAATTACAATTTAAGCTATTTCTTAAAAGCTATTGCTTTAATGAAGTTTATTGCCCTTAAGCTGACTATATTCTGCAGCTCAGCTGCCTCAAGTGTGCATGAAAGGGATGATGAAGTGCCAACAACCACAGCTGTTGCATTTTTTGTGAATAATTCGCAACCTCTATCTAGAAGAACCAGGTTAATGAAAGGTGACAGCCAGATTGGCATCCATGTGGATGGATCATATAGGCCAGGTTCTGTTGATGGAGGGTAAGATTGGAGATTTTTATTTTAACGGTGCTTGTGCAACTTCCTTTATTAGAACTGCCTTTTTTCCCCTTTATTTGAACTCCTCCCTTTCCCCCCTCTAAATATAAATCAGAATATGCTTTCAGTTCATCTTTTGATGGCCGTGATGAGGAGGGTGCTCTGGAACTACCTGATGATGCTACCTCAGATGGGCATATGGCATCAATAAGAGTCAATGGTGGTGATGGCATTCCGAAGGATGTCAAAATTGTTTCTCGTCAAATGCCAATATGGCTTTCAAATTCCACTCCAGATGAATTTCTTGTAAGAATTATCTCAGAATTGCATCTCCTGTTATCTTATGTGTTTGCACTCTCATCTTTTAGGCTGAAGTTTTGGGTGTTATAATTGGATGTAGGAAGCAATAAAAAAGAGTGACGCTCCACTTCATGTGAAGTATTTGCAAACCATGGTTGAGTGCCTCTGCATGCTTGGCAAAGTTGCAGCTGCTGGTGCTATAATATGGTTTGTTGTCTGGCTGGCTGACATACTTTTTCATTCTGTTTGAAGCATGGTTTTGAAGAAATTTATTTACTTCCAGAGATGTCTTGAACATAATAGACCTAATTAATTTTGTTATAGTTCACTTCTCACTTCTAGAATATTGGATTTTCCTGGCTTGTGTTTAGCAACTTTTTTATTTATTTTTATTTTTTTCTTCTATTAATACTGGATCTGGTCCTGACCAAAATATTTCACGTTCATGATATTTGTATCTCATATTCTATCCACACTTACACTGTATTGTTATTTTGGAATTTTTTATTCTGTCGTATAAATCTTTAATTCATTTGAATCCGTAAATCACCCTCAATTGCCATCTGAGTAATCTAATGAATATAGTGGTTGCCATGTTAATAATGTCAATACCCATGTCTTTGTGACCCCTTTCATATTAATATCTGTTGAATGTAGGATCAGATTCATTTAATGATGGCAAGAAATTTCAAATTCCTAATTGTCCTGGATTCATAGAAAACAAGTAATGGATTCCTTGCAGAAGAGTGGTGGGATGACATCAATGGAGAGTTCCTATCTAGCCTTCCAACTTTATGTCAATTACATTCTGATTATAGTCACACATTGTTCAGAGTAGCTTCAGAAAGAGTTATTAGGGGTGGGCAAGGAATTCAAACCATCTAGTTGATTGGTGTGGAATTCAGTCTCCTCTATGTTGTGGAAATTTAAAGATATTTCCTAATATTGATTGATGCCCTAAAGCCAAAGAAGGGGTAAAGACACTAATTAAAGAGCCTAAAATGTGGAAAAAGCTGTTGCAAATTGTAGTCTTTAGACCAATGTGCATGGAAACACTTTTAGATCCTCTGGTTCATAATTATAAGGTGGCCTTCTTCTGCACAGTCTCATAGAAAAATAGACAAACCTATTACTTCTTTTCATATCTGGAAATTGGATTTAGTGATGCCAAAACACTCTCGTGGTGGATGTGAATTGAATTTGTATAGTGATTAAATTGGCTTACAATCTTAGTCCTGTTGAACTGCATCTCATTTCATGAATTGATTGTGTAGTATATACAGTTTCTAATATGTACCTTTTCCAAGTAGCCAAGCCCATCTAGTTTGTGATCAAATTCAATACTGAGTTCCGTTGAAATTTGTTTTTGTCTTTTTGAACTTATGGCAGTTCATTATCATTTGCTTGTTTTTTTGTTCAATATGTACTTTATAATGACATTAGACTTTGCTGATTTTGTTTTGTAACAGCCAAAGATTGAGACCAACAATTCATGAGATTATCACATCCAAGATAAAAGCTCATGCTGAACTTCTTAATTGTTCAAGGTCTGGCATTGGTCAGGGTGACCGAACTGTTCCTGCTGGTCTTCATTTGTTGAAAGGGCAGTTTCAAAGCTTCCAGTTGCAGAAACAGAAGCGTCAGAATGGGATATCTCTGGTTGGGACTCTTTCGGCGGTGAGCCCTGTCTCGTCTGTGATGGGTCCCACAGGAAAAGCACAGTCTGCTGCAATGGAGCTGCTTGATTCAATTTTGGACACAATTGTTCGCATATTTGGTGCGGTACCTATTTTCTATGTTTTACTCTCTCTTTCAATGTTAAAACTAAATTTCTCAATTTTACATTTCAGAGAATCATGTTGTTGTTGGAGAGATTCTGGAATCAAAATCCACTCATCAAAGTGAAATGAACACTTCAAGGTCATTGCCAACAGATTGGAACCCTGATTCTGAAGCATCTCAAGTTACTGGCGGATATAACATTGGCTTTTCCTTGACAGTTTTTCAGGTAAACTATCTGCATTAATTTATTGGCAACCTGAATGCCTGATGGTAAATTTAACATTTTCTTAAAAAAAAAAAAAATGTATTAATGGACAAGTTTGCTCCCTTCCCAACCTTTTCTTTTAACTCCTATTTCTTCAATATGTACCATAGAGTGAATGCCAACAACTCATTTGTGAGATTCTGCGAGCAACTCCTGAAGCTGCATCTGCAGATGCTGCCGTACAAACTGCTAGACTTGCAAGCAAGGCCCCTTCCAAGGAAAAGAGGCAAGTGCCTTTAATTTCATATTCAAATCTCTACTATGTGATATTCCTCAAATCACTTTTTCAACCGTCTTTGGAGTTACTTCGTTGGCACCGGTTGCCCTTTCATATTAATTTTTTTCCTTATATTCTTGCTTATTATGATAACTTAGAACTAAGGGTATAACAAGAGAGCTCAAATCCCTGCGTTCAAGGTGCAATTGATATGGATGTAGGAGCCATCCACTAAGTATTAAATATGTTCCAAGTTTAAGAATTTTATTGATAAATTACAACTTGTCCCAGAAGCTTAAGTTGATAGGAGATGACAAATTCAATCACCTAACCTTTATTCTAATATTTGTATTTAAATTCTGGAAAATGTTTTTGTCGTATCGAAGATGTGTCACAAAGTTTCTGGAAAAACCAAAATGTATCTAGTATTCATGCTTATATTGGTTGAAGAGATGGCTGGGAGGAACCAAGAGTTACAAGTTCAATAAGACACGATTTATAGTTCAAGGTACACGAGACTTAGGCCCGGTTATGGCATTGGCATGGTTTTGGAGGCGAGGATGGAGCTGTAAATGGTGATGGTGACAGTTAGATTTGAATGAGTTGACTTAGTGATTGATGTGATGCCTACAATACAGATATGATGATGGAGGTGATAGTTCTCTGCTGGCTGGAATGAGTTGCTCTAACTGTTAGACTTCATCAATTATGAGACCTGTGGAAGGAGAGTAACACTGTGGTAGTCATGCATCACTAGACAAAATGCTGCTGGTTGTGATAGTTAGGTGATGGAAATTGTGGTCAGAGTTAGGGGTAGTGTAAACTGTAAAGTTTTAAGAAGAGGAGGTGAAGGTGCCAGGGAGAGGATTTGCTCTAGTGTGTAGTGGGAGGCAGCATCATGTCATAGGTGGAGGAGCAGGTCGTGGTGTTGGAGGCTGCATTTTGGTGATGTTATTGAGGTGGTATTCAAATAATGATAGGTGGTGGATTTGTGTTGATCCCTTTTCTTAACATACATAGGCACAAAGGCGCAAAGCTCAAGTGCGCTCCTTTTTTTTTTTGATGATGAGGAAACCCTTCAAGGTATGGGCCAGTGGGACCACCCCTAAGGGGCAAACCTTGGATGCTTACACACCCCCACCAAGTAGGCATCTGGTAAATTGCGAAATGCCTCAACTAAGAGTTGAACTAGAGACTTTCGCACTCTTGATCGAAGTAAAGCACACATTTTATAATTTTTTTTTATATAATTTGAAAACAACTATTAATGGACAATATGACAATCAAGAGATCAAATAATCGTAACATTATATTATGATTCTCTTATGCTGTACAAAATATCTAGTCACGATCAAAATGAAGTACATGGTTGAATCAAAATATATACCAAAAGGCAAATACCAAAAAGCACTATAATGGTAAGTTGTGACTTCTATGCTTAACGTATGCAATGAGATGCAATCCAAAAGTATATAATCATCATCTTCATCAAACACAAGTCCATCATCATTGAAATCACAAGATTTGTAATCCTCATCATCTTACTCATCTATTCCATCTTAATAAATAGCCTCTCCCTCATTAGGAGTATGTTGTTAACTAGAACTTGAACCTGTTGCCCTCGCAGTGACCTCACTCTTGATCTCATCTTGAATATTTCTGCAACTCTAGCAACTCTAGTAGCATTATCCCATGTCAAGCAATCATCATGAAATGCTATTTTCTTCAGCACATTCATTGGGTTCTTCTTCTTCTTCTATTCTCCCAGTTAACCACTCATTGCTGTCATCTATCCTCTAAAGAAATTGGACCCCGTCCCATTTGCTTTTTTCTCCTTGGATTTATAGCTCTACCTCTGTGTAGTTTTCCCGCAAAACATCTTCAATTGCTGCAGAGTCAAGAAAAGGAACAACTTGAGACTTGAAACTCATGAAACCTGCATGTTCGACTTACCATGCAACCAAGACTAATAACCTTATGTCATGCCCTTTTCATGGAATAGAATGCAAGAAAGGCTGATCTCAATAATGTGCAAGTGCATACTTCCAAACTTATAATTGGAAAGTCTGCTTACAAGTGGGGAGGGGCGAATGGAACACAGGTTCTCTTCATAGGGGAAACTAGGTAATGCCACTGAGTTTCAAGGCTCTTGGCTTCTTCATTTTAATTAACGTATCAAAATAACCTGATTTCTTCATTTTCAAATATTTACCAGATTCTATTGTTTTCCTTGGGTAATATTAATTTTGAAGCCGATTCCTGGTTTTTTTTTGCTGGAGATGGCAAGGAAATTTGTTTATATTGGGGTATTATATTACACTTGGAATCATAGTGGTTTACTACATCTAAATTCCTCTTGTTAGACATAATTAAAGTTATTACATATAATTTAATCCTTGCTTTAAAAAAAAAAAAATTTAGATGACTGATTGATTCTTTCTTTATTGTTATGCAATCTGTAATATTGGTGCTGATGGGTTACAGGGACTGTTCGGACGATGGTCTTACTTTTGCTTTTCGTTTCACAGATGCTACTGTATCCATTCCTAACCAGGGTAAGTTGAAGATTGTACTATTAATTACTTAAATTTCCTGGTTAGATTCTCATAATATAAGTTGGATTTAGTCTCTAGTTTTAGTTGATCATATCAATTTTGATGGGATGCTCAAATTACAACACGAAGTTTTATTCCTTGATTCCTAACCAGGAGTTGACCTCATTCGGCAAGGATGGAGTAGGAGGGGTCCAAATGTTTCACAAGAAGGTTATGGATCTGCAGCTGTCTTGCCTGAGCAAGGCATATATCTAGCAGCATCCACATACCGACCTGTGCTTCAGGTTTTGGAATGTCATATTCATGCTATCGATGTGAAATATCTTTGCATAACAGGTTCTGTAGTTGACCTTTTCTGATATGATGTTCTCTGCAGTTTACAGATAAGGTTGCTTCAATGCTGCCGAAAAAGTATGCCCAGCTTGGGTACGTTCAAAACTCTTGTTCACTTTCCTAGTTCAGTGATCTGCTTATAATAGCATCACAACTTTGCATGAAATATACAGTGGACAGTTAGGAGTAATTATGAAGCCTATAACCTATCTTCTTATTCTTTTTATCTTCCACATGCTTCTCTCATTTTTTGCTTAATTGAAATATTGCTATGCATTAGAATTGAATGTGGAGGTGGTAGAATGTGTCTTGACAATTTACTTTAATTTATGTTTTTTTATTTGGTTCTAAATTTTCAATCTCTGTCATTGTAGTGTATTAGTTATGTTTTAATGGATTAAAAATGCCTAGGAAAAGTTGTAAATTCATTGTTGCAATCTCCCTTTGTTTTTCTGATTCCATTCTGATGTCCATTTGAATTCTTCACCTCTAAAACTGCAGGAATGATGGATTGCTTACTTTTGTGGAAAACTTCGTGAAGGACCACTTTTTGCCAACTATGTTTGTAGACTACCGAAAAAGTGTTCAGCAAGCTATATCAAGCAAGTTCTCTAAATTATTTAAACTTGTTCTTCAATTAGCAATTTTGATGAGAACAGATAACTTGCATTAGGCCTTCTTATTTTTTAGGGGTCAACTTGAGTAGCCAGAAACTATGCATCAAACTGTTTAACTCATTGTATATCATGGCACTAACTTTATCAATTCAAAATGCTTTAAGAGGTTAAGGGATTGATTCTCGTGGCTCATCTAATTTCTGTTAACTCTTGTCTGACTTGCACTACTGTGCAAGTGCTTAATAGAGTCATAGATATCTGGCACTTTTACCCCCCTAAACAATTATTTTTGATAAGTATGCAAAAGCAGCAACCCAGATATAATAAATCTGCTTCTAGCATCTAAGGAATAAATGACATTTTAAAAAATTATTTCAAAAATGGAACTAGTCTAGTTTGAACCAAATGTCAAAAACAAACTAATTGAATAGGCCCCACATCGTGCTTATGTTGAGTGATCTGAATACTCTGGAAAGCTCTACCATTGTGCTTCATAATTCTCTACACACTTCACTACTGTCCAAGCTACCCTCTCTGACCTTTCCCTGCCACTGCTCTCTAATTTATCCGACTCAAGTGATCTATAGATGCCATCTAATTTTGCACTGTTAATATTCTCCCTGAATATAATTTCTAACCAAATTTAACCGCCTTAGAAAGCACACTTGCCTTTCAAATACTCTTCTAAGGAATGTTGAAAACTGATATATTTTATGAAACCAATGTCATCAAACCAGAAGAAAAGTCAAAATTTGGGATGTCATTTTTGCATCATCAGCATCTAGTAATACTAGTCTATGATTGGAAAAGGCCATAGTGCGACCCAGCATGTTCATTTTATTTTTGACATTTGAAGCTACAGAAGTTGCGGAAAGAATTAAACTCCTTTACACTATTTAACCATGCAGAGAAGATACTATTTTTCCTTAGTTTTAAAACTTGCTGCATGAAGGATTAGGACTCTGTATATCCTAGTTGGATGGCTCACTGAGAGAATGTTGAATGATGCCTGTGTTACTGTGAGCCATGTTTGTATTAGTAATGTGGTCATCTCTCTCTCTTTTGTTTTTCCCCTTGCACAAAAAAAAAAAAAAAAAAAATCTTATTTCTGTAATTATCTTGTAGGTCCTGCTGCATTTCGTCCAAGGGCACATACTGCTGCTACGTATACTCCATTGGTTGAGAAGGGTAGACCAGTCTTACAGGGGCTTCTGGCTATAGATTTCTTAGCAAAGGAGGCAAGTTAACTTACGTTTCTCATCTTAAGAGAAAGGACCTTTCCTCCCTAATACTCTGCACAAGTTGGTGGGATTAACTAGATTTGGGCAGTGTAGCTGCTAAAATTTCTGGATTTATTTTGAATATATGTTTAACACTTTTATTAATTATTTTAGTGTATGGATATATGGTATTTGACTATCTAATTTAAAATTATTACATAATCTAGGTACTTGGTTGGGCTCATGCAATGCCTAAATTTGCTGGGGACCTTGCAAAGTATGTGCAGACTTTCCTTGAGCGCACATATGAAAGATGTCGTACTTCATACATGGAGGCATGGTTTTCTCTATTTTCTCTACATTTCACTTAGCACATCATTGCAGTTATTATTTTCAGCTATCTTCCCCACCCCTACATTTTCTCTGTTTTCTCTGCATTTCACTCAGCTCATCATTGTGATTATTATTTTCAGTTATCTTCCCCACCCCCTTGTTATTTTCTGTTTCCGGGTGCATCTTTGTATTTTGCCTTTTGCTCATAGCTAGTTGAATGGTTTGTGCTTTGTAATTTTTGTTCATTACTCTTATTCTGCATGATCTTAACAAGAATAATACTCTTAATCTTGCATGAACTTATATAAAAAATTGTATGATGAATCAGTTTGAAAAAATTATAGTTGATGGGGTATTCAATCCTTTTGTAATTACTTAAGCTTGCAAAATGTTTCTGTACATTCATGTGGAACTTCCTTAGTCTTTGTCTTATTGCAGTCTTTGTTTCACATCACCAAACATTTATTTTCATGTCTTAGAAGCATTATGTCCTAAGATATCTGCTCCTTCAATTTTTCTTGAGCTTACCTACATTTCTTTTCCTCTTAGGAGTTCATGTATTTCATATAACTGTACCTTCACATCATTAAATTGTTAGCTGAAAGATTATCTCATTTCTGTAATTTCACTATCCTTTTTCAATACTCTCAAAATTTCCCCCTTTATGCTCTCTACTTGGTGGGAGGATTAGATTTGGGCATGATTTGTGGTGTGGTTCTTGAGATTTAGAGATGTTCCTGGTTCTGTATTCAATTGTCAAAGTGAAGGATGCCTAAGCTCTTTGCTTAGCTCTAGTGAGGAGGCTGGGCCTCATGATTGGAACTTGAGATTAATTCATAATTTTCAAGATTGGGAGTTGGAGTGGGTGGATTGTTACTATTGTTAGAGGCATGGATTATATGAGGTGGAGCCTTAATAGAGGTAAGTTTAGTGTTTACTCATACTATGAGGGCTTTGGGTTACAAATAGGTGTTCTTTCCTGTGGAAGAGTGTTTGGAGTAGCCAGGTGCCTTAGAAAGTGGCCTTCTTTGTGTGTACATCAGCTTTGGATAAAATATGGACGAGAAATCTTATTAAGAGAAAATGAGAAATGTGTTACTGGTTAACTGGTGCTGTTTGTCTAAGGCTACTAGTGAATCTGTGGACCATCTTTTGCTTCTTTGCTCAGTTGCTCATAAATTGTGGTCTTTCATATTTTTTGCTTTCATGGGTGCATCGGCTGATGCCAAGTAGGGTGATGGATGTATACTCTTGTTGGAAAGGGATGTACGGGTGACATAATGTTGTATGGTAGGAAGCACGGGTGTGGATTTGGGTTCGGGTGCGGGTGCGGGTGCGGGTGCGGTGTGGTGACTCAACAATTTTTGAAAAAGTAGGGTGTGGGGGATACGTTTATTAATAAATTATTAAATATATTTTTATTTATATTTTCTATATATAGCTAAGCATATTTTTTCATGTAATGGTAAACATATACCAATTTAAGAGCAATAGTAGATAATAAAGTGAATACTGAATACATAACCATTCCATGATGTTTAGAAATTAGAATACAAGATCGAAAGTTTGAAACTAAAACTAAATAAAAGATGAGTGTTCAAGACAATTAGAGAGAGAGAGAGAGAGGAGATGGAGAGAACAAGAGAGTAAGAGAGTTTTTTTTTTTTTTTAAACACTTATTTCAGCCTGAATCGGACCGATTCGGGGCCTGTTTCGAATCGAATCGGACCGTATTGGCCCAAATTGGGCTGAATCGGAAAACGGGAAAAAAAATGTCACTGACGTGTTTGCAGCCACGTCGACGGCCGCACAGTACATCTGTGTGTGTCAGACTCGGGTGCGCCGATTCAATCAGTGCACCTGTGCTTTCCAGGTTGTATGGTCTGTAACTCTTCATTGTCTTGTGTGGGTAGTTTGGAGGGAGTGGAACACCCATACTTTTGAAGTTGTGGAGAGATCTATCGTTGAACTCAAATCTATCTTCTTACATTTTTTTTTCCCAAATGTCATGGGGTTTCTTGTAATTCCATAGTTGATTTCATGGACCACATAAATCTTCATTTGTAATCTTTAGGAAGCTCTTGCTATTGAGTCTATTTTTTTAATGAAATTCTTTAATACTTGAAAAAAAATATTTGAAGGTTGACTCCTATCTGAGGACATCCAATAGAAAAGAAGACACACAAATTGGGATTTCAACCTCTGAATATTTGTCTCTAGCCCTTCAAAGGTCCTTGTTAAGAGTAATATATATGTGAGGGGCAAATTAGTCATAATGTATTACAAAACATTATATAAATAATATGTTATAGGGTAATTAATTTTGAACCCTACACACTTCCCAAACTTGACATGGTATTAGAGTGTGCCTGAGTCAATGACCCAAGGTGACAGTGGGAGTACCTATCTAAGCCAGAGTACCAGTGAAAGAAGAGGCAGAAAACTGAGGCTGCAGGGACAAAAGGTGACGATACTCTTCCGTAGATATAGAAACTACTTTGGTAGCAGGAGTTGGCATAAGAGACTGTGAAGCATCCCAACAGAAGTCTTACTGTATGATTCTCACCTGACAATAATTCCATTTCCAAGGATCACGCCCTCTACACTGACCTGCCCCTTGATCACAATCTCCATGACCTCAACCTCCAAAAAATCTACCACCCCCTTGGACTTGATGAAGGCAGATTTATCATTATGAGTTGATGTAACCGTACCAGAATCAGATAAGGAGGACTACCTAAGTTGACCAAAGACTTTACTTGTAGAGAGGAGATCCTTACTTCCCAAAATCTGTGACTTCACTCCATTGAAAGTTGTAGGCAACCCTGAAAGAAACCGAGCTACATGTGTATTTTGAATTCCATGGCCCATTGATACTATAAACCCTCTAATTTCCTTCTAGTATTATTAATTATACTCTTGGTTCTTGGATATATTCCATATTGCTTTGGAGTATTTTTCCTTTGCCTAAATCTTCACATATTTTCTTTTTAATCTCTTCAATATTTTTCAGTATCTTTAGTCATTGATACTAGTAGATGTATTCATGATTTTCTCAGTACATTACAAATTATCAAAGAGAAAAAAAATGTTGTGAACGTATGATAATTTTGAAGATATTGATGGTCAGTTGGTATAGGATAAGATCGATCAAAATTCTATTGAAGTTATGACACTGCAAAATGTATTTCTGTATGATCACTCCTAGATTAATGCTTTGACATCTGGTGCACATTTAAGTAAGTGGATATAATTGCATTTGTAAATTGGTGTAATAAGAAAAAGCTGGACTACTCACTGGTGATGCATTTACAATATCACTCAAGAAAATAATACACATTCTATTGCCTCTATTACAGGGAAGCAACCATAAACAATGCTCAAATTCAATCCTTATGCTATATTATGGTAGAAGTTGAAATAATCCTTGATCTAAAATTAGTAAACCTGTTAAAAAAGTTAGCTCAAACAAAGCTTAGCATGGCCAAGTGGTTGATACTTGACTTAACCTTCTCAAGTGAGAGGTTCTATTCCTGCCAAAAATAATCACAATCAATTTTTTGTCCTATAGCTTATGAGTTGTGGTCCATGGTTTTTTGTTTGTTTGGTATTCATTGGGTTATGCCACATAAAGTTAGCGAGTTGCTGGCTTCTTGGTGGGGCAAGTTTGGAATGCATCGAAATATAGATTTATGGAGGTTTGTGCTGCATTGTTTGTTTTGGTGCTTATGGCGAGAGTGGAATGCTAGATGTTTTGAGGATTGTGAACAATCTATTCTTGACATTAAATCTTTCTTTTTCCTTACTCTCCTTGATTGGAGTGTAGTTTTGCCTTTTTATACTTGTTTTTCTCTCTCCGATCTTATTGATTGTTGTAATCTAGGCTCTTGATTTGTGCCACTCTAGTACACTTCCAGTGTACTTGGTTTTTTCTAATAAAATTTCTTACGTTACTTATCAAAAAAAAAAAAATTTAGCTCATAACTAGTGCACAGCATATGTTGGTCATGAATACTTGTCTTGGAGTCACTTTACCAATCATTTACTTTTTAACTTCTAAGATGATACTAAGTACATCCACTGTGTACTTTTTATCAACATTTACATAGAACTTATATTACCAAACAAATTTTTTTCTCATAATGTTTCAGGCAGTGCTTGAGAAGCAGAGTTATATGCTCATTGGGAGGAATGATATCGAGAAATTGATGCGAGTTGATCCAGCAAGTTCTTATTTACCAAATCCACTTAGTCAGTTAAACATGGATGATAATGCCTCTGATGCTGAAAGTGTTGATGTTGAACTAGAACTGAGCAATTTATTGTTGGCTCTCCGGCCCATTAAGCAGGTCCTTCTATTGCCATTTTTAATTCCGTTTTTTATTCTTCCTGAACTTAATTTTTGTTCTTGTTTTAGGGGCTGTTAATTTTCCTTTAATAAAGGGCTGTTAGATTTCAACTTCTATATTTTAGTATGTAAAACTTGCTGAAATTGGTCCTCACTGTGTTGAAGTGCTAATGAACGTACAACATAGATTTGAGGATTATGTGTTGATGCTCTTTCTTTTCTTTTCTCTTGTGCAGGAGAATCTAATTCGTGATGATAACAAACTCATTTTGCTGGCATCCCTTAGTGATTCATTGGAGTATGTTGCGGACTCGATTGAAAGGCAAGTTCTCTTATCTGGTTGGGAGGTGGGATAAAAATGATTATGTTTGGGAAAACAGGGAAGTCATGCTAGTGTGAACAGAAAATTGAAGGTGTTGATTCCCACACCCAGAATGTGTCCTTATGTTTATCTCCATGCAGCATCAAATTACTCTTTACTTCTTGTCTGTTGATTAAGTTTTGCAAGCGGCAAATTTTTTTGTCTTTTCCATTATGGTTTGGATTCATCTTTTAATATCCTAATCATAGTGATTACAAAAGCAATCATGAAACATAGGGCAGACATTATTTCCAATTTGTGCTAATGCAGTTGTTTGAGACTTTGACTCTTACCTGAGAAAACAAAAACTGATATGATAAGTTGCTTTTATGAATGCAAATGTTCCGCTTTTGGCACATGTGGGTTATGAAAGCTTCATGCTAATGAGCTGTGCATATGATATTTCTTTGGATGGATATACCAGGTTTCAAAAACTACACAGCGTTTTCCTTTCTAAGATTTGCCTGATTTTTATTGCTTGCAATACCCCAAAATATTTACCTTATCTATTTGTGTGTGATTTAAATTTCTTTCCTCTAAAGTTGGACAGTTTTAGTATTGCTTTTATCCCATGGTATTAGTTTGTATATGAGCGGAAATGCTCTTTATATTTGATACAAGAATCCAGTGAAGGTATCTCTACCCTCTTCTTAGCAATCTAACGATCCAGGTTTTAAGTTACCTGCCCATCTTATCATCACTTTGATATCTAGAGTATATACAATCCAAAATGAGTGCTAATTCATTGTAAAGCTTTTGGGTGATTCCATTTCCTCAGCTTTTGCTTGGTACAACCTCCTCAAATGTGATATGTTCCTGTCCTATTTTGCTTATTAATTGTGTGATATGCTTTGCACATGTTAGTATATACTGTATCTCCGCCTCAGACATATTCTACCCATGATCAATTTTACTGCACTGCTGTGACTTATATTTATTTTGAGCAGAGAAGCATCATGTCCTGATATATGAATTCATGTCATGCCATACATTATGAGAATCAATGTGGCATCATGCTTTTATTAGATTATTACTTCTTATTTTTTTTTTTTTTTTCTGTTTTATAAGTTTTTATTAGATGATTACCTTCCAGTCAGCTGGTTTTAATCCATTTTACAAAGCTCCCACTTCTATATCGTTTGGGAGAGATGATTGGCAGTCAACTGGTTTTAATAAAATTGGGAAAATAAAGTATTACTTCTACCAATGTTTCTCTTGAAAGTCTGTCTGGAAGTGTCACACACACACACATCTTTGATTTATGTCTTTAAGAATCTCTCTTCTGCAAAGTGTGCAGAAGATATACATCCTATTATTTTAAGAAATGTCTCCATGATATTCATAGATGTAATTTTTCTCTTTGAGATGGGGAAAGAGAGAATGTATGGGGATGGACAAAAATAAGGACTACAGTTATAAGCATCACTGAGAGAACTATGACTGTTCCCTGTTGTGTCATTATCAAATTACACACTGGCATATTTTATGCCATCATACTGATCACTTAGTCACAAAGGGTCTGCATTTTGCTAATAATATTCTCGGTGGATTTAATTTTATGTAATTATGTACATATATACACATAGGTGATAAGTAACTATGCATATACTTAACATACGTTGCTTTCTGAAACTTCTAGGATTTTTTTTTTTTTCAATAGCTTGAATGAATAACAATTCTCATGCTATATACAGGCTTGGGCAAACAACCTCAAGAGCATCTCAAGCAGAGGAAAATCCAAAGCACCGTCATACTCGAACAAACAGTGCTCCTACTAGGGATCTGGCATCATTTGCTGATGAGTACAGGAAACTGGCAATTGATTGTCTTAAGGTTTTACGGGTAGAGATGCAGTTGGAGACAATTTTCCATATGCAGGTTAGTAAAAATCTTGTAATTTATATATAATTTGTCTCAATCGGAATAGGGACTATAAAGGTGTTATAAGTGAGACATAGAACGATTGAAGTTATCCTCTGCGCACTAAGAATTATTATTTAAACAGGAAATGACAAATCGGGAATATTTGGAGGACCAAGATGCTGAGGAGCCTGATGACTTCATTATTTCACTCACTGCTCAGGTTGGTATTTTCATCTCTAGCTTTTTTGTATGTGTACAGTAATAATGCCGTTGGCCTTCTGGAAAGATGTTTATTTAAAAGTTTTTGACCTCATCTATTGGAGGGGGAAAATGACCTTCAAAAGAGATACCATGTGCACATGCCAATACCTAAAATTTTATATTCTAGGATAAAATCCAATAGGGGTACATTTAAGTAAATATATGTTTACAACTTTTTATTGAACTGAATTTATTTTTTGGTAAATAAATGGATAAGATTTAACCAACAACAGAATGATAATAATGCATGTCAGCCACATCATGGGCTAGCAGAGGTTGAACCTCAGGAGGCAGAACAAAATACTATGTAAGATTACAATCTTGAAGAGCACCCCCATTATATTTCATGTCTACACAATCTTGAACTGATAATTTTTTCCAATAGTTGTACATTATAATAACTAGGCCGATGTCCCGCAACACGGGAATTTTGAAACATTTTGTAAGAAATTATATTATGTCTCATGTATAATACTTATTATATGATATAATATCTCCTCAAAAAAAAAAAAAAATATATATATATATATAGGATATAATATTTGGGGAATCAACTGCAATTATATTATGTCATTGGAAAGAAAAGATAATCAAGAATATGAATCAATTGCTTGAGTGAACTGACAAATATTTGAATATTTCCACTAATTTAAGCGTACAACTATCTTTTATAATTTTGATTGCAAGCAAATAAATTTTCTTTTATATTTTTCTGTACTTTGTTTCAACAGTTGCCAAAGCAACTCAATTTGAGCAAGAATGTAATATTTTAATTTTTAAATAAATATTATAAAAATAATCATAAAAATTCAGTTGCCCCACAGTGCATCTCCAATGTACTCGGGTTGGCTATTTTTTTCTTCATAAAATTTTTCGTTATCTATCCAAAAAAAAAAAAAAAAAATCATAAAAATTCAGTTTACATAAATAATTAGTAAACCACTTATTAATAATTAATACATCAAAACAAATGCATTTACACTATTGATACTGAGTTAGATTACATAGCACAAATTTAAATTACTACAATGTTGTTTCTATGTATGAGTGTGTGTATATATATAGTACATGTCATTAAAAGGATTTAGTAACTGTAAATTGTTAAAATTAATATAATTAAAAATATGAACATATTACTTTAATGAATTCACTAATTTTTAATTATTTCAACTAAGTGGAGCATATGATTTTTTTTTATTATATATTTTTTTATTGCACATGTTATTAAATTTCCTTTTTCTCTTTCACGGTTTTTGTTTCAATTATTGCCAAAGCAACTAAACATGAGGAAGAATGTTATATTCCAAATTAATTAATTAATTATTATTATTAGTAATTATTATAAAATTAATTTTATAGAAATAACTATATAAATTCATTTTATATAAATAACTAATGTACCATCTATAGATAATTAATACATGAAAACCAATGTGTTTACCCCATTAGCACATGGCAATTGATTAATACATTGACATAAATAATTTTTATTTTTATTTTGCTGAGGCATAAGGCTAAATGAAGAGAATATTCCCATTCATTCTCAAGGAATGCGCCACTTGGCTGAACCTTAGACCATTATGGCTAAGGTTCCTGCTTATATATATAACCGTGGAGGCATCAATAATTCTTTAGTAGGAAAAACGTGGTCATAAATATTTTGTGTGGTTTTACTTACAACTGTATTCCATCAAACAAAATCAATATTAGAGAACTTTTTTTTATATTTTTTATAAGAATATTATAGAGGATTTTATTTTTTTGGATAAGTAACGTAAAATTTTTATTAAAAATAAAGCTAACCCAAGTACATTAGGGATGTACTATGGGCGCACAAATCAGGAACCAAAATTACAATGATCAAGTAAAACAGGAAGGGAAATATTATAGAGGATTTAGGTACGTAAAATAATGGCATCTGAGGGCCACAAGCATGGCAATACTTTTGCTAATGATCAAGTGCTTTTGCTGCTTTTGATTGTAGCCCCAAAGTAAAAGAATAAATATTGCTACTTCAGGTGGAAAAATATGATTTTAGCTTTTCAGGCACAGAACCGTACTTGGTATAATATGCAATGTCATTGTTAACTATTTTTTAAGGAGAAAAGTTGACAAGAACCCTAATACATTTGACCCCCTCTTTTATTATTATTATTATTATTATTACTACTTAAATTTAAGTTCTAACTTGGAAAAGAAAGCATGGTCAATATATCTAACGTCCCATATTTTCTCTTCCCTAATGTCCCATATTTTCTCTTCCCTCGTGGATTTAATTGCATAGAATGAACTAGGCCTTAATCCTATCTGATTGGGGTTTGATTAAATTGCGTATGAGTTTATATAATTTTCTTCTTTCTTCATGAGAAAAGATAGCATTAAAAGAAAATATAATCTATAATGAATATTGGTGAAATATGCATTCTTGAATACCGTTACTTTTTTTTACTGAGTATATCCTCTTAGAAGCAAATCTTACAAGTCTTTCCTGTTTTGTGCTCATAGATAACACGCAGGGATGAGGAAATGGCACCTTTTGTTGCAAGTCTAAAGCGCAATTACATATTTGGTGGAATTTGTAGCATTGCTGCGAATGCATCTGTCAAGGTTTGCCTACACTCTTATTTTGGGTTTTAGAATTTTGTTTTTGGGCTTCAAAATGTTTGTTTCAAATTGTAGTCCCAAGAAAAATTTCAGTTTCTTGTTCACTGCTAATGAGAAAAGGCAATGTCTCATTAGGCATTGGCTGATATGAAATCCATCAACCTTTTTGGGGTCCAGCAGATATGCCGAAATTCAATTGCACTAGAACAGGTAACTTTTGTTCCATGTAAATTGTCTTCTGTTCTTGAAAACTGATTTGAATGAAATGCAATTATATCTGGGAGAAAATATATATTTTCCATTGAACAAAGTTTTGTGGAGGAATCTCCTCCAACCCATTACATGGTGCTTCATAATACCATCCATGTGTATTTTTTTAACAAGTCACATGACTCATTAAATAGGTCATATGACAAAGTACAGTTCACGTGAGTAATTTTCTCAATTGCCAGTGGGTTGGAGATTTTCTCCAAACTGGTTTGGAGGTAAACATTTCCATTTGATATAAGTTGACATTAGGCAGAGCGCTGATGGTACACTAACTTTAGAACTTGGGTGATTATATATTACTAACCCTTAAAACCATAAAGCCAAACCCAATTCGTGTAAATGAGACTGCTGGTTTTGCTTTTATTTTATGATACAATACTACCTTCTTCACTTTTTCATTTATTTATTTTCCATTTTTATGGCACTACAGGCCCTGGCAGCTATCCCATCAATTAACAGTGAAGCTGTACAGCAGAGGCTGGATCATGTCCGTACTTACTATGAACTTCTAAACATGCCATTTGAGGCAAGTAATCTTACCTTACAGTTTCTTGCTATAAGTTATTGTGTTGCCACTAGGCACCAGTAATTAGTGTCTCTGTTCTTGTTTATAGGCATTGCTAGCCTTCATCATGGAGCACGAACGCCTGTTTACAGCTGCAGAGTGAGTTGATATGACTGTCTAACTGTTTTCTCTTAGTTGGAGTACTGTGTGAAGTTGGTGAATAACATATCTTATTGTCTTTGACAGGTATGCTTATCTTCTAAAGGTCCAGGTTCCAGGACGAGAGATTCCTGCAGATGCACAAGATCGCATATCAGAGATTTTATCCCATTAGCTTTCCTAGTTCTGGACATTGATCTAATTGTTTTGTATCTAGTTGTAAGAGTTCTCTGTTCTAGGTGTGGCGTGTCATTGTCATGCAAAAGATTTGATTATTTTTTCTCAAGAGAAGGTGGATGCTGGATTGGATGAAGACGCAACTTCCTAGGAAGTCACCACTTAGCACGAGCCATACCGTGGTTTAGTTTGTGACATTATTCTGGTGAGGGTGATTTTGTTGCATTTCTTATTATAATTTTTTCTTGTGTAGTATCAATTTTGGCGCTTGTGTTTTCCTTTGGGCTTTATGAAGCTTCAGTTTAGCAAATCTTGAGAACAAAAAGAAAATCCCATGTATATTTCCGATGTTTATTATTTGTAAATCATTCAAGTATAAATTTCCACAAAAACTTCCACTCTCTCAAGACTTAAAAACTCCTTTCTTTCCCTGGAAGATAATTCTTATTTTATTATTTCTGGTAGGTTTTTACCTGCTAGTCTACTGATTGTGGATAATTCCAAAACCGCAGTTGCATGTTTATTTTTTGGTGGTGGTATTGGTTTCATAATTTTCTTTGTGCGTTTTTTAGGCCAAACTCGTGTTCTATTATTCAGGTAATAAATGGCAAAATATAAATATAAATTCTATGTTCCATTCAAATGGGTGGCTTAACTGACGGGGGAATTAAGTGGTTTAAAGGTGGAAAATGGCAGGCTGTTAAAAAAGAAATAGCTTTTCGTTTACTAAGGTTGCGTTTGGGAACAGATTATAAAGTCAGTTTATTTTACTATTTAGCTTATTTTTGCTATTATTTATGAGTCTCACTACACTTTTGGGTACTATTCATGGGTCTTACTGTACTATTTCAACTAGTTTTTACCTTTATCTATAGTGCTTTCAGCAAAAAGTTTTCAATTTTAGCTAAATAAGTTATTCCTAAAAGGACTGAAAATGGTCGTTCATTTGATCCTAAAACTCAGTTGTGCCGGATTTCCATTGTCTTTCATAATTCTAGCTTGAGCCCTGTCATAATAAAATTCTAGGCTAAGTCCTCACTAATTTCTAAGGATTGCGCTACAGGCAGGAATTGCAGGAAACTAAGAAAGTCTATAATTCTATTCATGGAAAAATTAATTTGGTTCTTTGACAGATGATTAACAATATCAAATAATTGATGATACTTTGGAAAAACAAAATAAAATAAAATTTGGCTTTGAAATATGTGGAGTAAGGAGATAGTTGGTTTGTATCTATAGTCAAAAGATCTTTTTAATTAGTCATGTAACTTGTTTATATATTAAAATGGATGGTATTATGTATCTTCACACAACTGGGTTTGAGGAGATTCAAAACCAAATTGATTTGGAGACAACTGTCCAATAAGTAAGCATTTTCTTACAAGGTTTGCAGTGAGATCACAGTTAGAAAAACATTCGCTATTACAAGATTTAGTTTGAGTCTACAATTGAGGAACAGTGAGGATGCAATCATTTCCCATCCATCAATCAATATATATATATATATAAAAGAGACCTCATGTGACAGTGCATGAAATTCTGCCAAGTGGCACATTTTTTGCAATAGTCTTTCTATTGACTTTCCTCCCACCTTCTCTCAACTTTTCATCTCCCCCATCGAATCGAATTGGCTAACATTAAATTGTCACTCGCTTAGAATTAATAACCAATTACTCACGTTCAATGCTTTGGACTTTCCAAGTTGATTCATTTCACTATTATTAAATTTACTACTATCTTCCCCACTTTATTCTCTTCTTAATCTTCAGTTGTCCTTTGGAATTTTCACAGCTAACCTTCAGTTTTCTAAACCAATCAAGGACACATGAACGAAATGATCTATATATCACTAGTATCAACTTTTGTCTATTGGTATAATTTTTCTTTATGGTAGCCCTCATATGTCATATCTAAGAATCAACTTTTATGAGCGATCAAGAAAGCAGTGGGTTTTCATTGTTTTCTTAATTTAACTAGTGTTTAAGGTGAGATTCATCTTTTTAATTAATTCATTGTATAGGTAGCGATTAGTTGCGAAGAGAGATTATAAATATTGATTTTTGGCTTTTTTTTTTTGGTTAATTTAATAGTGGGAATACTATGCTTTTGTTGGTCTTTGATTTATAAACTTTGAAGTTGGTAAATAATTAATGTAAACCTTCATCCTGTTAATAGTCTTCCATTATAATACATTTCTCATTGTTCATTGTGCATTATCATGAAGATTGACAGTATTTGAATATCATTAGAGCATAAGGTTTGATCCACTTGAATTTTCACTCTTCAAATAGAAAAAAAAAAAAAAAAAATCACCAACAATTTTGATTTTCTTTAGATTTTTTTAATGGTAGTTATTTTTTTCTTTTTTAAAATTGGTTTTGATTTGCGGTGCTTTTGTAGTTGCCATTGGTGAATAATGTATAAGTAGATCCGATAGTTGTGCAAATTGATAGGCTCAATTTGGTTCTACATGAGAACTCTGATATGGATGCATATAAGAGTCCGGTCAGGTATTGTTAGTTACTTGCTAACTTGCTTAATGTTATGTTGTTCTATATTAGAGTGAGATTCATTAGATTTTTAGTATGTTAATGCTTATATTGTTTGTTAAAAATGTTTTCCAGAGATGAATGCACCCTGCTTTGCCCAATTGACATGATATAAATGTTGCTCCATTTGCAATATATCAAGAAGTCTATATTACTTCCAGATATTTAGCAAAACCAAACATTTAAGATTTCCCTTTATTTCTATTCAAGGAAAATTAACAATTTGGAAGCTCTATGCTGGATATTCCTAAAATCTATGTGTTAAAAAATGTGTTGTAGCTTTAGATTGAGAAGGAAGATGAGAGCTTTTCTCCTTTGACTTTTATTTTAGTGAAATCATTTTGTTTCCCTTCATTGTTTTGTTTTGCATTTATATTGTATTTTTCTCTTGAGAAATTGGAATTTTAATACATCTCATTTTCCTTATGTCAAAGGCTTCAACAAAATCTTGGCAAAAAAAAAAAAAAAATTGGTTAAGTTGAAATTTATCAAGGAGTTTGCAGGTGGTAAGCAAAATGAAATAGGCTATGAAGAAGAAGAGAAGTTTTGCCTCAAAATAGTTCCATCCATAGACACTCCATGGTGATGCTTGTAATTGGTAAGTGCATAAAAAAGTTCAATATGTACTAAATGCTTCTATTTTTTAATTAAGTTTTTAACCTTTATTTTCAAAACCCATCCTCCGATACTTCTCTATTCTTTCTCTTTATGTCTCTCATTTTCTCGTGTTCTCTTGCATTATTCACCAGGACCTACATAGATTCTAATCCCAGAAAGCCATGAACTTTTTCCAGCTCAGCCTTTTGCTCACCCCAAGAATAAATGTTATGTTAATGAAAAATTGAATTGATTTAACACAACTTATTACTATATGTCTATGGTATATTGAGAAATTCTTATTGAAAATTTAACTGCAATATTTTTATGAATTGATAAAATGGTGTTACTTAATGTTATTACTTTTAACATAAGTTCAACATTTCTACTTAGCATTTTCATATAGTAGCTTACAACAATATCAACGCATCACACGGGCCCCCTACTAGTTATATTTAAAGTGAGAACAGCATACTCCAATTGTGATGAAGGAGCTGTTCGTGGAGCATCATCCTGAGAACCAAGAAGCTATTTGCCACAAAGTCAATTGCAACCCGTTAATAAGATACAAGAGTGTTACATTAACAGAGTGGAAGTCAAGGCAACTGATTCCATCAGTCAATAACACAATGTACTTTTTGTTCACTAAAACTTTGATTACCTATAAAAAATAGTTAAGAAACTCTACATTAATTTTGAGTGTGACTTTTTTGAGCCAGTAATGTTTTAAATTTATCTTCAAATCCTTCTTAAACTCATCAAATAACCTGAATTCATCATTACAAGTTCATGACAAGTTCATGAAACAAGGACAAATGGGGATCCTGTACAGAGTTTTTGGGTTCAAAGGCCTTTGGAGTACCTCTATGATTTCATAAACTGAAATTCTAGAAACACTTTTGTATCTACATAGAAGAACATGAAGGAATCTCAATATTTTTTTTTCCTATATGTACCTCAATGTCAATTTAGGCATGAGAATGACTTGGTTTTTACCATAACTGGTCACAGACCCATGTAATGCTTGAGAATATATAATTACTTTGTAATGTGGTATAATGTATGATTAATTTTCTAAAATTTATTGAAGATAATTTGTTCTCAATAAAATTTGAACTATTTTTAAAAGTATTTTCAATCTCTCTATCTCTATTCTACACATATATCATTCTATTATTTTGAGTTTTTTTTTTTTTTTTTTGGGAAAAAATTGGGTGTGTTTAATTGATATTATTATTATTATTATTATCTTTTTAATTGAGAAGAGTTATTATTCTTTTTTCAAGTGATCTATATTATTCAAACTTTTGTTATAGTGTGTTATGTTTTCCTTTTTTACTTTTACAACTAAATATTTTTAAGTTTCAAATTAATTATTTAGATTTCTCATTCTCTTAAGGAGATTGTCATGTTAATCAAATCTCATCACAAATTTAAAATTGATATTACTCAAATAATTGATAGGGACATTCAATATTACAATTTCTCTTTGATTGTTAAATGTCATCCTATTGCATTATAAAGAATTAAAAATAGTTAATAAGAATTTTTCTTTTTGGTTCTCGTTTATTGTTAAATGTTATCCTATTCTATTATAAAGAATTAAAAATAATATATAAGAATATAATATTATTTTATTACATAACATGATTTGGATAATTTGGTGTTTATTATTATATCTTTCATTTTTACTTTTTTTCCCCCTTTTCATCTTATTTTATTTACCAATTAAATTCAGTCACATCTTCCATATCATTTAATTATTTATATTTTCTCACATTTTTTATTTTTAAAAATTAAACATATAATATTTTACTTAAATTCAAGTAAATAAAATTGTCAAATTCTCACTTCCAACATATCTAAGAATTAACTCAAACCAAAACACAGAGAGAGAGAGAGAGAGAGAGAGAGAGAGAGAGAGAGAGAGAGAGAGAGAGAGAGAGAGAGAGAGAGAGAGAGAGAGAATAATAACATATTCTAGGAGAGAATGTGAGAGAAATGGCAAAATTATATAAAATAAGATGAGAAGAAGAATATTCAAAAGAAAATGTATAATTGTAAATAACAAATTATCCAAACTATGCTACGTAATAGAATAATATTTTATGATTATATAAAATCATTGGATAGCATTTAACAATCAAATAAAATAAAATAAAAAAGATAACAAATTAAAATATAACCAAATGCATCAACCCAAAGTAGAGTTCAATAAAAACATTCTTCAACCTAAATTAGATGTGCAACAAAGAATTAAAAATTCAGAGAGAGAGAGAGAGAGAGAGAATATTCACTTATTTGTGTGGGCAAAATATAGAGAGAATGGAAGAGAGAAAAGCAAATATTTATAGTAAAAAAAATGGAGAGAAGAAGAGTCAAAATAAAAAGGAATATGAAGGGATGGAAGAATTGTAAGGTTAAGGTATAGAGTAGTGGGGAAATAAAAAAGTTAAAAGTGAGAAAAATGTTGGAGGAAGAGTAATTGTAAGGTGATAAATTAATAAGGAGAAAAATTATTAAAAAGGAGAGAGAACATGTTAGAAATAAATGGATGATGTGGTCGCTAATGTGGCTCAACATGAGTATAGTAACAATAAATGCTACACTTCAATTTTATATATATATATATATATAGACAGCTTCTAGAAGATATATATATATATAGACAACTTCTAGAAGCATTAAGGACTCCTTGAAACTCTTAGGACAATAATACACATTAAAAAAAAATACTGTAGTTATAGACAACTTCTAGAAGATATATATATATATATATATATACATATAGACAACTTCTAGAAGCATTAAGGACTCCTTGAAACTCTTAGGACAATAATACACATTAAAAAAAAAATACTGTAGTTACTAATTCCGACAATTGGGATCTTTCTAGGATAAGAAATTATATGTAATATTCTGGACTTTCTCCAACAATCAGATTATTGAATGATAACTACAGCATGTACAGCAGAAAATTCTGGATGCTCCTAGATTTCTTAAAAAGATGTCTCCAAAAATAAATTTATTGCAGAGTAACAACAACAAACATATTTTGCAAATTCACAATTACGAATACAGTAATACTTATTCTCAATGCCCAAACATTAGATTAACTAGTGTCATTCACAAGCAGGCTATTTTATCAACATATTCATAAGCAAAGTTTATAATTCTAAGAAAACTAGAAAAGGCTGCAAAGTTACCATTCACTGCCAAATTGGCAATAGCTCCAAAAGCCACTCTAAGAATAGTTGTATTTTCCGATGATCGGAACAGCATAAGCAAAGCATCTAAACCCCCTTCCTCCACAATCCTTTTCTGATTAATATCTGAGAGTAAATGAAACGTTAGTCGGTATTCATAACAACAATGCTCCTACTCATCGACTCTTCTAGAAAAAAAGAAACATAGCAATGACACCTGAAGTAGAAAAGAGGCATATTAACTAAAAGAGTAGTTCTATGACACCTAAACTAGATGTTATATAGAAGGGACATATAATCTTCTGCCATTGGCTATGAATATTG
Organism: Quercus lobata; assembly: GCF_001633185.2. Taxonomy (NCBI): domain Eukaryota; kingdom Viridiplantae; phylum Streptophyta; class Magnoliopsida; order Fagales; family Fagaceae; genus Quercus; species Quercus lobata. The sequence goes on from NC_044911.1 coordinate 54,340,497, forward strand.
TGAAATCAACCAAACAAAAGCACATGACTATTTAAAAAGAGAGGCACCTACAACATGAAGAAATGACCAAGCTAATGTGTAACCGAGAAATACAAAGAGAAGTTGCTCTTGAACATAAAATAAACCAAATAAATAAACATCTTCAACTGCTTTTGAGTTTGTAAAGGGAGATATGCACAAGTTACTTATGTTTGAGGCTCCTGTCTTCGTATGCATAAATTATCTATTTATGTGTACATATGTATGCAAGCATGTAGATTCTTACTAAAATTGTTCCAAATTTATAGATTTCATGTGAAAATGGAGATATTTTGAGATCTGGCAACTTGTCAGAGTCATAAAGAAAGTTTAAACTTTTGAGGTGAATATTCTTGTGTAAGTTTAGATCTTTAGGATTTCATTTTGAGTTCAACTTGGACAACAACAACAACCAAATCTTAATCCTAAAATTTTGGGGTTGACCATGGATCCTTAATAAACTAATCAAGTCAGCCCCAAGTATTATTTAATTTATTTTCCATCATTCTAATATATCTAAAGTCATAATCTTTGTTACCTCCTTACTTGCAATTTAATATAGAAGTAGTGTTGGATAGGCAAATGAAAATGAGTTATTGGGCATATAGTAGAAGAAATTTCTTATGAAACAACTTCAACAACATGATGCTTTGTTTATGTTATTTGAATATTTTATTCTAAGTTATTTTTAATTATCTAATATAAGTAAATTTACTTATATATGCTATCTCTTTAGGCCATTTAAGACATACAGAGGATGAACAGTTTGTAAACAATACTAGGCAAAGGCGACATGATTACAACAAATAAAAATTTGAATATCTGTATATGTTTTGTTTTAAATGAAGATGGTGTTGTGACCACAAAAAATCTGAAGACCAAGTTCCCCCCCCCCCCCTCTTAATAACGATATTAGTACTAATATGTCAAAGAATTTCATACTGATATGTTGCATTCTTCTGCTAAAGGAGGTAGAATTTCTATTTTTGAAAATAGATAGAGCACCAAATTATTCCAAAACATGCTCTTAGAAAGCTTACACATGAATAATGGTGAGAGTTTAGTAATACAATCAAATGAAACAGCTAAACTACAAGGCTCTTGGCACCTTTTGAGTTCCTAATAAAAATTGTTTTGTTTTTTTATTGATAATAAGAAATACTGAATGATTGTATTGTATTTCATAATCAAAGAATATGCATGTGTGCCTTTATATAGGAGGCATATGTGTGCATTACAAGTAAGCATATGTGTGCGGTACAAGTAAAGTGTAGTACAAGTATAAGTGTGCTATACAAGTAAACTAGCTGGGCCTAAAGCCCATAACATAATATACGTTAACAGCCCCCCTCAAATTCAAGGTGGATGTGAGATCAGCTTGAGGTTGTCAACCAAATCACGAGTGCGTCCCTTAGGAAGTGACTTGGTGAATATATCTGCAAGTTGATCTTTGGAGGAGACGGAGAAAAGCTTAAGAGCACCATGGACAAGATGATAACGGATAAAATGACAATCAATCTCGATGTGTTTAGTTCGTTCATGGAAGACATCATTGTGAGCAATATGAATAGCACTCTGGTTGTCACAATAAATGAGAGTACCAGAGGATGTGGACACATCCAAATCCTTAAGAAGCCATCGTAACTAAAGGAGCTCAGATGTGGTATCAACAAGAGCACAATATTCTACTTCAGTACTGGAGTGGGCCACAAAAGTTTGTTTCTTACTTCGCTAAGAAATCAAAGAAGAACCAAGGAGAAAGCAATAACCTATAGTGGACCTGCGATCAGTGGGATCTCCTGCCCAATCAGCATCAAAGAATGCACGAAGTACAAGAGGAGACTAAGCTGAGTAGAAAAGGCCATGGAAGAGAGTGCCCTTCATGTATTGAAAAATGCGCAGAACAGCAGTATAGTGAGTTAATCGTGGAGCAGACAGATACTGGCTCACCTGATAAACAGCATAAGAGATGTCTGGATGAGTAACTGTGAGATAAACTAGGCTACTAACCAATCGTCTGTAAAGAGAAGGATTAGACAATGGTTTCCCCCCCCCCCCCCCCGAGGGTGTCAAATGCGTATTAAGCTCAATCGGAGTGTCAACAGTTTTGCTATCAGTGAGTCCAGCTCGAGACAAAAGGTCAAAAGCATACTTGGCTTGAGTAATATAAAGACTATCTGTGGAATGAGTAATTTAAAGACCCAAGAAGTAGCTGAGATGTCCAAGATCTTTCATCTCAAATTGCTAACTGAGAAAATCCTTAAGTTCTTGAATGCCACCGAGGTCATCACTAGTTATGATGTCATCACCAGTTATGATCATATCATCCACATATAGAAGAAGCAAAATGGTGCCTTTATCAGTATGACGAAGAAATAAGGCAAAATCATATGGACTGGCAGTGTAACCCAAGCGAAAGATACTGGAGCTGAACTTGGCAAACCAAGCTCGTGGAGCTTGTTTAAGGCCATAGAGTGCACGTCAAAGGTGACAAACTTTGTTTGATTCAACAGAGAGACCAGGAGGAGGTTGCATATAGACTTCTTCACTCAGATCCCCATTAAGGAATGCATTTTTAACATCCATCTGAAAAAGATCTCATTTATTAGCAGCAGCAACAGCTAAGAGGGCATGAACAGATGAGATACGAGCCATTGGAGCAAAGGTCTCTTCATAATCAATCCTATACTCCTGTGTAAAACCTTTAGCAACAAGACGAGCCTTGTAGTGCTCAATGGACCCATCAGAGTGAGTCTTAATCTTATAGATTCACTTACAGCCAACCACAGACTGTCCAGGAGGGAGAGTGACCAAATCCCAAGTATGGTTTTTGGTTAATGCATCAAGTTCCTCTTTCATTGCAATCTGCCATAAAGGGTTAGTGGAGGCCTCACGATAGGTTTGAGGCTTGTGAAGAGTAGCAAGGGCAGTATAACAATGATAGTCAAGTAAATGTGTAGGAATGGATCTTACTCGGGTTAAGTGGCGAGGTGGAATGTCTTGTGGAAGATCTTCAAGCGGAGTAGGATCAGGGGACCCAGGCTTAAGGCGGGGTAGCTCGTCATCAACTTGTTCATCTTCGACCTGTCTAGGAGAAGCAGCAAAAAAATTTGGAGAGAAGTCCAAGGAAGGATCAAAAGTATTTGTAGAAGGAACAGAAGACTCATCTGGAAAGATTTCCAAAACAGAGGAGGTAGTCAGGGAAGAACGAAAGTGAGAAAGTTCAACAAACAATCGGTGTTCCCAAAAGACAACATTATGAGAAATACGAAGACGATGAGAGATAGGATCATAACACCTATACCCCTTCTGAGTTTCGCCATAACCAAGGAAACAACAAAGTCTAGATCGAGGCTCAAGTTTTTTGTGTTCATGAGATTGAAGAAGAACGAAACAGACAGATCCAAAGGAGCGAAGGTGATGATAGTCAGGGGGTGACCTAAACAGATGCTCATACGGAGTCTGATTATGGATGACAATGCTTGGAATGCGATTAATCGCATGAACAGCATGAAGAGCAGCTTCACCCCAAAATGGGGCAGGAACTTTAGCAAAAAGAAGAAGAGCACGAATAGTGTCAATAATATGACGAAATTTTCTTTCGGTTCGACCATTTTGCTGAGAGGTACCTGGACAAGTTAGATGATGTACAGTGCCATAGGAATGTAACAGAGCTTGAAACGCATATTGAGTATATTCAAGAGCATTATCAGATCGAAAAGTTTTGATACATTTGGAGAATTGTGTTTCAACCATTTTTGTAAAGTTACTATATATTGGTAAAATTTCAGAACGAGATTTCATAGGAAAGATCCAACTATAACGAGAATAATTATCAATAAAAACAACAAAATATTGAGATCCACAAATACTAGCAACAGGAGAAGGTCCCCAAACATCAGAATGAATTAACTCAAAAATACTATTAGAAATGGATTCACTATTATTGAAAGGTAAAGCTGGCTGTTTTCCTAATTGACATGAAGTACAATCAAAATTGTCTTTGGACACAGAACCCAACAGACCCTTAGAAGTTAATTGTTGTACCCGAGAAGACGGTGCATGACCAAGACAAGAATGCCAAAGTGCGAGAGATGGTAAGGAAGAAACTGCAGTAGCTGTAGCAGCAACAGAAACAGGAGCAACAGGTGGAAGATGAAGATTGTCCATGGGAAACATACGCCCAACTCTAGGACTGGTCCTAAGCTCTTGCCCTGTCCTCGGATCCTGCACAATACACCCAGAATAGTAAAAAATAATGCGATAACCTAGTTCAGCTAATGGTCCCACATAGCACAAATTATAGGATAGGTCAGGTACATGGAAGACTCCAGGAACAGAGGTTAGAGGTCGAAACAAAACCTAGACTATTTCCATGCAAGGTGGAACTATCAGCTATATGAATATTTAGAGGATGTGGTGCAGGGTCAAGTTTGGAGAATAAGGACAAGTGAGGTGTCATGTGATTGCAACAGGTAGAGTCAAAAAGCCAAGTTTGAGACTTACTAGGTAGAACTAAGAGAACAGTAGAAAGAGATGCATTACCGGCCATATGAACAGCCTAAGCTATGATCTCCCGTAGTTCAATGGGGAAGAGGTTGATAGTGGATCTAGAAGATTGAGACTCAGCTGAAGTGGAAGCCATTGGCGGAGTAGGCTCAGTGTTAGCAACAACAGCAGTAGATTTGTTGCGACGGTAACAAGTCTCAATGGTGTGGCCAAGACGCTTGCAATAATTGCAAAACTTTTTGTTGGTCTGCTTGCGACGATTGCTAGAGCTAGAGGAATCACCTGATTGCTAAGATTGCTCTATGAGTGGAGCAGAAGGAGTAATAGCCAAAACATTAAACTTATTATGAGCTTGAAGGGTTGCAAGACGAGTTTCTTCTTTAACCAACTCGTTCACAGCAGTATCAAGAGAGGGAGCAAGACTGCGATTTAGGAGCTGACCTCGAATGGGCTCAAAGTTCTTGTGAAGTGACATCAGGAATTCATAGAGGCGAAATTCATCTCTAATGGAAGCATATTGCTGAGCATCCTTTGAGCATACCCAAGTTGGATCAGAAAGGTCAATTTGGTCCCAAATGAAGCGAAGCTAATCATAGTAGTCATTGATGGATTGCCCTAGTTCTTGCCTGAGTTGATGCAATTCAACCACTAACTAATATTTCATGGATCCGTGAGTAGTAGAGTACCTTTTGGCCAACATATCCCATGCTAATTTTGCATCATCAAAGCTGCCCAACAGATTGGAGATGGAGGGAATGGAAGTGTTCCGAATCCATGTGAGGATCATATGGTTGTGACTATCCCATTCAATCATGCGACCAAGGAAGGCAGCATCTTCTTCACTTGCTCCCTTGACAGGAATGGTGACTGCACCAGTATAGTAATGCTAGAGCATGCGACCCTTAAGAAAACTGCACATAACTTGAGACCAAGATAAGTAATTCTTGTTCCCCTCCAATATAGTATTGATGGGGCGAGGAAGAAAAACATCATTTTTATCCATTTAGAGACACAATATGCAAAAACAGACTACAAAAATGAAATTTACGCGAAAAACTGGGTAAGGAGAACTTGGACTACAAAAGTCAACCCTGGAGAAAAGTCAACAGACGGTCAAAGTCAACGGTCAATGGACGATCAGCATATGACGTCACCAAGATGACGTGGCGCTGACGTCAGCAAATGACTGGATGCTGACGCAGCTAGGGTTGACGTGGCGTAGATGACGTCACGGGTGACGTCAGCTTGAACTTGGGATTGCGTGTGTGGCGCATGGAACGTGTGAGGCACTGACGCAGAAACTTCAGGCGGCGCGTGAAAGCGCGTGCCGGCTCCGATGACTGCGTGGCTTTCACCGATGGGTAGATTGTTTCAAGATGATCTCAGTGATACCTTCAGAAATGTGATCGGAGCAATATTCGCGGCGGGATAACACGTGCAGTGATCTATGCGGTGTTGGACTCCTCAGCGACAGCGGCTACAGGTCCGGAACTCAAAGACAATGGCTGGAAGACGTCGGAGGTTCAACGACGAGAGGCTGTAGTGACTGTTGTGATGGTGGAAGCGATGTTGAGAGTGGAGTAACACCAATAAAGACAAGACTGCTAAGAAAAGGTCAGAGCAATGGCTCTGATACCATGTTAAAAATATTGAATAATTGTATTGTATTTCATAATCAAAGAATATACATGTGTGCCTTTATATAGGAGGCATATGTGTGTGGTACAAGTAAGCATATGTGTGTGGTACAAGTAAAGTGTAGTACAAAAACTAGCTGGGCCTAAAGCCCATAACATAATATACGTTAAAATATTGATAATAGAAAAATTATTTTATTAATTATAGTGCGTATATATTTATCACATTTATATAAAACAGGAAAGGCTCTAGGGTAAGCCTTTAGCAACAATTTTCAAAATAGTTGGCTTAGACCCAACCATGCGGTCAATGGCAAAGCCAAATTTTTTTTTCAAGAGGAGCCAAGTCAAATGTATCATTGTATTCCGGTAGCTTTGACTCTCTATATAAACACATGTGACTTTATTTTTGGAAAACAACAAAAATATTTTGCTAAAGAGATTTACTTATATATTTTTATTAACTTATACTTTAAATGCTCCTGAAATCAATGACTTTTATATGAAAAAAAAGTCCATATTAAAAGTAAAATAAAGGAGACAACAATAAATTAAAGAACATTTATACCTTTTTTATAAAATAAAATTTAATTAATATTTTAAAATTTTTAACAGTAAATAGAGAGGGAGGGGGCATTTTTGGAAAATTTAGGGGGGATCATGACCCCCTCTAGCCCCCCCTCCCTTTGCCTATGTATGCGGCAGTGACGATTTCAGTTGCTACAAACCAGTTTTTTGGTAGTGTTATTGTTATGAGAAAGATATGTCTACAACATTTTTACAACTAATTCTAAGTGGCAGGTTGTTACTGGTTGTTATTGTTAGGGCAAAAAAGTAATCTTAGTGTTAGTTTCAAATTTGAACCAATAACAACTAACCATCTGTGATTTGTTGTAAAAATATTGTACACGTAGCATCTTTCTATTGTTATTGTTATTGTTATATGTATTGTTATTGCTATTGTTATCGTTATTGTTATTGTATTTCTTCTTATTGCTGTTATTATTATTATTTATTTATTTTTGGTAGTATCTCTTTGTTTCATAGAAAAGTGACTAAATTTTGAGATAGAGTAGAATGGAGGCAAAGAATACAATGGTTTACCTTAACTAATATGTTGAGAATCCATAGCTGACCCCAAAATTTTGGGACTAAGCTTTATTTGTTGTTATCGTTGTAGTACTATGTCTTTCTTTGTGTTTATCTTAATTGTACTAATATATTCTTTTGTCTAGAAGGTTGTTTGCAAAAATAGTGGATTGGAATGTCAAACATGTAAAAAAGACAAATTTTTGAGAATTTTTTCTGAACTTATGGGAAAAGAAAACTATCAAATTTCACTTCTTGTTTCAACTTTCAACAAGTCTTTCTTGGCTATCAATTTTATCAATCTCATATAAATGGTATCATTTTCTTTTTCAATTTTTTTTTTTTGTTTTTGTTTTTGTTTTTTTTTTTTTGTATTGGGACTATTTTCAAGTTCAATTTTTATTTTTAATAAAACTTATATTACTAATAATTTATCAATACATGCATGTGCAATGGCTAATGCAATGTCCTATTTTGTTAATAACTACAGGAGACACATCATCAGTTAATTCTTTGCAATCAAATCATCAGACGTTTATCAGCGCTAACCCCCACTATCAACCACAGAGCTAAATGTGTGATAATTGTCTTTGTATACACTATATATAATAGAGGATTCTCAAGTCCAAATTAGAGGGATGCTTGTAAGCTTGATGATATTTTATTAATTATGGATTTTTCATTATGTATCTTGTGTTATACAAATTGATTGTTACTTATGACTACCTTATTGAAAGAGAAATCCTATCTTAATGTGTCATATGACTAACTCATTCTTTTTGCTACTAAGAACCATTAAAAATTTATGTATAAATAATGTCATATATTACTTAGTTGTGACACAACACTTTTTTTAATTCATTGGAGGGTAATAGAGAGATATATATATATATATATATATATATTTTTTTTTTTAACTACACAACAATTGTTCCATCTCCTCTAGTGGTTGGCATTGAGTCTTAAACAGCCATAGGTAAATTACAATTATACCAATAAAGGAGAACAAAATGTATAAGAGAAATTTACTTGACGAACCCAATGCCTCAATAAAGGAAAAACAAATTCATATTTATCTTTAAGTTGGTAATCCAATTGGTGATTGCTCCTAATCTAAAGCATCTATGCCTCAAACCTCATTCTTATTTTTCATCTTTTCATCAATAGGATCCACTCCTATCATTGAGCAATTCTTCATTTTGAATCCTATATTTTCTTATATTTTCATTTATCCATCATAAGAGTTACAATGAACCAATATTTGATACAATATAACCTTGTTTAATTCCAGAATAGAAATTTAAAGAATACAATGTTTTAATATAAATACTTTTTTATCTTTAATTAACTTTTTTTATATAAGGTCATGAGAAGTTTTATGTAGAGCTCAAAGCAACCATATATAGTGGTCATCATAAGCCGAAAAAACACTCTTAATAGTTTTTTTTTTTTTTTTTTTTTTTTAAGAAAAGTAGAAAAATCATTATAAGATGGGGTAACAAAACTAGGCAACTTCTATTTAGCACAATGACTGGGATCCAACCAAAGACTAGACCTAGATTTGGGCAAATTAATCAGTTCTTAATCTTCACGGATGATCTAAAATATAAATGTTCTAGTTGTTTTGTTCCTTATCAAACAACATATGCATATTAATGCATTTTATCAAGGTCACCGTCAGAAATCTGTCACAAGACACGCAAGTCAAGCGGTAATTCAAGATAAGCAAGAGGATACTGTAGAATGCACAAAATGAAGGAAAAAGAAACAGAAAAGAAAAACGATAGTGTTGTAGTTTGTATTTGACAAAACGACATGTAGTTTTAGTATAGTTGTAAACAAAGTTTAGCGTACACACATGCCACACGTGTCAAAGTTTGTTATTTCTATTTTCAAGTTGGTTAAGTTAGTTTCTTTGTTTTGGAGCTAGATCAGATTGTATATAAACTCTATTCTCAATAATTAATAAGACTAAGAAATCATTTTTACCAAATTCAGTTTTTGATATGATATCAGAGCCTAAAAATTTCTAGGGTTTTTTCTTTGTTCTTTGTCTTTGTTTTTCTTTGCTTCTTTCAAGGTTCTTGAAGCTCATCAATGGCTGCCACAGCAAGTGCTTCTTCCTCTGAACCTCCTTCTTCCTCACAAGACTCATACAATCCAAACAATCCTCTGTTCTTGCACCATGGAGAAAATCCCGGTGCTGTTCTCACTTCTTAGCCACTAATTGGAGGAGAGAACTACCCTGCTTGGGCTCATTCTGTGAGAAAATCTCTCATTACCAAGAATAAACTTGGTTTCATAGATGGTTCTATAACGACCCAAGGAAAAGCGCTAGCCACATCTGCACTATACCTCAAAAGGACTAGTTACAATTGAAGCTCTTTGTAATTGTTAATAAAGCCAAGATCTACCCAGTAAATACCCAATGTGGGACTCATTACAGACCCACACACATCACACAATCAATCAAATTGGGGTATCACAATCTGTCACGCCCCGCTCTTGTGTGCATGATATCGTCCTCTTTGGGCGGCCCAAAGGCTCTCTTAGTCCTTCAAGGTTTTGTTCTTCCTTAAGTTGCGCTGGGGTAAAGGCCTCATACACAACAAGGGAGGGCATTTCTTATAAGCACATTCTCATGTGCTTCCTTAGGCAATGTGGGATTTCATGAAATGCAAGACCCCCTTTTGGGTCACTACAATCCACCCCCCTTACGGGCACATGCGTCCTCGCGTGTGGGGCCTATACTTTCGATTAGGGCATGGCTTTGATACCATTTGTCACGCCCCGCCCCTGTGTGCATGATATTGTCCTTTTTGGGCGGCCCGAAGGGGACAATATCATGCACATGGGGGCGGGGCGTGACAAATGGTATGAGAGCCATGCCCTAGCCTGAAGTGTGGGCCCCACACGTGAGGACGTGTGTGGCCGTAAGGGGGGTGGATTGTAGTGACCCAAAAGGGGGTCTTGCATTTCATGAAATCCCACATTGCCTAGGGAAGCACATGGGAATGTGCTTACAAGAAATGCCCTCCCTTGTTGTGTAAAAGGCCTTTACCCCAGTGCAACCTAAGGAAGAATAAAACCTTGAAGGACTAAGAAAGCCTTCGGGCCGCCCAAAGAGGACAATATCATGCACACGGGGGTGGGGCGTGACCTATAGTATTAGAGCCGGCCCGGTAATCCCGTGTGGGCTCAAAGACACTACCCCACAAAGTGGGCCTAACAAGGATGTTAGGGATTTAAGTGGGGGAGATTGTGATACCCAAATTTGATTGATTGTGTGATGTGTGTGGGTGTGTGATGAGTCCCACATCGGGTATTTATTGGGTAGATTTGGGCTTTATGATTCTAAGTGATCTTTGGTGGGATAAAGTTAATTATATCCTTGAATTCACAGCACCTATTTATGATATGCTACGAGTAGCAAACACAGATAAGCCTTGTCTTCATCTTGTGTATGGGATGTGGGATTCAATGATAGAGAAGGTGAAGGCAGCAATATATCGACACGAAGGCTTGGAAGATGATGAGTATAGCTCATTTTGGAGTGTGGTATATGATATACTCATTGATCGATGGACTAAAAATTGTACACCACTACATTGCTTGGCTCATTCCTTTAATCCTAAGTAAGTACATTTATTTTCTATTTTCCTTAGTTCCCCTTTCTAGTAAAACACACGTTTCATCTATATTCGTTTTTTAATCTTTAACTAGGTATTACTCCATTGAATGGCTTTCGAAGAATCCAAAACGCATCTCTCCACATCGGGATCATGAAATTTCTATGGAAAGGAGCAAGTGTTTGGATCGATACTTTGAAGATGAGAATGAATTAAAGGTGGTGAAGTTTGAGTTTGCTGCATTTTCAAGAGGGAGGTTTCCTTCACCAGATGCCTTAACAGATAGGTGGGCCTTACTCCCTTTGGTTTGGTGGCAATACCATGGCTCCGCATTTCCAACTCTTCAATCCCTTGCCTTTAAACTTCTTAGACAACATTGTTCATCCTCATGTTCTGAGAGGAATTGGAGCACATACAAATTCATTCATTCCTTAAAAAGAAACAAAATGGCTCCTGCACGCACTGAAGATTTGGTATATTTGCATTCTAATCTTCGACTCTTGTCAAGGTGCAATGAGGAGTACGTAAATACAGCAACAAAGATGTGAGATATTGCAGGAGAATCTTGAAATGAGAGCGACATACATGGAGGAGTTGGAATTCTTAAGAATACAGCTCTTACACTTGATGAGCTAGAGTTGGAGGCCATGATTATTGGGAATGCTAGCACTAGTGTTACTACTAGTGAAAGTGAAGTTCGAAGTGAAGCTATTGATCTTGATGATGATGATGTTGGTGTTTGATTGTCTTGCTGATTATCTTTTATTTTGTTTTAGTTTCAAACTTGTGAGTTGTATTCTAATTTCCGAACATCATGGAATGTTTTAGTTTCAATCTTGTGGGTTGTATTTAATTTATGAACATCATGTTTTAGTTATTATCTACTATTACTCTTAAATTTGGTATATGTTTGTATAATGTGAAAAAGTATGCTTAGCAATATATTAAAAATATAAATAAAAATATTTTTAATAATTTTTTAATTGTCGAGTCCCGCCACACCCGCACCCACCTTTTTCAAAAATTGCCATGTCCCACACCCGCACCCAAGTCTCGAAACGCACCCGTGTTTCATAGGTTGTAAGCCTGCAAAGGTGCATATGGAACAAAACTTAAAGCTCAATAAGTTTGAAAGGGCTTTGCTCAATGATCCGAGCAAATACAGAAGGTTGGTTGGGAGATTGTTGTACTTGACAATTACCAGACCTGACATCACTTTTGCAATTCACAAGTTGAGTCAGTTCATGGCTAAGCCAAGGAAACCACACCTTGAAGTAGCTCTTAAGGTTCTGCAATACTTGAAAAATGAACTTGGGAAGGGTGTTTTCTTCTCTGCAAGGTCAGAATTACATGTCAAAGGGTTCACTGATTCAGATTGGGCATCATGTCTAGATACAAGAAGGTCTGTCACAGGATACTGTATTTTCATTGGAGATTCTTTGGTTTCTTGGAAGTCTAAGAAACAATCTAATGTTTCTTGGTCTTCTGCTAAAGTAGAATATAGGGCCATGGCATTGGCCACTTATGAGATTGTTTGGATCCTTTATTTGTTGAGACATTCAAGTTGATCATGGCAGAGAAGCCTTATTATTTTGTGATAGCCAATTAGCTCTCCACATAGGTTCTAACCTAGTTTTTCATGAGAGAACCAAGCATATTGAAATAGATTGTCATGTGGTGAGAGATAAGGTGCAAGCTAAGGTGATTAAGTTGATTCATGTGAAGACTCAATGTCAATTAGCTGATTTGCTTACAAAGGCCTTGAACTTTAAGCAGTTTTCTGAACTCTTATCCAAGATGGAACTAATCAATATTCATCAACCATTAGTCCATCTTGAGGGGGAGTATCAAGGTCAGAGTCAGAAATCTGCCACAAGACAAGCAAGTCAAGTGGTGATTCAAGATAAGCAAGAGGATATTGCAGAAGCTCCTAGCTGCAAAATGCACAAAATGAAGGAAAAAGAATCAGAAAAGAAAAACGACAATGTTGTAGTTTGTATTTGACAAAATGACATGTAGTTTTAGTATAGTTGTAAATAGAGTTTAGTGTACACACGTGTCAAAGCCTGTTATTTCTGTTTTCAAGTTGGTTAAGTTAGTTTCTTTGTTTTGGAGCTAGATCAGATTGTATATAAACTCTATTCTCAATAATTAATAAGATTGAGAAATCATTTTTACCAAATTCAGTTTCTGATACATTTTATCTCCAAATATATATATATATATATACACACACTCTTGAGTGTATGGGATAAACGTTTGCAGTATGTGAATTTCAAAGTCTTTTCATTTTGTAACACAAGTTTAGTACAGGGAAGGCTATCTTCTTTATCCTTTTTTTTGTTTTTTTCCTTTAAATTTTTGCTTTTGATCAAGTGACTGAAATCTTCAAAATCTATAAAGTGAAAAGATAAAAGTTAGGGAAAGAATGCCATTACAGAAGTACTAACCAATATCCAAATGAAGAGGGAAGGATAAAAGAAGAAACAGGTTTCACAGGACACTATAAATCAACTATCAGATTATTGTGAAAACAAATTGGTCAGCATCATTTCAGACGTAAAGAAATTACAGGCAAATGAAGTGCACCTTCAGCAGTAAGATTGGCTACCACCTTCACAGCGTGTACTTGGACGTCTGAGTCTTCAGATGTCAACAATTGTAAAATCTTTTGAAGCCCAACTGTATTGTGAAGTCAAAACGACTTGTAAATCATAGTATCTATAGAAGTCACAACAGAGAAGAAAAACAAAAGAATTAAGCAAACTTTACTTGGCCCTATCACTGATGAAATCTTGCCTTCTTCACATATATTTGCAATTGTGGCCCTCTGACCAGAGATATTCTCTCTTAATGGATTTGACCTGTATGAACCCATTCGGTTCCCAAATTCTGAAGATCCTTTACTTAATTCTTCCTTCATATAAGATTTCTTGTCCTGTAGAACATTCAAATGTGAGGCCTAAAATTCAAAATAAAATATTTTGTTAATGAGGATGCATGAAACAACTTACCTCAAAGTCATTCTCATTTTCAGGTACAGCCCTGTTTAGTTTAATCAGCTCATTTTCAATGCCCTTCATTTGTTTCTCTCGTTCTAAAAGTCGTTGCCTCACAGAGTGAAGTTCTTCATTTAGTTTTGCCTTTTTACAAAGAAATAAAAGTGATTAGTAATATTTACATTTCAGCTCAAACATAAAACTCATAACATAAATAATAAGTTTTACATGACTACAATCCAGAAAAACCAAGTCGATCTACACTTTGAAGGAAGAGAACTTAAACCAAACCCATCTGAATTGGTGTGTCAACCATACCTTTGTAGTAATAGACCTTCATTTTCTAATTTCAGGGATTGTAGTTCACTTAAAAGTATTTTCATGTAGCTGATACATTTCTTGTAACTTCAATGCAAGTTCATCAATCTCTTTCTGCCCCTGGATTTTGAAACAAATAAAAATACCAGGAATTACATAGTTATAAAAACCGTACCGGAGGTTGACCAGCTAAAAAATTGGTTCAATGATTCATTGGTTCAACTAGTGGTTCATTGGTTGAATTGTAAGTTTATTAATTAATTAAATAATATATTTTATAATTATAAAAGGCAACTAAAATAAAATAAAAATATTCCGCTTAGGTAAATTAATAAATTATAACAATAAAAAATTACATCATATGACATAAAGTTAGGGAGTATAAAAAAAAAAAAAAAAAAAAAAAAAAAAAAAAAAAAAACACATCATTCACATAAATTATACAATAAGCTAGTTATATCATTGGTTCATCCAATAAGCTAGGTAAAAAAAAAAAAAAAAAACACATCATTCACACCTCATTGGTTCAACCAGTGGTTCATTGGTTGAATTGTAAGTTTATTAATTAATTAAATAATATATTTTGTAATTATAAAAGGCAACTAAAATAAAATAAAAATATTCCACTTAGGTAAATTAATAAAGTATAACAATAAAAAATTACATCATATGACATAAAGTTAGGGAGTATAAAAAAAAAAAAAAAACACATCATTCACATAAATCATCCAATAAACTAGTTATATAGTCCAAAAATCTTGAAATAACATATCTCATAGAAATTCAAAATAAATTTTTAGTTTAATCAATAAATCCAAGAGCATAACAAAATTATTTGAATCTCCAAATACAACTGATGATTAAAATCAATTAGATGTTATCGCTGTGATCATTTGCGTTCTATGCAGGCCAATCAGTATTTTTTTGGTTTTATCTACGGGTTAAAAAGATTAACCTATGCAATCCGTCGGTTTAGCCGGTTTGATAATGGGTCATTGCATATTCGGTATTTTACACCAAACTATTCCAGATAATGCTTTGGTTCATGGTTTTTACAGTTTAACCGAAGGTTTGGTATGGTTTTTATAACTATTCTTAGGGATGTATAGAATTCATAATCAACAATTTCACAAAAGTTGTGTGTGGTATAACTTGCCCTACTCTCTCTTAAAAGTTACCATGAATTTTGAGTGGAGTTGTGGTATGTTTTTGTGTTAGAACCCCTTTCCTTCTCCCTTGTGTGTGTGTGTGTGTTTGTTTCTCAAAAAAAAAAAAAAACAATTCCACAAAAGTTGTGAATTATCAGCCTAGGAATAGTTTAAGGGATAGTCGTATTGTGGAAGAGTTTGTCTCTCCAAGATAACAGTAGTAGCATTGAGATACAAGAGTGACACTAACTGGGTTCTTAGCGTTTGGCACTTGTAAGTGTTAAAATTATGGTTAAGTGATTAAATTCATCATTTCCTAATAATTTAAACTTTGGGGACAATCGGTAATTTAACAGTAAGAGGTGTCCAACAGGGTTATCTCAAAGTAAAATCAACATATGAGCAATGGTGCCCATTATGTTGTCTTCTGCATGGACATATTGGTCCTTACCGAAATAGCAATGAATTGCTAATTTAAGAGAATTCTCATTAATCAATTACATGATTGAAGGAAGAAGCAACGAATTAATATAAGTGAAAATGGTCGATCATTTGATCTCAAAACTCCGTTGTGCTGGATTTCTATTCTCTCTCATAATTCTAGCTTAAGCCCTATCATAATAAAAGCCTGGGCTAAGTCCTCGCTAATCTCTAAGGATTGGGCTACATGCGGGAATTGCAGGAAACTGAGAAAGAAATGTATTTCGTAATTCTATTCATGGAAAAATTAATTTGGTTCTTCGACAGATAATTAACAAAATCAAATAATTGATGATTGAAGGTTGATGATACTTTGGGGAAAAAGAAAATTTTGGCTTTGAAATGTGGGGAGTTGGGGGATATTCGGTTTGTATATCTAGTCAAATGACCTTTTTAGTTAGTCATGTAACTTGTTTTGTTTATATATTAAGAGGGATGGTATTGTGTATCTTCACACAATTGGGTTCGAGAGATTTAAAACCAAATTGGTTTGAAGACAACTGTCCAGTAACTAAGCATTTTCTTACAAGGTTTGCAGTGAGATGACAGTCAGAAAAAAATTCACTATTACAGGATTCAGTTTGAGTCTACACTCAGTTCTCTATCGTATATACATAATTTAATTAGTACGATAAGATTACAAGGTTGCAGTTCTGTACAGTTTTACTACTATCGTGCATGCATATCAGCTTGAAGTGAAGGATTCAATCTGAGCATCTTCTTTGCCAAGTTGCGGATATCTTCTCTACTGGACTCCACCGATATTTGTATAAGCACTTTTACCCCTCCACCAGATATGATGTCCTTGGCATTGTCCTCTGTAAAACACCAGTTAATCATGTTGTGTTAACCTGAAAGGATCTCAATAATGTCTACAGCAAACCCTCCATAAGGAACAGAACCACATTGTGCTTTAAGAAAATTCAAATCAAAGCAATGCCAATACTTGATAATTCTTACTCTTATAGAGGGTCATTAAGAAGTGTTGGTCTCACCTAAGTAGTCATGGAGGGGTCAGCTCAGATATTATAGTACCCTTACAGTATTTATTAAAAAATTAAAATTTAAAAAAAAAAAAAAAAAAACCCTCCCCTTACTGCATTTATTGCACCAAGTGAGCTCTCAAGAATTATTTTTTAAGGGTAATGGAAAAAAAACAAATTATCAAAAAAATGTAAATGAATATCCCGGTTGTGCATCTTTAAGGTAATTTACTGCACACAAAAAAATTTGCTATCACACAAATAAGAATTTCACAATCATGTAATGGGCACTGTCTTTTTTGATAAGTTGAATCATGTAAGTAACATATGAATAAAGGAGTTATTGATTGAAAAGATGCAGACAGAAAGAATCCATCATGTATGGGACATATGCACCAAAAATTATATGTTTGGGGCAAATGTTTGTAATTAACTATATTTGAGTCCCTTAATGAAAGATTTAACCGGTGTAGAGATATGAAAGTTTGAATTGGAAACCAGTACCTATATTTGAGTCACTGGATGCAAAGATTTAAACAGTGCAAAGGTATGAATGTTTGAATTGGAAACCAGTATGTATTGTGGTGTAACCCAGAGAGTAAAAGAAGTCTCTTTTTACTTCATCATTTGAAAATAATTAAGGTCATACTCAATGCACAACATCTCACTATTACGGAATCTGGGAGAGGTAATTAGTAGGTAGCCTAACCCACATTTTTTTGAAGAGGTTGACCTCTATTCTTTGAAGATAATTAAATTTAAAAATAAATAAAGTGTCTGATTTTGACATCAAATGTGGCAGACACATTTGTTATACACCTTGTTATGTTTCATTTCTTTGTGTGTTTTCTGTCACTAACCTGCTTATCTCTTACTAAAGATTGTTATTCAATTTTTTTCTCCAAAACATATATACTTGCATAATGTTACCTGTAATTTGAACTCCGAATGTCCTAGACATTCCAAATCAAAATAATGATGAATTGTGGTCAACATCTTACCGTTTTGTGCCAAATGGCAAAGAGCAAGCTCAACATGGCGTCGGGTTGAAGCTGAATTAGTATTGGAGTTGGCAATCAACCATGTAAGTGCACCATCATCTATTAGAAGTGAACGGCCTATTCTATGTCCTGCAAAAGTAAAGCCCTTCTGCTTCATTAAAAGTAAAGATGACTTGTGTGATTTTGTGTGCTACATACAAAAGGACAACAGATATAAACCTTGAATTACTCCTCGGGATTCGCATTTTGCGAAGTTAGCCAGTCCTCTAGCCACCTGTGCAATGACATCACTGCTCCCAGATCTAGCCATTCCCAGTAGTGCCTTGATGCCTCCATCTTCTTTCAACACCGTGAGTAGCTTTTCTGTTAGCAAACAAGAGCCTTTGCATCAAAATACAAGTATATCTTCCGTGCCATGTATGATCTCTGGTGTTCACAAAACCCTCAACAAGAAGAAATTTCATTTGTATGATGGGAGACGTGTCAGAAACATTAATGGATCAACCATACATTGATACTTTTAGCAAAGAAATATTGATGCTAAGTAATGGCAGCGATGGTGGAATAAAATAAATTCAGTATTTAAAATTTTGTCATTATAAACAATCCATACATCAAATTACGAATTCACTATATTTTTCAACTAAGGGCTGCAAAATCACCATCAGCTCACCATTTCCACATAAATTAGCAAGTGCACCAGCAACCATTCGTAAAGTTTGTGGATCTTCTGTTTTAGATGCTGTCTTTGCTAGTAGAAGAGCACCGCCTTTGTCCATTATTAAGGCTTGATTCATCTCTGAGAAGATTCAAAAAAACAAAAAAGGTACATGTGATATAAAAGCATCTTAAATGAATATAAATAAAGTCATGAAGCTCAGATGATCATAGTAATTTGTGTGACAATTGAGGAACAATGAGGATGCAATCATTTCCCATTATATTTAAAGTGAGAACAGTAAACTCCAATTGTGATGAAGGAGCCGTTAGTGGAGCATCATCCAAAGAACTAAGAAGCTAATTGCCACAAAGTCAATTGCAACCCGTTAATAAGATACAAGAGTTACATTAACAGAGTCTAAGTCAAGGCAACCGATTCCATCAGTCAATAACACATTGGACTTTTTATTCAATAAAACTTTGATTAACTATTAAAAAAAAAAAGTTAAACTCTACATTAATTTTAAGTGTGAATTTTTTGAGCCAGTAATGTTTTAAATTGATCTTGAAATCCTTCTTAAATTCACCAAGTAACCTAAATTCATCATTACATTCTAAGTTCAAGAAACAAGGACAAATGGGGATCCTGTACAAAGTTTTTGGGTTCAAAGGCCTTTTGAGGACCTCGATCATTTCATAAACTGAAATTTTAGAAACACTTTGTATCTATATGGAAGACCATGAAGGAATCCCAATATTTTTTTTCCTAGATGTATCTCAATGTCAATTTAGGCATGAGAATGACCTGGTTTTTACCATGATAACTGCTGGAAGCATTAAGGACTCCTTAAAACTCTTAGGACAGAAATACACATTAAAAAATACAGTTACTCATACCACCAATTGGGATCTTTCTAGGATAAGAAATTATATGTAATATTCTGGACTTTCTCCAACAATCAGATTATTGGTTGATAATTACAGCATGTACAGCAAGAAATTCTGGATGCTCCTAGATCTCTTAAAAAGATGTCTACAAAAATGAATTAAACTGATAAGAACAGATACTTAATAAGATTTCTCCAAAAATAAATTTATTGCAGAGTAACAACAACAAACATATTTTGCAAATTCATAATTACAAATACAGCAACACTTATTCTCAATGCCCAAACATTAGATTAAGGGTCTGTTTGGGATCCGCTTATTTTGCTAAAACTGAAAACTTTTTGCTAAAAGTACTGTAGATAAAGATAAAAGTTAGTTGAAATAGTACAGTGGGACCCATGAATAGTACAAAAAATAAGCTGAATAGTAAAATAAGCTGACTTTTTAATTTGTAGCCAAACGCACACTAACTAGTGTCATTCACAAGCACGCTAATTTACTAACATATTCATAAGCAAAGTATCTAATGCGTAATAAAACCAGAAAAGACTGCAAAGTTACCATTCATTGCCAAATTGGCAATAGCTCCAGAAGCCACTCTAAGAATAGTTGTATTTTCCAATGATCGCAACAGCATAAGCAAAGCATCTAAACCCCCTTCCTCCACAATCCTTTTCTGATTAATATCTGAAAGTAATTGAAACATTAGTCAGTATTCATAACAACAATTCTCCTACTCACCAACTCTTCACTCAGAAAAAAGAAACATAGCAATGACACCAGAAGTAGAAAAGAGTCATATTAAGTATTAACTAAAGGAGTTGTTCTATGACACCAAAACTAGATGTTATATAGAAGGGACATATAATCTTCTGCCATTGGCTATGAATATTTTGAAATCAACCAAACAAAAGCATGTGGCTATTTAAAAAGTGAGGCACCTAAAACATGAAGAAATGACCAAGCTTATGTGTAACCGAGAAATAGAAAGAGAAGTTGCTCTTGAACATAAAATAGACCCAAATACAAAAACATCTTCAACTGCTTTAAAGTTTGTAAATGGAGATATGCACAAGTTACTTATGTTTGAGGGTCCTGTCTTCATATGCATAAGTTATCTATTTATGTGTATAAATGTATGCATGTATGTAGATTCTTACTAAAATTGTTCCAAATTTATAGATTTCATGTGAAAATGGAGATATTTTGAGATCTGGCAACTTGTCAGAGTCTTAAAGGAAAGTTTAATCCTTTGAGATGAATGTTCTTGTGTATTTTTAGACTTTCAAGATTTCATTTTTGAGTTCAACCTGGACAACAACAACAAACAAATATTAATCCTAAAATTTTGAGGTCAACCATGGATCCTTAATAAACTAATTAGGTCAGTCCCATGTATTCTTTTCCATCATTCTAATATATCTGAAGTCATAATCTTTGTTACCTCCTTACTTGCAATTTAATAGAATTTGTGTGCTGGATAGGCATATGAAAATGATTTATTGGGCATATAGTAGAAGTAATTTCTTACGAAATAACTTCAAAAATCATGATGCTTTGTTTATGCTATTTGAATCTTTTATTCTAAGTTATTTTTAATTACCTAATATAAGTGAATTTACTTATATATGCTATCTCTTTAAGCCATTTAAGACATATAGAGGATGAACAGTTTGTAAAAAGTACTAGGCAGAGGCGACATGATTACAACAAATAAAAATTTGAATATCTGTATATGTACTATTTAAATAAGATGGTATTGTGACCACAAAAATATCTGAAGACCAATTTCTCCCTCTTAATAATGATATCAGTACTAATATGTCAAAAAAAGAATTTCATACTGATATGTTGCATTGTTCTACTAAAGGAGGTAAAATTTTTATTTTTGATAAAAGTTAAGAGCACCAAATTATTCCACAACATGCTCTCAGAAAGCTTACACATGAATAATGGTGAGAGTTTAGTAATACAATCAAATGAAGCAGCTATACTACAAGGCTCTTGGCTCCTTTTGAGTTCTTGATAAAGATTGTTTTTTTTTTTTTTTAAAATTTTATTGATAATAGAAAAAATTATTTTATTAGTTATAGTGTGTATATATTTATCACATTTATATAAAAATTTCTTGCACATAATGCAGGAAAGGCTAGGGTAGGCCTTTAGCGGTAGTTTTCAAAATAGTTGGCGTAGACCCAACTTGCAGTAATGACGATTTCAGCCGCTATAAACCAGTTTTTTGATAGTGTTATTATTATTATACGTATTGTTTTTGTTATTGTTATTGCTATTGTTATCGTTATTGTTATTGTATTTCTTCTTATTGTTGTTGTTATTATTATTATTTATTTATTTTTGGTAGTATATCTTTGTTTCATAGAAGAATAACTAAATTTTGAGATATAGTAGAATGGAAGCAAAGAACACAATGGCCGACCCTAACTAATATGTGGAGAATCCATACCCGACCCCAAAATTTTGGGACTAAGCTTGATTTGTTGTTGTTGTTGTAGTATGTCTTTCTTTGTGTGTATCTTCTTTTCTTTTCTTTTTTTTTGATAAAATTCTTTGTGTGTATCTTGATTATACTAATATCTTCTTTTGTCTAGAAGGTTGTTTGCAAAAATAGTGGATGGGAATGTCACACATGTAAACAAGACAGATTTTAGAGAGTTTATTCGGATCTAATGGGAAAAAAAAAAACTATTGAATTTTACATGTTGTTTCAACAAGTCTTTCTTGGCTATCAATTTTATCAATTTCATATAAATGGTTTTTTTTTTTTTTTTTTTTTTTTTTTTTTTGTATTGGGACTATTTTCAAGTTCAATTTTTATTTTTAATAGAACTTATGTTACTAATAATTTATCAATACATGCAAGTGCAATGTCCTATTTTGGCAGTATCAGTAAGGGATACATCCTTAGTTAGCCCACTGCCAAGAAAAGGTTAGTCCACTGCCTAGAAAAGAGATCGTCAACGCCAACCGACTATCAACCACGACGCTAAATGTGTGGTAATTGTTTTTTTATACACTTATATATAATAGACGCTTCCCTAGTCCAAATTAGAGGGATGCTTGTAAGCTTGACGATATTTTATTAATTATGGACTTTTCATTCCATATGTTGTTTTACTCAAATTGATTGTTACTTATGACTACCTTCTTGAAAGAGAAATCCTATCTTAATTTCATATGACTAACTCATTTTTTTGCTACTAAGAACCATTATAAATATACGTATAAATAATGTCATATATTACTTAGTTGTGCCACAACACTCTTTTTTTATTCATTGGAGGGTAATAGAGATAAACAATTTTTTTTTATAACTACACAACAATTGTTCCATCTCCTCTTGTGGTTGGCACTGAGTCTCACACGGCCATAGGTCAATAACAATTATACCTATAAAGGAGAATAAAATGTATAAGAGGAATTTACTCGACGAACCCAATGCCTCAATAAAGGACAAAACAATTCATATTTATCTTTAAGTTGGTAGTCCAATTGGTGATAGCTCCTAATCTAAAGTATCTATGCCTCAAACCTCATTCTATAATTTTATCCTAATTTATATTCAATCAGCATAAATCTTGTTATTGTTATAGACAATCTATGTCTCATAATCGCTCTCCTCTATACATGACCAAACCATCTCAAATAATTCTTTTTCATCTTTTCATCAATAGGAGCCACCCCTATCATTAAGCAATTCTTTGTTTCGAATCCTATATTTTCTTGTATTTTCATTCATCCATCATAAGAGTTTCAGTGAACCAAAATTTAATACAATATAACCTTGTCTAATTCCAGAATAGAAATTTAAAGAATACAATGTTTTAATATAAATAATTGTTATCTTTAATTAACTTTTTATATAAGCTTATGATAAGTTTTATGTAGAGCTCAAAGTAACTGTATATAGTGGTAATGGTAAGCTGAAAAACCACTATGATAGTTTAATATTTAGAAAAGTAGAAAATTCATTATGAGATGGGGTAACAAAACTGGGCAGCTTCTATTTAGCGCAATGACTGGGATCCAACCAAAGACTAGACCTAGATTGAGGCAAATTAATCAGTTCTTAATCTTCACAGATTATCTAAATATAAATGTTCTACTTGTTTTGTTCCTTATCAAACAACTTATACATATTAATGTATTTTATCTCCAAAAAAAAAAAAAAAAACTTATACGTATACTCTTGAGTGTATGGGACAAACATTTTCAGTATGTGAATTTCAAAGTCTTTTCATTTTTGTAACACAAGTTTAGTACAGGGAAGGCTATTTTCTTAATCCTTTTTTTTTTCCTCTAAATTTTTTATTTTGATCAAGTGACTGAAATCTTCAAAATCTATAAAGTGAAAAGATAAAAAAGTAGGGAAAGAATGCCACTACAGAAGCACTGACCAATATACAAATGAAGAGGGAAGGATTTAAAAAGAAACAGGTTTCACAGAACTCTATTGTGAAAACAAATTGGTCAGCGTCATTTCAGACATGTAGAAATTATAGGCAAATGAGGTGCACCTTCAGCAGCAAGATTGGCTACCACCTTCACAGCGTGAACTTGGACGTCTGAGTCTTCAGATGTCAACAATTGTAAAATCTTTTGAAGCCCAACTGTATTGTGAAGTCCAAACAACTTGTAAATCATAGTATCTATAGAAGTCACAACAGGGAAGAAAAACAAAAGAATTAAGCAAACTTTATTTGGCCCTATCACTGATGAAATCTTGCCTTCTTCACATATCTTTGCAATTGTGGCCCTCTGACCAGAGATATTCTCTCTTAATGGATTTGACCTGTATGAACCCATTCGGTTCCCAAATTCTGAAGATCCTTTACTTAATTCTTCCTTCATATAAGATTTCTTGTCCTGTAGAACATTCAAATGTGAGGCCTAAAATACAAATAAAATATTTTCATAATGAGGATGCATGAAACAAATTACCTCAAAGTCATTCTCATTTTCAGGTACAGCCCTCTTTAGTTTAAATAGCTCATTTTCAATACCCTTCCTTTGTTTCTCCTGTTCTAAAAGCCTTTGCCTCACAGAGTGAAGTTCTTCATTTAATTTTTCCTTTTTACAAGGAAATAAAAGTAATTAGTAATATTTACATTTCAGTTCAAACATAAAACTCATAACATAAATAATAAGTTTTACATGACTACAATCCAGAAAAACCAAGTCGATCTACACTTTGAAGGAAGAGAACTTAAACCAAACCCATCTGAATTGGTATGTCAACCATACCTTCTGTAGTAATAGATCTTTATTTTCTGATTTCAGGGATTGTAGTTCACTTAAAGTATTTTCATGTAGCTGATACATTTCTTGTAACTTCAACGCAAGTTCATCAATCTGTTTCTGCCCCTGGATTTTGAAACAAATAACAATACTAAGAAATGGATGTATAGAATTCAAAATGAACGATTCACAAAAGGTGAATTATCAGCACTAGGAATAGTTGAAGGGATAGTTGCACTGTGGAAGAATTTGCCTCTCCAAGATAACAGTAGTAGCACTGAGATACAAAAGGGACACTGACTGGGTTCTTAGGGTTTGGCACTTTTAATAGGTGCCCAACAGGGTTATCTCAAAGTAAAATCAACATATAAACAATGGTGCCCGTTATGTTGTCTTCTGCATGGACATATTGGTCCTTACCAAAATAGCAATGAATTTGCTAATTTAAGAGAAATCTCATTAATCAATTACATCATTGAAGGAAAAGAAGAAGAAGAAGAAGAAGAAGAAGAAGCAACAAATTAATATAAGTGAAAAAATAACATCTGTCAATAAGAAGTGTACAGTAAGATTACTGAAATCAGGACAATGCTCCAAATAACTTTAGGCTTTAACAAAGAAAAAATTTAATCCACTGTCATGAGTAGCCATATTATCTATCTTGCCAACCATTCTCTTGTCAGTTATCACCCTTAACCTTGAACTTATGGTGACAGAGTTTATGAGTCATCCAGCTGGAAGGTGTCAAAAAGGATCAATGGAATAACAAAATTTTGCTTAGCAAGTTCCAATTCACAAATTAAAAAAGATGAGTCTAAGAAACCTGTATTTCTCAATAAGGGATGTTTGGATGTGCCTTGCAAAGTGATCAAATTGATGTCTTGTTATAAGGTGTTTTAACAGAGAATTTTTAACTAATTATGGGAAAATCTCTGTGATCATAAAACATGCTTATAATAATGCCTTTTACATAGATAAACAATTCCCTCTACTTTTTTTTTTTCCTATTGTTTTGTTTGTTTGATTTCTTTTAAAGGCAGATTTAAATGTATAGAAAATAAGCTGTGCTTTTGAAGGGATCAAGGAGAAAATGGCATCACAGCTCATGATACAACAAAAACAATTGCAGGACTAAAATTGAACCTAAAAGTGAAACATGCAATATTCCATATTCCATCTATCCAAGTATAATTGTTCCTCTGGACATTCAAAACGGGCATGCTCATCCTGTAATTGCTTAACTAGCTCTGCTATTTTATTTTCATACATCTGAGTGGTGTCAGCAAGGACCTTCTGATATGTAGAATTTTCCATATGATGTTTCTACTTGCAATAAAACAGCATTAGAATTTTTCCTTGTGTTTCTAAAACTTTTCACAAGATTGCAACATCATTTAAGACAATGTTATATGAGAACACACAAGTGTCAAAGCAAATCATAAAAGAAATCCTTTAACATTTTGTTCAAAAAAAATAACACATAAGCATGAGCCATATGTGAAGTTTTCCAAAAATGAAAAATCCCACAAGAAGAAAACAGAAATATATAACATCAAATGCGTAGATAGGGCAGAGCATAGAATTCATCATTTTTTAATTTCAACCACAAACCTGAATTGACTTTTGCTGCTCACTCAGGAGCTTCTTCATCAGAGCTAATTGTTCCTCAGCATTTTCAGAGTGAGCACGCTCATCTTCTATCTGTTTAATCAACTCTGCCATTTTCTTCTCATACATCTGAGTGGTATCAGCCAGTACTTTCTGATATGTAGAATTTTCAAGTTGGTGTTGCTACTAACAATCAAACAGCAGTGTAAATACTCATGCCCATATGATCAGAATTCTTTGTGAACATACCAAATGATATTAAAAAGTTTATGGCAAACCAAATAGCTAAATTATATTATACATTGGCATCCCTAACATAAACAATAACAGTAGAAAGCTTTACCCAGAAAATTGGGGTTCTGAACATTACCAAGCATATAATCTCGGTAAATTCCATGCTGCAGCTGTCTGCTCTGACGCAGGCATTGGCAGCTAAAGTCTAAGCCGGTGCCATCAATATCACTCAGGTTAAATAAATGTGCATAAGTCATAATATACTCAAATATCAACTGCCTCCAAAGTCCAAGCACAACCCCTCCCCAAAAGAAATATAAAAAGCACTAATAAAGTCAAACAAAGCAACTGATCATTTTTCCTAGAAATTGATAATCAATACACCTTTCTACAATCACAACACTGTAAATAAAAAAAAGACAGCTAATGTTGCATAGAAATAGGTTTTGATCCCTTCTAGTGGTACAAGCCCATTAGCATTAATTCAGCATACAATGACTACAGTCTTCTTTTGTCCTGAACTAACTCATACAGGTCTTCATTTGTAGTTTATTTTATATTTTAAAATAACATATTTCAGATCAAATAGGTAGTGCATTCCTTCATTATATACATCTGACATCAGGAATTATTTTTACTGTCAAACCCTTAGCTGTGATTTGTACCATAAAACACTCTTAACAGTCTACTTAATATTTCTTCTTCTCCAAAAAAAAAAAAAAAAAGCCCTTAATATTTCTTATCTAATAATGCGTGTAAAGGTCAGAGTCAAGCATACAAAAAAGAAAGGGGTATAGCATTATTCTTTTAAAAGGGAAGAGAAATTTAATTAACAAATGGAGACAATCTAGTACACAGGAAGTGTAAAAGAGAGAAGAGAGCAGAAATTTCAACAAAAACAAGAAAACTTAGGTCATTGGATCCCCTTGATTTGGTAATATTTTTATTAAACCTATTAATGAGGCCATGTGTTAATGCCTGACCACTCGCCTATAGTCTTAGTAACGAGCTCAAGTGAAGTTGTTTTTCATAGACCCAAAATCATGAGAAGAGCAACTCTTATATGTACAATCATCGAATTATAGGTGCCCTAGAATAGATAACCAATTTCAAATTAAGTTGATTAATAGAAATGTTAGACTACATGGCATCAGTTAAATTGAACATATATATCAGTAGACAAAGAAAATAAGAAGATAAGGAAACGAACTTAAACTCAAAATATATAAAAGGGAAGGGGGAGGGGGAATACCTCACTGTGTTTTAAACTCATTTCTAGCTTTGAAACTTTATCCTGCATCAAATTGTTAAGATCTTTCTGATGGTTCAATTCATTTAAGATGCCTTTCATCTCTGATTCCAAATGGATATTTTCTTTTTCCAAAATCTACAAGTGTGTACAAGATATTAGTGAGAAAATAATAATCATAAGAGATTACTGCACAAACATTTCGGCACAGCACTAATAACTAGGTATAATTATAAACAAGTTGGGTGATTAGAATGTGCGAAAGTAAGCATATTACTAGATATTAAAGACCAGTTTTAATGAAGTAAATCTGCAAAGAAGATACCAACCCAAAAATTTGTAACAATGCACAAGCAGGAAAGAGAGCTACCTCAGACCTTGTGACTAGAACTTTTCTTGCTTCAGCAAATGAATCATGACACTCTCTGAGCTGTTTTTCCAATTTGTATTTGTCATCATCTCTCAACTTTTGTTGCCTTTCAATTTCTGCAGTAAGATGATCTACTTGACCCTCAAGCTTCCGAGATAAGCTTTCATAATCAAATTCTTCTTTAAGCTTTACCATATTTACTATTTTCATTGCCTGCAAAAGAAACAAGTAATTAATCGGCTTGATATGCAAAACTCAATTACCATTAGAGTTGATGAGTTTTATTTTGTTCATCCACATTTAGAGTGAAAGCATCAAAACTATGAAACAACAACCAAAAAAAAAAAAAACTCTGGAACTGACATATCAGGTAAAAAATGAGAGTGTGCATAAGAAAACTATCACTTGCTGCCTTTTAAATGCCATAATGTATGAGCACCTGGTTTAAGAACAATAAGAGAAAAAAAAGTAATAAAGATTTATCTGAAATGGGAACATTGAACATTGCATGCGTCAGTGTCAATAAACCCTTGCTAATGTCTTAGGCTGATGTTTGCTCCAAGATTAGCAGACTGAGGCAAACTCTAGGACAAAACAGCAGTCAACTTGGAATGGTTTGGTTCACTAATCAGTTCTGATACATGGTTAGAAGCTCTGGGAGGACTAACTCCTAAGTGTCACTGTCACAGACATTAAAATCTAAGGCAAAGACTGTTTCCTTTCTAATTCAATCAAAAAGTACTTGCTTTTTAGTGAAAACTAGACCATGAAAGACAGCAGAATTTCATAGTTGACTAAAATTAGATGCCAATATATATTATAGTTTCCAATATTATTGTCTAATACAAGCCACATAGAATTGATACAGATGATAAATGCCGTGTGCTTCGTATTTTATAAATTTTAAAAAGAAAAAAGAAAACACTCTATACAGAAGACAAAAGCTGTATACTTGTATATTATTGAATTTTAAAAATTAAAAGAAAAAAAACTCAATGCATACATTCACTTCTTTTTCATCCATTGTAATGCAGATGTCCAAAAAGGGATATGCCAGAGAAAGATTACCAGAGCATTGACTGCTTTTATATTAAAACTGCAATCCAGAACCATAAATGTTATAAAAAAGATTGTACTCAGTGCACAAGGCTCTTGCTTCAGTGGATCTTTTTAAATTACCAATTGATATGGTAACTTTAATTATTTAAACACATATTTCTAACAATCCCCCTCACGTGTAGGCCGAAATTAACTTTTAATAGGTGAGGCCTAACACGTGGGAGTTTAAATGGGAGGTAGAGTGGAGAAGACAAAGATCGAACTCAGGATCTCAGGCTCTAATACCATGTTAAATTACCAATTGTTCCAAAAGTTTAAGCTATTGAGATATGGTAAATTTAATTATTTAACCACATATTTCTAATAGATTTGAAGAGTGATGGTTGGTAAGCAACCTTCACCCCTAGTGTTAGAAAGGATGATTACTAAACTTGAACCTGCAACACATCACTTGTGTGGAGTGCACCTGACAGCACCAAGGTTCAACACAAAACCATACATGTTGTGTATCAAATGTGTGTATACTTATATTTAGGATAACAACAACCACAAGGCCTTAGTCCCAAAATTTTGAGGTCAACTATGGATCCTCGAAAGATTAGTTAGGATTGGCCATATTTCGGATAAGTAAATTTATTAATAAGACAAAAAGGGCATAACCCAAGTACACAAGAAGTGCACATAGGTACACCAATAACTAAGCTCTAAAATTACAATGATCCATAAAATCTGAAAAGGTTGAAAATGAAAACAAACCCAACACTATCATCCACTCATACAAGGATATGACCAACAACAATTTTCAGATATAAATTAGACCTTTCACACCCTTGAAGCTTCTAGCACTCCTAATTAAAAAAGAGAAATTATCATAGCGATAAGAAAACAGGGAGGGGGAGGGGGGGTTAGTAGATGATCAACCACATGATATAGCCTACAAATTATGATAGAAATCCAGAATTTCCACATTATAAAGCTTAATCCAACACACCCGCTGCCCAAACATTATCGTGCTAGCAGTCTCTGCATGGTGCCGTGCAGATGGCCCGATTGTTACTATAAGCGAAGTCCTTGCTGAGCCTATTTCAATAAAATTAAAGTTGAATTTCAATAAACTAAAATCACAACATCCAAAAAATTTTATCAAAATAAAATAAAGCAACATGAACACAACAATATGCAAACAAACAATCACCCACAAAATGCACAAGGTTTACTCAGGCATAAGTATAATTTCTATATATGATCAGATATATACAATTCACTAGTCAGCACATAAACTAGAAATCTAAAATATTTCATTTGAAAGTACTATAAAATGACTTAAAGGATAAAGAAAAAGCACACTGGGTTGCCCATGTGAATTTATAGAAAGAAGAATATTCACACAATCATACGATACAGTCACATTGGTAAAATCAAGATAAGGAGTAGGATAAATAGAAATTCTTGGTCTCATTAGATGCGAAACAATACAGAAAAAAGGTTTGAAATTCTAGAAATTTCAGTTTATTCAATAAAAATAGCACAACGTAAAAATAATAACCTCCAAATGAATCACGAAGCAATCTTGTCAGCTTAGAATCTCTAGTAGGTATATGTGAGCTGTTTTCAGCCAATGCATTTATACATTTTCCAAGGGAACTGAGAGAAAGGTTAATAAACTTAGCCTCTTCAAGCAATAGGCCTTCACTTCCTGCAACACAAGGATAATAATTATAACAAGAAGGTTGCACTTTCCATAATTTACTATTTACAAAAACATTTAATTTAATGTTCAATTTTTTTTTCACAACTCATACCCAATGCATAATTATACTGTCCAATCTAAAAATTAATAAAGTAGCAATAACAATACAAATAATAATGTTTTACTACACAAGATACTGTAGGAACTAACACCATAAAATAGGTGAAAACATCACCCAAAAAAAAAAATCATTTAAGGCCAAGAATTATTGAGCCCTAAAAAGTGATTAACAAGAAAAGACAACAGTAATGACTTATCAAAAAAATAAATGGTAAAGTTAAACAAAAAAAGGAATCAATTTAAATGTAATGAATACTATAAAAGACAAACCAGATTTGTCTATCCTTTCAGATCCGGCTAGATCCACAATCAGCAACTTGCTTTTTCGGACGATGGGTATGCCATTGCCATCAAATAAATCACTTTTAGTACCCTTCTCTTGAGAATTAATCTCGTCGTTTACTTTTTCATGGACAGATCTTCTTATATGAACCTAAAAAAAGCAAGGTTCAAGGTTTTCATTATTATAGGAAAAAAATGTCATGAAAACATTCTTTACAATTTTAGGCAATGATTAAAAAGAAATAAGAATCCTGGAAAATATCTACCATGAGAATTGCATGACTACGAGAAGATTCCGTGTTCATCTTTGTATTAGCTGCATGACGGTTTGCCTCACCAACTTGCAGTAGCTGTAGAAAATGATCAAGATCTTGAACTCTGACTACAGTAGCACCAGGCAATGACACTTCACCAGTTTTTGGGTCCTCATTAATAGGAATATTAGTCTTTTCTGGTGCAAGCAAATCTTGTATGGATTCCATATACAGCTAAAGCAACAACAAGAAATAATAAAAGGGTGACCACCCAGGAGAACACTAAACATGCACAATTCTGCAGTCTGATGACAAGTAAGCAGCAGAATGGAAATGATGAAAAGTCCAATGAACATAGTTAATTTTACAATCAAATATATGAATGGCACATAAAATGAGAGGGGAGGGGGAACTTTTGACCCAAAAACCTATCACCCATTGTAATTTTCTTAAATTGAATTAAAAGAATAGATTCCACAAACATCTGGTGTGCATTAAATCTCTATCTCTCTCTATACCACATTGGAAACTAAATTTAAGAAGCCCCTATCTATTCAATTCTATCAAATTCAAGTCTTTAAAACGATTCCTGTTTGTCCATAATCTTAAAAATTGTCCAGGATTTAGTAAAATTTTTGTTGGATTTCAAAACATTTCCATTTTCTGGCTAACTTGAGTTTGTGAAGAAACCAAACTTTGATGCATGGGTGTTGAAGAAGATGGGAGTTTTAAGAAACATTGGAGTGTGGACACAGAAACATGCCTATTATAGAATATGAAACACTTAATCAGCAACCTTAACTCAAAAACCCTGCACACCACATAAACACAAGACAAGCACGTCTTACTACATCACTTCAATACCTGCAAATAGGAGACTTCTACACTATCAGAAGCAGGAGATGTACTGGCAATAATGTCTTCAAGAGCTCTAACCATAATACCTCGTTCAGATGCATCTTCTTTACCCAGTCTTCCAACTGTGTAAGTTTTTCCAGTACCTGTTTGGCCGTAAGCCATAACTGTCCCATTATATCCATTCAAAACACTCTGCAAAAGTATGTCAAAATTGACTGTATAAAATTAACATGCCATTCCATCCAAAAAATTTCAAAATTAATTTCTTTTGTGACTATGAGAGAAAGGGAAGTGAACCTCAGCTTTGAATTGACCAATTAAAATTATTATTCCTCTATCCCGAATTGTGTCTCATGTTGGAGAGATGCAATGTCTAAGCTGACTCAATTAATGCATTGACACATCATATAATTAGCAATGGTCCCAAAATTGTCCTTTCATAATTTAATTTTTTTTCTTTAGGTGTAAGGGTAATGGTAAACTTGAAAATTTTAGTGCCTGTACCGTTTACAAAATGACACAAAATTTTGAATGGACAGAATAGAATCTGATACCCAATTTCGGAATTGGGAGACAAAAAGCCACATAAAGATACACATACACAGTTGACAACCATACACAAAGAGCATTTAAAATTTGTCACTAAGTTACAGTCATAAAGCAATAGAGAGCTCGTAATTCCTCTGCAATACCAATTAAAAAAAAATTTTAATTGCAAAATATTTTGTAATGTAGTTTTCAGCACAAGAACTCCCCTATATGATGCATTTTTAATAAAAATAGTTCTTAAAAATGTGAGTTAAAAAGGATCAATTTCACTTTACCTCAACTACAGGTTTTGCAACCACTTCATAAACACGCTTTTGAGAGGCAGTTTCTGTAAAAACTTCATCAAATCTATAAGACTCAGAACTCCAGTTGTTTTTACTCAGCTTTAACCGCTTCAGCTACAGGGAGGAAATAACAAAGAAAAGGGAAAAAAAAAAATCAATTAATCCCAAGGTTCTGGTGGCTGGTGTTTGTTCAAAATATAAAACATATGCATTTCTGGGGAGAGGGGGAGAGCTCTTTAATATCAGTTTCAATCTTTTAAGCGTTACATGTAAATCACCTCCGGTTGTAACTCAACACAATCAGAAAAATCAGCATCTGAAAGAAGATCTTCAGCATTTCTTGGTCGAAGTCTGATAGCAACTCTCACCCTTCTGGGCTCTGCGGTAAAGATAAAACTCAAAAACTTCATAAGAAATCTTTCTTAGTAATCACATTATGTAGCAGGGCAATGCTTTTTAATTCATGCAATGAAGCAATATTATGCTCAAAAGAGGCAACTATAAATGTTTTTTTCCCCCATTAGACTAATTGCAATTCAGCACCGATTTCAGACCCCTCAACCACAAAGTTACCTCATTTTGAACATTAAGTAGCTCATGAATCATGTTGACAAGGCAGCACTTCTTGATGTCTGTGAACATTCATCAATGATTGATGGGTTTTACAAAAATTCATCATGACTAAGTTATGTTTACCAATTCTACAACAGGAAACATTTCGCAAAGAAAAATCCTATATTCAGCTCACTTCATTGAAAACAATACTTTCATCAAGGTCATACTCGTGGAAAATTATTAGGCACTCCCAGAGTACAGTGACACAGTACTCCCTCCTCCCACATAAATGGTGGATCCCACAATGAATTTGATTAGCAGGATCCACTATTACGTGAGACGATGAAGTAAAACGTCACTATACTCTCGGAAAACTGAATAGTTACTCCATACTCATAATACTTAGTTATTATTATTATTTCTTTAATTGTTTCACCATGGTCCAGGGGAAAATGAACTCATAGAATGGATATCGTTTATGAACACATTCATAAATTTATTGTCCAATGATAAATTGTGTGGTTCTCTAAAATAAGACCCACAAGCTTGAATCAAAACCTTTTTTTCTATATGTATTTCTGATGCCAAAAAATGTAAGGAACTTCGAAATTTTCCTCACCAATTCAGCATTTTATTTATTCAAATTAATACTAAAGTTACATCTCCAAGCAGCCACATAAGTACAATAAGAAAAAATAATAATAATAATAATAATAATAATAAAACTAACATCCCAGAAATTCAAAGGGAAAAAGAACTTAACCCAGTTCTAAAATCGATATAAGAAATAAATCAAAGCATTTAAATGTCAACAAGTACTGCAAGTTCCAAAATAAATAAACCAGGCATATTGATTTTGTGTGTGTGTGTGTGTCTGTGAGAGAGAGAGAGAGAGAGAGAGAGAGAGAGACCTTGATCGGAGTGAAAAGACTGAGTTCGAGAATTAGGGGTGACAGAGCGTCTGGAAGTGGCGGAGGGAGGCTTGGGCCGACCCGAACTGTTATGGGCCGGTTGAGCATGGCCCACAGTAGTTCTTGAAGAAACAGCAGCAGAAGAAGAAGAAGAAGAAGTAGAAGTAGAAGAAGAAGAAGAAGAAGAAGATCCATTATTATGATTATGAGAATAAGATTGTCTGGACGACCTCGAAGCCATTATTCTCCTCTCTAGTCTCTACTTGTATTGTATAACCAAAAAAAAAAAAAAGACCTCTCAACTCATTCTGGAGCTTCAAATAGAGACACAAAAAAAGAAATTCCAGTACAGAGATTTAAAAAAAAAAAAACAAAGAGAGAGCAAGTCAAAGCAAATTTTCTCAGAGTTTTATTCTATTTTTTTTTTTTTAAGCCTAAAAAACTTTGAGGCCGGCACGATGGAAATGGAATGGAACAGAGAGAGAGAGAGAGAGAGAGTGAATAGTGAATAAAGAGTGAAGTGGTTTCCGTTCCCGCGTTGCGTCGGTAACGCTCGCTTTGTTTGATTGAGTGGGACGGCCCAATTATATTCTCCTAAATCTTTTTATGACGTTGGAAGCTTAAAGCTTAAGATTCTTTCTTTTTCTCTCTCTTTTTTTTTTTTCTTTTTTTCTTTTTTTGAATTTTCAAAAAGTTGCCTTTTTAGCAAATCTGTACAGGACAAATCCACAAATTTAATGAATGGAGATTAACTGCAATTAAAATATGGGCCCAATTAACGGCTATAGGAAAGTGATGATAATAAATAAAGTGATACCGATTGCTTATTTTTACGAGAATAGATCAGTTCACCTGCTATATGTGAAAATAAACAAAGATGCCATATTCCTTTTTGTGTAGTGCCACATTACATGATATATGAATTATCTGAAGCACCGTATTATTATCTACAATCACATTTACAATTTATGTCTTGTCTGAAATGTTTTGATTAATAGACAGATTTTTTAGATCTTCTTCTCAAAGAAATAAAAGAAGTTTATTTATTTATTTATTTATTTTAAAGGTTTCTTAGAACAACTCCATTATGGAGTTACTAAAGTCCTGTTTGTTAATTTCAAAATATGTAGATTAAATTTTACTATATCATCAATGTTTTTTTTTTTAATTGTAAAATTCAATCTCTCATTTCAAAATAGAATGATAAGTTTTAGGAAATCTAAGATAGAGTTACCCTACGAACTTTAAAGAATCTTAGTTTGTTGATAGGCAATCATAGTTTGTCATAGTGAAAAAAAAAAAAATATATATATATATATATATATATAGTTGGAAATTTTATTAATTTCATTCTCTATAATCTCAAATGAAAGTTGACTCTACCTCCAATCAATTACTAGAGAATGAAGCCAATAAGATAAATTGTTAACCAGGGAAATTTTGAAAAAAATAACTTTTACCCTTAATACTTAGATCAAAAAAAGTTCCAAAGACCGAGATAAAAAGTTAACTTCTTAACTTTGAATTTCAACTTTGGTATTGCACAAAATCTCAATTCTATAGAATTATTTTTTATAGTTATAAAGACCCTTAAATAAAATTTGTCATAACTTTTTGTTTCATTGTCAATTGAGACTTTTTTTTGGTTACATATAACTTTTAAGGATCAAAGTGTATAACTATTTTCAAGAGCCATGTAACTCAATTGGAATCTCTTGCCTATTGGTATTTTCAGTGAAGACACTATAGTTCAAGTACCCTCTAACCTAATTATCACTCAAATTACATATAAAGAAAAGTGTGCGACAATCTCTTTACCATATTTTTATGTTCCAAGTTCCAACCCAAAAGTATTCTACATACGGCAGCTTCTTTTGACTGAACATTCCAAAACACATATTTCATTCTTTATCCAATTCAAAGCTCTTTTTAATCCACTATATTAAGAATCCGCTTGAAAAGCACTTTGTTCATAAAAAAAAAAAATAGCGCAAACCTTTGGTAGACATTATTGAATTGCTGCTCTCTTTTTTAACATTGTGCATGATCTAACACTTGATCTTCCTTGTTTTTGTCCTAGTGGGTTCTTGTGTCTATATATATATGCTTGTAGGCCCTGTGAATGTGATCACTTACTCACTTTCCTTTTAATGGTCCGTGGTTCAAACTATCTGAAATATTAACGGGTTTTCAGACCCCTTTTTACCCAAAATTGTCAAACACCAACAACTTCATTTGGGGCTTGACACATGCAGTGCCTTTGACATTGTAATCAGAGAGAGTTAGTGGAATTGTGATTGTATAGTAGCTTTAATTGAATTTTTCATAAAATTATAGGTCCGAGCATTGAATTTACAAAAAGGTTGATGCTGCGTTGTTCTTACATTAGTTTTTGCATGTATACAGATAGGCAAGTAAGGTAGTGGAGCTTAGACCAGTCAAGATGGTGTAATTAATTTTGTAGCTTTTTGTTTGTCATTTTCAGGTGCCGTCCAACAAGGTTGTGAAACATTGACATGTTCATTTTGTTTATGTCACTAGAGCTGACCACCATTGTTGGAATGCAACCACCGACGAAAACAATAGGACCCTATTTATCCTTTTAATAACTATTAACTAAGCACAACCGTTTGGAGGTGACAATTTTTTTTTTTTTATTTGAGATAGAAATCTTGTGAAGAAGGTATCTTATATGCCCGGTTTATAAGACTTATGTGAGACTAACATGTAGACCTCGCGTTAGATGTATACAAGATTTTTTTACTTTGGCCTAATCTAAGTATATATATGTGTGAACTTGAATCTCAACCTTTACCCCTCCCATCTTATAAGAACTTGTACTTATAAAGTGACCATCACGCTAAAAGTGACAATTAAAGAGAAAATATTTATCAAGTCATAGCTACAGCGCCTTGTGGGTTTTTGGTAGGAAAATCAAGATAAGTCATAGATTAATGTCTAGTTCTGTTACTTTTCAGAGGAACCAAATCTGATTAAAGGAAGTGATAAAACCTCGTCAAGTGCAGCATAAAACACATTAGTTCACCATTTAAAATCGACTACTTAGTTCTGTGACATTTTTTTTCTATTTTCTATCGGACACTGCAGTGCCTATTGAGAATATTTTAAGAGAGTTTAATGATGTTAAAACCTTTCTAATTCTGGCAGATTTTTCAGCAGAATAGATTTGCTACATAAGCTGGTGTAGTAGGTCCATCATAAGGATCTGATTATTGGACTTGGAAGAAGGTTTCATGAATATCTTCAAAACTATTATAGTGACAGGTCCAAATAGTTGTTTTGGCAAATGAATGCAAGTGAGTTGGACTTGGTCCGACTGTCAGGGGAAGAATATAGTGCTCTGGTGCTTCCCTGTTTGTTTGTTTGTTTTGTTGCGATCATTTGGCCTGCATCTTTTTTTACATTTTTGTACCAGATGCAAGCTGGACTGGAAAAGCACCTTCTATTTATTTGTCTAATCAAACCAAACATAACAAATACAATGCATGTAAACGGGCTTAAAGCCTGTGCAGAAAATCCTATTAACATCCTATTACACATTCGTTATTGTATACTTCATATGCACTCCCTTTTCTAATCGTGTTTTAAAAACATAATTGAATCCATGCGACATTGTATGTACGGTTAGCGTGTGACTATCGTTAGAAAGCTCATTAAGCTGAAGCTCTGATTGCCAATCTGATTTGGCTTTTTTCATGTCTTCACTCAAATATTCCCTGTCCTTCCTATTTGCTAGTGTGAAACATAGACCCTACTACCTAGCCGTAAGGTCATAATCAAAGCAGATCTTGGTTTATTTTATGACACTATTTTATAGTAAGTCAAAAACATGTCAAATATGATAAGAAGTAGGACTCTATGATTGAACGTATCACTCATCTGCTCGTCCGATCTGTTGTTAAAAAGAAAGATTTCCATGTGCATGATTTTTGCATTTGTGAACAGAACAGCATGTGAAGCGAGCCTGGCACTAGGTTCTATAACAAGGAATTTTAATTACCTTTACTGACAACACAGGCAACTACATACCATATAAATCTTCTCTATTTTTTTTCGAGGTGATATAATGTGCAACATGTTCTAGATGCAAGTACAAGTCCAAAGCTTCTTATTAAGCAACCTTCATTCATTCATGTTGCAAGTTGCAAATTACCACCCGTGATCATTTTTTTATAACTCTTTTGTTACGAAAAGTGTTATGTTCACAATATTTTCACAAAACTTTCACAATAATTCATAGATAGCAAGTTGTTATCGGTTCTAATTTGAATCTACCACTTAAATTGTTTTATACCCACCAATAACAGCTAGTAACAACTTGTTATTTAAGTTTTTTTGTGAAAATGTTATGAACGTGACATTTCTCTTTTGTTATAAAGTAAATGCGAATGAATTTTTCACGTGAGCTGGAATTGATCAATCACTCACCTTTCTTGTTCACCGATACTGCAGATAATACGAAAAGGTCCTTCACAAAAGATCAATTCAGCATTCACAACCTGTAAGATATGTGTGTTAGAGAGAGAGAGAGAGAGAGAAGATGACAAGGGCACCAACTTAATTCATACCATATGTACACAGTACACACGACCCCCTCTCAACTATACCATGAAGAATTAACTTCTGCATATCCTCATGGAATGTCTCACATTATGGTAAGCCCACAAGAATGTGGAGCCCAACTATAAGACCACTATGTACGACAAGTGTATGAGAAATTTTCTTTAATACCACAGCCTCACATGCCTGCTAGAGGGTCAATATCAATAAACCTAGACTAAAACAAATTTCACAAAATATTTTTTACAAATGCCCAGGTGACAAGTTCTAAATAGTAGATGATAAAGTGATATCAACGGTGTACCAAAATAAGAATCAATAAAAACTTGTGAATTCAACTGTTGTATCAAGCTAAAAATCAATAAATACTTGTCAATTCAACTGTTGTAAATTGTTGTCTATAGCATTACTTGGGGCAGTATAGATGCCATAAACTTGTCAACTCAGTTGAAGCAGCATGCCGCGTGTACTGCATGGCCCCTACATAAATCCCTGGGTAAACTGAGTAATAATCAACTCTACATTTGGAAAGGGCAGGCCAAAACCATGGAGAGATCTCATTAACCTCTCTAAATTAGCGTAATAATAATAATAATAATAATAATATATCCAGTAACCACAGGACTGATATAATGCGTCTAAAACCAAGTTCAGATTAAAAAAGAAAAACACCACATTATTCCTCATATGGAAGTGATAACGTATTCCATTTTTGTTTATGATTCAACTTCTGAGGTAAAATCATTACAAGTCCTGATCTCTAATTAAAAAGCTAACACACTATCAGCAATATGACCATTTTCTTTACAGCCTCTCCTTTGTCATTTGCACTATTTACAAAAAGAGAGCACTTGTGACCTGCAATTTTTCCACATTTATATGAATGATCTTACCACTTCTCACCTTCCAAATTCTGCAATAAAGATCACTTGCATTGATACCAATAGTGGCATACTGGCATATACAAGATGCAGTCCAACTCAAGTACCCAAATTCTGTCCCTCCAAAGGGGGTGGTAATCACAACCAAATGGCTCCCACCCATTACAATAAAGTATTGACGAATTTCCGTGGCAACACTCCAAAGCTGAACTTCATTTGAATTAAGGAAACAAACTCCAGCATTGAGCAGAAGTTTCTTAACTCTTCCAACCCAGTGCCTTCAGATGGCTTTGTTTCAGTTCAATGTGCTTCCCTATCCTGAAAATACCAACGGAAGTTAAATTCTGATAGGTCTGAGAATAGCACTCGCATATCCTCAAGTGAGTCAAAGCAGCACTGACTTGTCTAAAATCAAAGGTATCAAATGAGAAATGCTATCACACAGTTATGTACAACATTGACTTAGATATGTATGAGACAAGCTTAGACATAATTAGTGGTGGTATACTTGCCTTTTTTTTTATTGATGAGTTATGCATGCTCCCTGTAGATTTTGAACCCACAACTCACCCTCTAACTATTTTTCTATAAGTGCTAAGTTCCAACTACCCATACCTGCTACTTTTTTTTTCCAGGCAAAATGAATAAATCAGCACTCTGAATTTTTTTTTATTTAACTTTCTTTTCCCACCCTGGCCCCCATTTATAAGTTACCCAGCGCTCATAAGAGAGTGTTGGTGAAAAAACATGAGACCCAAAAAAAAATAGAAGGAGAGAGAGAAGCACTGCCAAGGAATGATTTTAAAAAAAGTAATTATTTTGAGCAATTACCCAAGATCCGATGGAAGTCTGAAACCACCAATTCTGACACGCTTTAATGAATGAATCTGCAACAAGAAGAAACATAAGCAGCAAAGGTGATGACGCCAGAAATATAAATCAATAAGCTTTAAGGACCAGCTATACACAAGAGTGATAGACCAAATGTTGGTACAAGATAATGCTCCATGTTCACTTATTAAATTTTTTTTAATAAGTGACAGCATGTGTATTAAATTTCTGGAATGAAATTGTGAACAGAATCTTCTGAATAGTACCAATAATGCATATGCCTACCCGTATGTATAATGAAATAACAATTTTGAACAAAAGCATTAAAATTGTCCTATAATCTTGAAAAACTACAAAGCTACTTTTTTCCCTATGCTCAGCGACGGATCTACGTTGGGGCAGAGGGGGCCATTGCCCCCCCCCCCCCCCCAACAAAAAAAAAACTAGTATAAAAAAATTATCATTTGCCCTTATATATATATATATTTATCTTTCGTACTCTAAAATATTTAGATATTGACCTACAAGAAAATAAATAAATAAATAAATAAAATCCATGCCCCTTTAACTACAAAAAAATAAATAAATAAAAATAAATATGGATTAAACAAAAATCGTGCACAAAAAAAGAAACACTTATTTTGTATGTTATACTTTGTTGATGTGTTTTATAATATGAAATGTTTAAGAAATACTTATTTTGTATGTAGTATTTTGTTGAATATGAAATAGATGTTAGTTTTTATTTTTATAATTTTTTTTTTGGTTTTAAGCTTTGGCCCCCCCCAGATCTGAATCCTGGTTCCGTCCTTGCCTATGCTATCTATATAAATGATG
Organism: Quercus lobata; assembly: GCF_001633185.2. Lineage (NCBI taxonomy): Eukaryota > Viridiplantae > Streptophyta > Magnoliopsida > Fagales > Fagaceae > Quercus > Quercus lobata. Next base: position 54,382,265 of record NC_044911.1, read on the forward strand.
AAGGAACAACTCTACTTAACCATACTTCATGTGTGTGTGCGCACGCACATGTAGTGGACAGATAAGTTACACTCACCCCTGGGTCTTGAACTAATGACTTTATCCACCATCCCAATATCAAGGGAGGAGGAAGTGCCATTTGAGTTAGTGTCATTAATCTCAACAATCAATCGATATTTAGAAAATTACTATGGCCCCCTTTACATTACAACAAACACAAATTTCATCAATTGAACGTACACATATCAGTACAAGTGCACAACTAAGAGGAAGGCAGGTTAAAGCAACTAGTCTTTCTTATACGAAGGCAAGCAAGACAACAAGGGAGGTTTTAAGCAACTCCATGGTTTCCATATGGGTTTCCTTTTGGGTTTGTCCACTTGTTTTCCTACTCAGGTTCTGGTTCCTATTCTAGAAATTTCAGATTGTCATTGACAAAGGTTGCTTCCTTTCCTTTACTGTGCTTCAAGCTGATGAAGTCATGCTTCAGGCTTGCTAGTAGAGATACGAAAATGGGCCATCTCAAGATAGCCTCAAAACACCATTTCTATTCTATTGCCAGTTCCTTGTATCAAAATATAGAGTGGGATGCCACTAACTCTGGAAAGTGAAAATGTTTTCATCAATTAATGAAAGCTAACCTCAAGTCCAGCATTTTTCACAAGCTCTCGAACTTCATGTTTCCTCCCTTCATGAACCTGCAGGATTCCAAATGAACGAATGAAAATTAAACACTAGCAGAAATGCAGTGGAATCTACCTGACAAAGGGAAACAAATGTATAGGATAAGTTATAGAAGACTGGAATAGGTAACAAGTACCACAATGCGAAGACGAGGTCTTGGTATATCTGGTTGTCGTGGTAGTAGCTCCACAGAATCTGGGGTGCAATGGACGCCCTCAATGACTGTTCCGCCATTGATGGCTATCAAGTGCCGCTTATTAACATCGCCATCTATTACTGCTATATATCTGGCAATCACCAAATGTTATGTTGTATGTCATCAGATTAAGCAGGAATGGAAGTTCAATATTTATGCCCAACAGTAAAGTTCTGACTCAGGAGGCAATAAATAAATGACATTAGCATAAAGTTATATCATGGTAAGCAACTAAACATTTTAGTTGCTGCTATCCAAAGCATGCCAACCAATAAACTTTGAAGAGCATGCTAACATCAAATCAATTTCCTGTGAAATTGTACAAAAGTGTAGTTTCACATAACTATTAAGTAATAATTATGGATGATAGGCTATTTTTCAGTAGAACATTTGCCCCCAACAACAAAAAAATTAAGGAATGTATGCAGTTCAACACTCACTCCTTTGATAAGTTAGCTGAAGGATGTGAAATTTGTTGAGAAAAATCTCCTGAAAAAAAACAGCATTGGGCATGGTTATAAATGAACTCATCCAAATTTCAATCTATACTTAAAGAACTCCAAGGAAATAATCGTCTTTAAGGCACACCAGGTTGCATGCATTGCAGTTTACATACCATCATTAGTCACAATAATCAAACCGGTAGTGGCAACATCAAGGCGCCCTACGGTGAACAGTCGTGGCTTGGGTAGTCCTGAATTTCTTTTATCCTGGAAATGCACACTATTATTTGTTGAATTTGCTCAATTTTTTTTTTTTACAAAGTTTACAATTAATTTTTCCATGATGGTAGTTTTTCTTTCTTTCTTTTTCCTTTAGTTAAAATCAACAACCAAAAAACATTAGATAGAAGGTTGCCACCCACACATACCAATATCTTCAAATAATCATCAAGCAGACTCAACACGGACTTAGACTCTTTGTCCCCAGATGAGCAAATGTACCTGTCACGACGTAACTACATTAATTTACACACACATCACCACCTAAAGAGCTCAATCCATAAATGACCCCAATGATCCAAATGAAAAGAGCATTAGCAACAGTAACAAACCCTTTTGGTTTGTTCAAGGCAAGATAAACCTTTGGAGGCTGCTTCTTAGGAAGACGGTTCCCATTGACATAAATAATATCCTTCGCAGGATCAACACGAGTCTGCAAATAGCAACACACTATTTATATTCACAAAAACACAAATGCCCAACTCATTTTGATATCAATAACAATAATAAACCCCCTAAGAAGCACGGACACTCCAAAACATGATGCCGAGACACTCCTCCACGCGTGTCCTCATATCCCCATCTTACTGCATCCTATTTTTTTAAGAATTACCGTGTTGTTGTGTCTCATGTCATTGTCCATGCTTCTTAGAATCAAATGCAGAGAAACCTAATAAGAATACGAATGCAAACACAACTATATATGCAATAACCTGTGGAGTATTGCACACGGAACCATTAACAGTAACCTTGCCTCCAAATATAAGCTCTTCACTACTCCGCCTCGATGCCACTAAAAAAAAATATATAACAATATTTATGTATTATCTGAAGTCATATTCTCTGTTACTTCCTTAATTATCGCAAACAACACATACTAATAATCCGTTACATAATTGTGACAAAGTAAAACAATCAAAAACAGTAGTTGAGACAAAACATTGTTAATGTTAATGTTAATGTTACCTCCGGCGGCAGCGAGAACCTTACTTAGGCGCTGAGGGGGGTCCTTGAAATTATCATTATAGAATCTCCGAGCAGCTTTGGAATAGTTGGATTTAGGAACAACCTCGGAGCTCTTGTTTTTGTTAATCTTATTTTTTTTGGTCACTTTGGTGGTGGTGGTGGCGGTGTCGGAATTGGCCGTCGCGTGGAGAAGACGCGCGGGAGGGTGCATCTGGAGCTTGAGGTTGCCATCTTCGCCCCGGACAATCCACGGGATGATGAGCTGGCCTCCGGATTCGGGGTCGGAGTCGGAGAACGGGTCGGGTTCGGAGGGCTTGGGTTTGGGCTTTGGCGGTGCGAAGGAGATGTTGAATTGTGGAGGAGAGGAAGAGGAAGAAGGAAGTGAAGAGGTTATGATGCGAGGAAGTGTACGGAAGGGTCTGAGAGTGAGAGAAGGTTTGGAGAAGAGGAGTGAGGAAGAGAGTGATGCCACTGTTGCTGCCATTTTTCTCAAGATAATTTGGGGGGTTCGAAATTTTGAAGGATTGGCTGAGAGGCCTGAGGGGTTTGGGTTTGGGTTTAACTACATTGGATTTGGATTTCATATTTTTGGAGGGGATTTCTTTTGACATAAAACTACAAGTCGTTCCTTTTTTTTCTTTTCTTTTTTTGGGATAAGAGGTCGCAATGTTGTTACAACACCGATTATAATATTTTATTGGGCAAATTACAACTTATCTGTTAGTGGTTTGGCCAAAATTTAAGTTATCTATCTGTGATTTGAAATTTAATACTTTACCCACTTGAAGTTAGCCCATTTGATTGGAAATTTTTAACATCGTTGTTTAGTTTTCAGTATTGTGGAAATACGTATTTGAGTGTTATAGATATATGTGTCAAAAGTATTATTGTTGTTTAAACACTAAAAACATTGCTTAAACACTAGTACCAAACAGCCCATAATCAGAGTTCTGTAACCCACTTCTATTAAAAACATGGCTAAATATGTAATTTTACTCCATTTTTATGTCTCTCTCCTTCAAGAACACCAAAAACATAAAAATACAAGATCAAATAAGATTAAAAAGAATCCAACAAAACACTTGCATCATGAAATTTCAAATAGGTAGGTAACTTATATTAATTATTTCGATCAAATCTTTTTCAAATAGGTAGGTAACTTATATTAATTATTTCGATCAAATCTCAAGTGAGTAAAGTGTCAAATTTCAAATCACAAGTAAGTAACTTAAATTTCGATCAAACTACACGTGGATAAGTTATAATTTACCCTATTATCTCGACTTTGGTGTAAAAATATTGTAACATTTTATAAGATTAGTGTTTAATTCCTAGATCTAATATTATATAAATTGCCCTGTCATTAAAACTTAAAAATCTTAAGAACCAACTTTTCAAGAGAAGGTGGACAAGAAGTTGCTTTGGAGTTTGGACAACAAGGTGGACTGGACTGAAAAAATGAGATGGGTGGGTAGTGAATAACAATAAAGTGCTAGGCAGACCCATTTCTAAGAGTTGCAAATCCAATTCAGGCTTTTTTTAAAAGGGGTTGACAAGAGAGGTATGGTGCTTGATTAGTGGCAAAGAGGTTCACTCTTAAATATGGGCAGGATTGATGTTAAGATCACTATGATTCGTCTTCTTGTTGCCATTGCTACAGTAAGGCCCTATACCGTGGTATAGTACAGGAGAGAGTGAATGGACCGATGCGAACCGAAATGCTATGCGGATGTAGCTTAAAGAAGTGTAACAACAATAAACTACACTTCAGTTTTTAGATATTATATAAATATAACAATCTAAATGCCTTTAAATTTGTAATATTTAATCTGAATTATTATTATTATTTGGATAAGTATATTTAATCAGAAGTATGAAAGGCACTCTCTCAGTTCTAGCAAAACGAAGAGAATTCTTCCCTATCAAAAATATTGTCCCCTCATTTTCTAGAAAGAAACAAGATTCTATCCAATGTCTTTTTCTATCGTTCACAAAAAGATTTAGCAAATATCAATATTTTATAATTACTTTTCATTTTGTGTCTAAATGACCAATGATACATAATTTGCAATTTACCAATTTAAGATTTGAAACTATGTACGCATAATGCATCTTATCATCATCATCTGATTCACATGACATTGTTTTTATTTATTATTTTAACATTGTTAAGAGGTAAAGAGAGCAATGTTGGACATGTTGAACCACCTTTAGGGATGACAAAATACTTTCATCTTGCCCCGCCCATTTTTTATCTAATCTTTATCTCACCTACATTGAACCACCTCATTAGGGATGATAAAATACTTTCATCTCATCCTGCCTTGACTTACCTCACTTTGCAACGTGCAAGTTTTCCCCCATTCCAAAGAGAGCATGAGACACATACGGAGCACCTACTATCTGACCCCGCGTTAGAGACTGCAAGAAAGAGACTGGGTGGATACACAAATTGATACACCACTTTGCTTAGTAATTATTCCAAAGAAGCAACCATTTTTTCCAATCTCTCTCGGCTCTATAATATAGTGCACGCTCGAACTAGAGTCGGAGTTAACTCATTTACGTGTTTATTTAAAAACTTATATAATATTAAATAATAAAAAAGAAAGAAGAAAGAAGTTTGCTCCAAACAAATTTGGAGACCATTCATAGACATATGTATTTTTTAATCACGTGACTTATTTTTAATAATCATGTAGAAAGGAAAATAACTACTAATTATTTTATCAAATTCCAATCAATGGAAAGCATAAATATTATACATTCATGTATTGAAAGGCACATCTTGCACAAGGCTGAAACATAAGAGGATCAATTAATTTTGAGAAAAATAACAATATTTTATCAGATTGTGCCACAAATTTGTGCATAAATTGAACATAAGGATGACATATATGAAAGATCCACCCATCTGTTCTATGAACTTCACAACAGAAAAAGGGGGGAAAAATATAGCCGTGCAAACTTTATTGCACAAGAATAAGGTTAGAAAAATTGTGGTGAACAATTTTATTTCTAGATCCTGAACCACAATGAAGAATAACCAATAATTATTCAGCACTTCTACAACTATTGATTTGGGATTAAGGCTTTTTTGTTGTTGTTGTACTTCTGAAACTATTGATGAAATTAACAAATAAAATAGCATTTATATATACTATTCGTGTTTTCCATCATGGAATTGTGCATTCTTTGATGACTTGAAAGTCTCCAAAAATCCTTTACCCTTCTCAAGCTCTTCTTTCTTCCTTGACTTGTCCCAATTGTGTTCTGCGGCCAATATCTCGATTATCCGTGGCAATGCCCGGCCTGCTGCATCAGTGTCAAGGAAAGCAAGCCTAGATCTCCTGGCAATGAAATCAACAGCAGATTCACAGTATTCATGCCGAGCACAGTATGCAACCTCTGCCTCTAGGTAAGGATATCCATGGGCAAGTCTCTTCCCCATATGTTCATTCTATTGACCAAAAGAGGGAAAAAGAAGGATTACAGTGTGCCAAAAATATCATCAATAGGGTTCAAAGAAACAGTATCCACCACACTACCAAAATGCAATCTTGTACTATATATCATAGCTGAATTAAAATCTTGAGACATTACAAGTTTGTTCAGCATAAAAAGGGCTACAAAGGCATAAAACTAAACAAAATACATAATGAGGCCCATGACAGTGCCTGAATTGAATGAGTCCTTTTTCTTTAATACTACTTTAGGATATCTACTATAATTTGATTTAGGCATCTGTTCTTTTAATACCAATAAGGTGAAAACACAGGGCATTGCAAGATTTCAATAAATGAAATCATACTAATTTCCCTGGATTAGTAATGTAATGTCTCCAGATGACCCTTTCAACCATGTACATTAAAGTGCAATCTCAAATCTAATTTCCTAAATCAACCAGTCGAAAAATCTGAAGCCCATGTGACTCGCAGCCCAATGGGAAGCACTTATATTTTGATGGGTCACCAACATGCCCCAAAACCAACCACTATATAATAGCAAAAGTCTAGCACAGAAAATGGAAAAATACTCAGTCCATGTATTATTTCAATGATTTTTCAGCAAAAATCATTGAAATAATATAAAACAAATCAAAACTTCACATAAATTCTCTCTTTTTGAAAACACAAAGGAAATCAGATGTGGACCAACCACAAAACCTGTTTTGCTAGTCAACAAAAGAGTTCCAAGATGGTGACAAAATCCACAAACTGAAGTTAACAAGGGGGAAAAAAACCAATTTAACACTTGATGTGAACAATGTGCCACTGTATCATGCCCAAGCAGAAGTATTGAACTTTCAAGCATTACAATTATATACAGAACCTAAAATATCAATATTTTGAGGTCCTCCAGTGAAATGTATAATATATTCTGTCACAAAGCAATGCTAAACATCATTTGTCTATAATACAAACAAAAAAAACCACATAGACTAAGGAAAAACTACACTATGAAACTTAAGATCAATTTTTAAGAAATTCCTTTCATTAAAAAAATTAACAACAGAGTCAACTAAAAAGTTTTGAGAATGCCCATTGCTTTATCTGAATTTGAGCATTGCTATATTAGAAATCAACCTGTTGCCAAGCAGAACCTTAAAAGGATTGCAAAATTAGCACTAAAGGTTATTAAGAGCAGTAAGATCCCATTCAAAACTCTTTCTTTACTTCCAAATGCATTTGAGCATATATAGTATACTGCAGGAAGTGCCAGTAGTAAAACTGCATGACAACTATTAGAAGTTTCACTTCATTGTGAAACAAATATTTTCTTTATTGGTAAGTTAAACACGCCCAGTGCATTTTAAATCCCATGACCTCATTCTCCACCCATTCGTACGGGGGAAGTTTATGGTGAAGCAATTATAAAAAGAGGATAAAAAAATTCCTCCTAAGTGATAAAGCTACAAAATGAAGATTATAGCAAGACAAGCCAACCTGAGCAATGGCAGCCACTCGTTCAGCCATTGTTCCATATGCGTGAGAAAGATGCTTTGCTACTGCAGTGTCCATTACACCAGGAACAACTTTACCACTAAAAGTCTTCTTCATGCGTACATATTGTTGAGCAAGAACTGTAAATGATGAAGGATCCCATCCATCACCACCAATAATGCACAAATATTGAGTTATACATTTACTGGTGGGGCTCAGCTTTCCAGACTTTATAGCTGCATTAACCGCATCTTCTGCCATGCTGAGTGTACTAATAGTAAGTATAATGTGCAGGGAGGGGAGTGGGGGGATGTGCACACAGGCATTGACTTAAAAGGCCTAGATCAATATGGTTTACTTTAAAATTAAATTCATTGAGAATACTTCTAATAAATTATTGTGTGTGTGATTGTAATTGAAAGAGCATCAAAGAGGAACCACTTTAGATGAGTTTAGCCAGTGTGCACCTCCCAATAATTTATTAATAATAAATTTCAGGTATACTATTCCAAAGGTTACCTACGGTAAGTAGTCCACTTCCCACCCGTAATTGTGACCAAACCAGGATAATCTTCACATACAACATGATCTCTGGAGATACTCTCAGTGTTTTTTGCAGATGGATCCGTTGCCAATGGGCGTATACCACTCCATGCAGAGAGAACATCTGTTCGCCTTACCTACACTTCCACAGAATTAATTTATCACCACAAGTAATAGCAAAGAGAAGAAAACCTAGAGGGAGCAATTAGCAATAATTCCTTCAATGGCTTGTAGGTTTAGTCAGTGAAACATCAACGTGGAGTCATGGACCTTCACTAGACAAAGAAGTCCATGTGAACAAGGAGTAGCACACCAAAACATTAATAGTAAACGATCTCTGAAATTTCAAACATCTCTTAACATTTAAAATAAGTCAAATTTGAGTGTAATTGTGTTAGCAATGTACTCAAACCACCACAAGCCCATCAACATATAAAAATCCTATTAGGAGCATAACCTAACACACCAATATCACCTAACTCCCACTCAGAATATTTTAGTAATGCAGATTGGAGCTATTCAAAAAATGAACTTCGAGAGTAATAAAAAATAAAAATAAAGGAAAAAACAACGACAGCAAAAACATCTAGAAATCTTTAATTAAAAATGAATGTGCCAGGTAAGAAAAGTGCAGGACATAGACACAAAAAGTGGATGATGATGGAAACAGCAACATACCTTAACAGTAAGGTAATCACTGATGGCGTCCAGTATAAATTGAATCTCATCCTCATGTGGTTCTGGAAGCAACGTAATGTCAGTGTTGGAATCTGTAGTTCCAGCTACTGTTCGTCCCAACCATGGCAGCATGAAGACAACACGTCCATCCTTGGTTTTAGGAACAATTAAACCCATTCCCTCAGGTGAATAATAATCAGGTAGAACAACATGTACACCACTGCTAGGACAGATCATAGACCGTGCTTCTTTATCAACCATTTTCCTCACAGAGTCGCAAAATGGCCCAGCAGCATTGACAATTACTTTTGCATAGGTATCAAACTCTTTGCCTGGTGCACTTTGAAATGCAGTAAGGAAGATAACAATTGAAGTAACCAAATTTAGTTACAGTAGATACAACTCATACAAGACAACTTAGCGTGCATCACTAACAAATATACTAAAGGCCAGAAGAAAAAACAGATGGGTAAATGCCCGCATAGGTTAGTACACACATTGACTTGAATGTATGGTCATGTTAGAGCAAATGAGAGAACAAGAGATTTTGGTTGGAGAACAATAAAACATGAGCAAACAAAAAAATACAATGAAGTCAAAGCTGACTTGTCCCTCCCCAAGACTTAATTATCAGTTTTACCTCTTTATTATTTTGGGGACTGAATTGGTGTATACACTATACAGATTACAAGAACAAGAAACTACCAATTTGAGAACAGAGAATAACAGCCAGATAAACAAATAATTGTAAAGTTTTGTCATCAAATTGTTCATACAAGTTTTCATGGTAAAGAAAAATTGTGAAAACAATTAATATTAAGGTGATAAATATCTAAAGAGTGCCAAGAGCCTAGTAATTTAATGGCATTGTCTGCTCTCCTCCCTAGGGAGAACCAGGGTTCAAATCCCATCTCCCCCATTGTTGTAACTAACAAATTATAAAAAATTAAAAATAAAAAAAAAAAAAAATTTCTCAAGTGTTGACAGGAAGTACTTCCTGTACCTGATAAATTATCTCGGATTCGTGCACCAATTATCCGCTTGCCATCTTCATCCCTCAGAAATGCTACAACTTCTGCATGGTTAAGCACTGCTGCACCAGCTACTGCAGCAGTGCATGCTACTCCAACATTAAGTCTCGAGTCATTCATCTGGCCATCAAAATAAACCACTGTGCCCTTCAGGTTTCTATCTTTACCCTTCCTTGCAAGTGTGGGGAAGAGCTCACTAGACTCTTCTGCAGAATAGTATCTGGACAAATGCAACAGGTGTCGTCCAGCTACCAAATCGTACATTTTCAAGCCCGCCCAGTAATATACTACATCAAACCATTCAAAACATGGTGTCATGCATGGTAAAGCATTGCATAGGTGTGGCGCATTTTCAATAAGCTGTTTACGCTCCTCAAGTGCGTGGAATACCAACTTCAGTTGTCCATAGTCAAGATTAAACACAGCTTTCTCCAAATAACGTACCCCTAAAAGTTATACAAACAAATACAGACAAATGATTAGCTCCAATCTAAAAGAAAACTATATGTTATAGATTTACAACCAAAAAAAAAAAAAACCAATGGATATTATTAGAACATCCGGACCTAATTAAATGACATAATTAACATCCTACAACCGTTCACATTACAACATTTCATTTCTTTTGGCCCGATTGAAAAAAAATATGCCATATCAATTTTTTGCCAATGCCAATAACTACCAAACCAAACAGACAAAACAGCTACTTTTTTCCAAAAAATGGAGGAAAAATATTCATATATATATATATATATAAATATATATAGGTCCGTTTGGGAGCCTAAAAGTGAGTTTTGAAAACTCAAAACCCCATTCATTTTAAACCAAAAACACCGTTTTGCAACGGCTTATACAAACCGCATTGATTCTAACCCATATGATCAAGCTGAACAACCAAACATTCTGTTCAATCATAAAAAAGTCCATAACCATGCGAATTCAAGTGCAGAGCAACGCAATTTCCAATCATGATAACAACTCCACACAAGGAATTCAATATTTAAAACCGAAGTTAAAAAAAGTTCAAAAACAGAGCATATCAGTAGAATCACAAAAAAAAGCCTATATAATAAATAAATAAATAAATAAAAAACGCTAGCAATTCAATTAGTCAAGTACATTTACACATACATAAACCGATATACGAATACGTATCAATATACGTACCTCCGTGAATGAGCTTGGTGGACCTTGAGGACGTGCCGGAAGCGAAATCCTCGCGCTCGACGAGCCCGACTCGGAGACCACGCGTGACAGCGTCGAGTGCCACACCGGAGCCGGTGGCGCCGCCGCCGATAACGAGCATGTCGAGCGGGTTGGCCGAGTTGGCGCCGATCAGCGCAGAGGCCTGAGTCGCCCTGGACGGAACGACGACGTTGGGGTCGGTGATCCTCTGCCGAATTGCTGATATGTGTGCCCCAGCTTCACCGCGGTCGCTGGCAGAGAACGTCGGCCCGAAGAGCAGGATTCCGCCTCCGGCTGCGGCGGCGATTGCAGCGGCGCCTATTCGCCTGCTCAGGCGAGCTCTTGCTGCCATACGGTGCGTTTAGAGCGAGAGAGAGAGAGATAGAGAGAGAAGTTTGATGTGATATAGATTTGATTCGGCTATAGAAATTTGGAAAAAAGGTTGCGTTGGGAATCGGACTAAAAGGATTTTTGATTTTTCACGGTTGATTAGCAAAACGCCACACACCGTTGGAAATGGTGGAACAGTGTGTGGATCCCAGTACTGTGTACTCACTCAAAATTACTAAAATATCCTCTTACTTGCTTACAAGTTAAAAGTTTACAAGAGCTCTTGCTTTTTTTTTGGAGTTTTGACTTTTTTCCCAACCCCTAATTAGACAGGTGGTTAAGAATTAGTCAAGCAATGAATTTGACGTAGAGGTTTTTGTGGTACGAGGTTACGTTTTATGATTGATTTTCTATATAAATCATTTTCATATTTCTAGGAATCAAATATGGGTATTTTTTTTTATAGAAGAATATATAGGTATCCTAGATTCTCATCCTTGGATTCAGGTGGGCTAGACTCATGGGTTTATAACACAAATTTGTTTTTTTAACCGTGTGTCAAAATGAACATGTGTTATAATTTTGATTAATCCAAGCCAAGTTTTTTGTAATGTGGGTTCTCATAATAAAATGACTTAATATTGTATTTATAAATTTATTAATATTTTAGAAATAAATACGGAGTAGTTCGTATAAGATTCTTAGGAATAAGTAAAAAAAAATAAGAATTTACATTAAGAATATGGAATAATGGATACTAGAAGTTTGGAAAAATATATATATATATATATATTGATAACATGGACAAAATAAATTAGCAGAGATATGTATACCGTCTTCTAAAAAAAAAAATTATGTATATACATACATATATAATATAGGGAGCACTCCTTTCAAAAAAAAAAATATATATATATATATATATATACATAGGGAGTACTAAAAGACAACTTTACTATTATTATTATTATTATTATCATCTATATTACTATTTAAGAAGATTTTCATGTTTGGCTTCCTATTTTTTGATGCCCAAAATACCTTCAAATTCATCTATTTAGAAAGTTAAATAATATAGTTAGACATGTCAAATTACTATTTTAAAAACTCCTAAATTTTACATAGGTTTTAAAAAGCTTTTTTTTTTTTCTTTTTATGGGCCATCCACTTTTCTTTGTTAAATTCAAATTTCAAAATAAAACAACCATTTAAAAATATAATAAATAAAACGACTCTATTTATATATTTTTTTTCTATATCTATATTAGTATTATTTAAAGAGATTTCCTTGTTCAAATTCCTATTTTTAGATGCCCAAAATACCCTCAAAATAAAGAAAATTATGACACTAAATCTAAAAATAAAAAAGAGTCTCATTGCACGCACGAAGTGCATACTATGAGGCTAATTGTTATTATTATATTAATATGAATTAAAAGACACAATAAGACGTGAATTTAATAGTGTTTATTTTATGGTTAGTGGTTACTGTAAGGACGCGATTTTGTAACGAACCGTAACAGTGTTGGGTTCGCACGTAAAAAGGCCCAGACAATATGATTTGTAGAGCGTGGGTGTAAAGAACTAGGTTAACTATGTTCTCCCTTAAAAAGATTCACTCTCAAGTATGTTTTAAAGGTCTAAAATTGGTACAACGACCGTTTTCTTTAGTGATCAATACAATTCTTTTTCTCTGCTCTTGCTCTCTTCTTTTTTGTTTATGTCTTTCACCCTTCTCTTTTTCTCTTCCGATCTCCTTTCTTCATGCTCTTCTTTTAGTTTATATACCCCCCTTTGTGTTCCATCCTCACCGCACACGTGTAGGTTGGGTCCGGAGGATTTTTTTCTGTCCCATCTAGCATCTCCTGGAACTTCCCATGGGCAGCTGTAAGGCTGCTTCCTTACTGTTCAGGTATCACCTCCACATTAATGCGGCCAGAGAGTTGGTTGAGAGGTCATTAATGCGGAGGCAGCTGTAGTTATAGATATTTGTTTGCCTTATCTCTTTCATCCTTGGTCGGTTATTCTATCTTTTGCGGTGACCTAATTTTGAGATCTGGTTGCAATAAGACCACGTCCTGATCGTCCTCGGACGCATACTGCCGAGGAGTATGGTGTCCTTGGACGGATATAGAACCTTACCCTTGTGATGTTGACTACCATCCCCTTCAATAACTACCTTATGTCCTGACTTGACTTCCTCGGACGGATACACATCCTCGGATGGGCCACGGGCCCAACAATCCTAAATCAATTCTGAACTCTATGGGCCTATTGATCGAACGGTCCCCACAGTTACTAACAATGAGAATTTCCCTCTTAGAATAAAATAAAACACTAATGTCTACTTAGTTGTTTTATAAATTATTTGACACATCGAGTAGATCATGTCAACTATATCAAGTAGTCCTCCAACTCAATAATAGAGTATCATGCATTTCAAATTAATTGGGATGGAAACTAACCAGAATATCTATATATATATATATATATATACACATACAAATTGTCATTGCCTCCTCAAACTTCAGTGTTTGCAAATCCTCTACACCACACCAATAAAGTTCTAGCAATTCAAACACACTTTGTGCTAGGAGAAAGTTTAGAGACACAAAATCTAACATTTGCTAATGTGATAGATTATTAGTGATAAGTTAAAAAGTAATTTCAATATGGCTCAAATGAGAATTGGTGAAAGCTTCCAACTCAACAGGTGTCAAAAACTTTCTCAAAAAAAAAAAAAAAAAAACAGGTGTCAAAAAAGTTGTTTTATTTATTTATTTTTATATAGCATTACTCTTTTGTTATGGTTCACAAAAGTTTTTTTTTTTTGGATTAGTGAAGATAGGATTAACCAAGGCAAAAGGCAGAGGAGGGCCTTAAACCATCTCTTGAGCATGTAAAAGATATCAAATCAAGAAAAAAGAAATAGATATTTATAGGCTCATCCCACTTACAATGAGGTGAACTAAGCGGTTAATGTTTTCGTTTACAAAGCAAAAGTCCCAACAAGATAGGGGATTGAAGGAAACTAAAATAGATGACAAAAAAAAAGGACTAAAATCAGATGAATTGACTTAAGGATGCTGAAAAGCTTCAATCACGATAAGTGAGTCCCCTTTCAAACACATCAAAAGAGAAATGGTGATGAACTGCCAGTTTGAGGGCCAAGAGAGCAACATGAACTTCACCGAGAAGGAGGTCCAATGGGGGTAACAAAGAAAGAAGCATGGGCAAAATAGCATTTCGATAATCATTCCTACAAATAGCAGCAACAATAGAGAATCCAGGTTGGTCCCATAATGTGGGTGTTGGTGATCATGTATTTTTATTTTTTATCTTTAAGATGGTGAGTTTAGGATCATGATTATAACCTGACTCAATTAATTTAAACACACACAAGACCACTAGATAATGACCGTGTGGTCGTCTTCTCTATACTAAAAAGTTTGCCCAGCATGACTTTTATAGTTGAAACTTTTTTTTTTTTTTTTTGAGAATGATTATAGTTGAAACTTGAATGAAAGATTAAAAAAAAAAATTAAAAACGATATCCAAGTTTAAATGAACTTGTCATCACTATCATAGTGATGGTTCTTTTTTTCTTTTCTTTTCTTTTCTTTTTCTTCATATTTATAATATTGTGCTAAACATGATCAAGTATCTAATATTTTGAATACATAAATCATTGCACTCATAATATATAGATCTAGAATTTACATATGGTAAATATATTTTATATATAGTTTTTAGAGAATTTCAACATATTACGTCCGCTATCTATAATTCATGTATGGTAAATATATTATTTTTTTTTATAGAGAATTTCAACTTATGGCATCCCCTCTTATTGATGCTCTTTATCATTAGATCAAAATACCGATTAATTTTTGATATAAATGGGGATTGAATCCCAAATCTTTTATTCAATGATCAAAAACTTTATCAGTCGAGTTAATTAAAACTCACAAATATATGATATATCTAAAACACTAAAAGCATGATTGGTTCATTAAATAAATATTATATTATAAATAATAATATTTATTACTATAAATAAAAAATATCACAATACAATAATTATCCATATTCATAAGATTGTTTCTTACAGAAAGTTTCTAATAGCTATTTTAAAAAAGAGTAGTTATTCTCAAAGAGTATGATGGTTTTACATCTTAAGGGGCATTCGGGACAATTCCATGCATATAGTCAATTATACTGAATAGAAGCATCCAAGTCAGAAATCAGAATCAAAGAGAGTGCTGGGTAATTGGCAAATATCATCCCGTGTTTACTGTTTAGATATAAAGGGAAAGTGGTCAACCGCCAACGCCCCAACTCCCGAGGAGAGCATAAAAGCTGCATGGCTCGTGAAACGCCACTCGACTTTTTATAACGTTTTCTTTCTAACAAACAAAAAAAAAAAAAAACTTTTTATAACGTTTTTATTAGCACGTCATAACGTTTCTGAGGAATTTTGCCCCCGTCGGCTAGAGTTGTTTAAGAACATGTTTTTGGTCTTTAAATAATATTAAATGTATTTTTATATATTTTTTATTAATATGTATTTTAAAAAAATATAAATAACATTATTAGAACAACATTATCAAAGAAATCCTTTATAATGGTAAATTTATTACATGCATAATGCATATGATCTACTTATGGGAAAAGCAATAGTTATATTAGAAATTTATAATAAAAAAAAATTATGAAAAAAATACCATGTTAATAGGTGTATTAAGGAAAATTGATAAACTATTTAAGGAAAGTTTTGATATCACTTTTATGAGAAATTTAAAAAGTGAAAAATGATATGTCCACAACATTTTTACAACAAATCCTAAGTGGCAGGTTGTTACTGGTTGTTATTGTTGGGTTAAAAAAGTAATCTCAGTGCTAAATTTAAATTTGAATCAATAACAACTAACCACCTGTAATTTGTTGTAAAAATGTTGTAAACGTAACATTTCTCTAAAAAAGTTGTCACAACATTAATTTTTTTTCATAAAATATTTCCTAAAATGGTTCACTAAAAAATGCTCTTAAAGCATCTGTTAACTTTTCTCATAAATTTTTTTTTTTTTTTTGATAATTTTTTTTATATCTTTAATAAAACTGGTATTAATTTTTTTTTTCTAAATTAGTTTATTAAAAAAATGTAGTAAGAGTACACAACCCTAAAAAAAGATAAAATTTTTAAAATAATATTTAATATTAATTATTTAAATTGATATTATTTTGAAGTTATTTTGGAGATCTAATATATTTATTAAAATATTGCAACACTTGAAATCTTGTTTTTCTAAAAACAAACTAGATTCTTCAAAACAATGTCAATAATAATAATAATAATAATAATAATCGTTTTACAAATTTTATAGAGAGAATAGGCTAGATCTCTGGGGCTATTTGAATTTAGATACCCCTCATTTAAAGAACTAAACATTGTCCGTTGGCAAAAAGCTTTTTGCTTTTTATTTTTTTGCTTTTTGTCTTCGTTTTTTTTTTTTTTTTTAATTACAAATCTATTTTTTGTGAAAATAAACTAAATTTATTAATTTTTGTCACACATTTAGTACAAAAAGCTATCAAAAATTATAAATTTTGTCTCATATTTAGCTAATAATCTACCGGAAATTACGAGATAGCAAACATATACATTATTGGGCTATTTTCCATCTACCCACTTTTACTCGTATTTAGTTGCTTTTTGGTCAAGTCTCTCATTAAAATATAATTAAGTCTCTCTCAGGAGAAGTTTTATCCGCTCTAAGTATACTTTCCACATGATTAATAAATAAATAAAAAAAAAAAAAAAATCAATGTAGAAAATTCAAATGACAATAAAAAGTTTGCAATAAGTTATTCATAAATGACTTTTAGTTGAAGGGTTAATAAACTCAGCCAAAAAAGAAGAAGAAGAAGAAGATTTGTGTATATAAAATGGCTTTTTTCAATCTCAGGTAACTTGGGAGATCAATCCAATAGGAAGAACACACAGAGCATTCCTATGCACAATCTAGCTACATGACTTTTCGTATAAATAGAACTAACAGATCCCACATAACAAATTTCTTTACACCAACTAGAGAATGAACCATCCTTTTGAGTCATGATCTTCATTGTAAGAGTAAACATTGCAACTCATTAATTGAAATGAAAAATCTAAATTAGGTCACAGTATATTAAATACTCCAAAACATTTGCTATATAAAATAGTATCTTATGCAGCAGCTATGAGCTTAATCTGAAGAAAACTTTATAGGCTTATCAACATCGTTGCCAAAATCTGCTTCAAGCAAACTATGCTACTGAAACCTACTCAAGCAGGGACTAGTGTCCCAGATAACTAGAATTACATAGCAAAAGAACTTAGGACAGAGAGGAGAGACGATCTGATGTGATGCGACTAGGTAGCAGGATGCCAACTTCCCACCCAATCCGTTAAACTTGCAACATTTCTGGTAATGTCTTCAATGGTATCGCTCTTTAATGCCACCACAATGTCCTCTGGATAGCTTTCTTTCGCCTCCTGGAGCAGAACTTGAAAGATTTCACACTCAATATTGTTTGAGAGCTTTGAACCTGTGTAACCTCTGGCACAGAAATTTAATTTGAGGCGATAAGCTTAGAGGGAGGGATCATAAAACAAGTTAAAGATCAATTGACAAGGAAGAAAGTAAAGCTGGCACTACCTCCTACTCAAGCGATCATACAACACCGTGTTGTCAGTCTGAAGCACAACTACTTGATCAAACCAACGCTCAGGAAAAAAATCACAGCCATGGTAGTCTACAATGTTCCCCCCTTCTTCCATCAAATCCTCAAGTTCATCACAAACCTGCAAAATCAGCATGCTATATAACTGGTTCCATCACCCATACAACGCACATATAATACAGGATTGAACCCCACCTCCCCCTTTCACCCCTTATTTTAAGAGAGAGAGAAAGTGAGAGGAGGGGGGAGCCATTTGATTCCAAGACCATCAGCTATCTTACATTGTTGATTTTAAATTACATATCCCTTTTTAGTCAGAATACCATGGAGGCTTATACAATAATATTGATTCTACATAATCACTAATCAGCAACAAATTGTGTCAAAACCTCACTAAAAAGTACACTATCATAAACCACTCAGAAGGTAAAGTTAAACCCAAAATTCAAAAGCCCTACAGTAGGATAACAAAGCAAATATTTGCTTCATTAATCATTCAAATGAACCAATGCTCTCTCTGCTAATACAAGTCATGTACAATATATCCCTTTATTATTATTATTATTTTTGATTTGGATAATGTATCCCAGGTTAATATGGAGACATCATATTCTCATCAAGTGCATAAACAAATGCCTCCTTCAAATGAACTTAAATCTTAGCGTAGTTCTACAAATTCCACAAGTAACAAGTTGGTTTTAGTCCCAAAACATCTTAAACAATCTTTTCATTTAAAACTTTTGAGTAAATTTTTCTTCTAGTTCCATTTTTTTTTTTATAGGTAATAAGAATTATAATGAAAAAAAAAAAGAAAAAAGAAAGAGCTCCCCATGTACACAAGGAGTGTATCGAGGGAAGCTATAATGACTTATTCTAACTCCATTTTCTTGGCTTCCCAAGACATTCCGCACCCTCAATTCCAACATATTAATTCAGTTTTATCCATAGTTCATGTAAAAAAGTCCAAATTCTCCACATTGAATTAATTTTTGGTCTAAATTATGCCTTCAGTATCAATTTTTTTTTCTTCAATATGAAAAACCAACTGCCATGTATGCATTCACAGCATATATAGAGAAAAGTATAATAAGAAATAAGGTTTTATGGGAATACGAGGTCTTCATTGATGAGGTAACAGTCAAGCTAGTCGTCCCAGCCATCATGGAGGTTCTTCTCCTTGACCAAATCTCTGATGATGATGTGACGGAGCTGGGTAGCCTCCGCTAAAGCAAATGATGTCGTTATCTTGCCTGTCCCAGTTGTCCCTGTCACCAGAATGTTCGACCTGCTCTTTCTCACACTACCGTTTTGTGCCATGGAATTGGCCCTCTACTACTTTGGTTATCTTGGTCTCCTTCAGGCTGTTCTGCCGGATCTTATTCTACTTCTATCTCACTAGCTGATAACCTGTGCCATGCACAGAATAGTATTAGATCAACTACATAAATGCATACATAATATCAGTTCATTTTTATATATATAAAAAGAGGAAATTAAAATAGTTTTTTTTTTATAAGTAGGTGACTTATTCACCAAAACTTCATATTGTTCTGAATTTCAGCTCTTCTTAAACAAAGCCAACCCACAAAACCACAACATGGTAAAGCCCAAAACATGCATTTCCCTTTATTACCTCTTCCCTCCAGTTTCTTGGCAACCAAACATCAATCGAAATGTAAAACAAGTCAATTCCCTTTCAGCTTAACCTAACACATCTACATTTATGCAAAATTAGTATATTTCTATTCAAATTTTCTCCCTCTTCCTAAAAGACCCACAACAGTATAAAACACAAAACTTCAACTTTCCATTGTTCATCCATTGTTGTTTCTAGTTATACTGATTTTTTTTTTCTAAGATATGGCTAAATATTATGTTCAATGTGGTGGCTAAGCCTCAAATTCTCAGTGAAGCTATGTATGTGTGTGTATGTAGTTATGTATTCTGTTCAAAATCGTTTCTAAACTTGTCGTACTTGTGGATCAAATAATTGTATTAGAATATGATATGCATAATTTACTAGAAAGGCATACAAATGAGGGAACAAATTGTACAAAATTTTGCAGATCCTATGAGGATAGCAATAAAGAAACCTTTGGTTTCACATGAGCATATCACAAAGCATCTTAAAAATTCCAAAAATTGAATTTCAAAATGTTTATGCTCTTTCTTTTGTTTCTCTCTCTCTTTTTTTATTTATTTATGAAATGCTTAGTTTCTAGAATAACCTAAAGGATGAAAAAGCTAATATCTCTGTACCATATCTAATCACTAATGTTCATGAAATTTTACCCCCCGGGGGGGGGGGGGGGGTGTAATTAAATATTTTCTCTATCATATGACTAATATTTAACTTTCAATTGTGGCGGCTAAGCCTTGGATGTTCCAATGTCGTGTGAAGTGTCCTTTTTTGTAGATTCACTTCCACAGTTCCACAAAGCCCTTTAATCCTAAGTTAGTTATTATGTTACTTCTCTAGTTTTTACAGATGCACCTTAGGATGTCAGATGCTCCAACTGTTTAATGTTGTTGATATCTTGCATACCATCTTTTAGTTGTAGGTACAGAAGGGAAAACATCAATTTGGTACCAAACTATTATTTATTTACTTATTCTATTTTTCTTGGATTATATGTTGATGCAAGAATTGCCAGTTGCCCCAAATGCTTTCACTAAATATATCTTTTCCTTCTTGGTTGTTTTTCCTTTCCACTTCTTTATTTCCACCTTATTCTCTCCTTCCTTCTTGTCACATTCACTTACCGCTGATGGTCTAAATTTTTTAGTGACAAGCTGTTTAAGGAGATACAGGATCTCAACTTTGAAGTTGTCATCCAGGTTGATCTATTTAAACCAGTTTATATTACTTGCAATCATAGCTTATACTTCAATTTCCAAATCTGTCTCTTGTCAGTTGTCTATAAAAAAAAGTCCCATTATTTTTCTTGGAGTTCTATTTTCTTAGTTGCCATCTGCAGTATGATTGCAGATTCTACGTCAGAAAGCAACATCCATGAAGCAGGACTACACAGAAGTGACAACAACTGTAAGTGAATGGTTTAACAACTGAACATTGCTGCCTCTTTTGTGTTTATGATTGATGCAAAGTTGAATATTTCCATGAAACTGATGTTAGTGCTAAAATACATTTGTCCAACTTCTCTGCTATAAAATTCAAGTACCTTGGTAAAATATGTATTAGCTATCTTTGTTACTTACTAGTTTGGTTGTAATTGCATGCATGGTTGAATAGTTCAACCCATAATCGAGGGGATTAACAGGATTGTTATGTGATTGTTTACTTATGAACAAAAAAAGAAGATTATTTATGTGTCAAATGATGCACTATCAACTTCTAGTATTTTACCACATACGGTTCTCTCCACAAACACAATCAGTATCTCAATTCCTTTCTAGACTGTTAAATGAAGTTGTAAATGTTTTCTAATGGACTGCTATGTTGTGCACAGACACAGTCAGTTTCTGAATTAAAGGACTTTGTCAAAAAGCTGAACTCGTTGCCAGAGATGATTCTAAGTATTTTCCTACTTTTAATTTTTCATTTTCGAGATCTATATGTGTGTTTCCAATTATTTTAATTTTATGGAATTTGTTGCTTTAGAGGCACATAAATCTTGCTCAGCATCTGTCGACATTCACATCAAAGCCAGCCTTTCTTGGGCAACTTGACATGGAACACACATTGTTGAGGCACAGAGTTATGACATGTGAGCACAATTTCTACTGTTATCTCCAACTTTTGAAGACCTAATGTGTTGATTATATGCTTTTCGCTTTATAATATATGTGAATATACTCAATGCAAAAGCATGCTGATTGGGTAGTAAATGGTTTACTGAATTTCAGGACTAAGGGTTGATGCACTGCTTATGGCCATGTAGTTATGATGTTATTATCATGTTTGTTTGTTTAACAATGAGCTTATGGTCTTTCTGTTCCTGACTTGTTTGACTTTCCAGAAGCGCCAATTGTTCTTCAACCTAAAACCAAATTATTGTTTGTCATCTTTGGAACGCATCAAAGCTATCCAACCACTCTACTCAAAGAATTTTTTTTTTTTTTGTTGGATTGACGAACAGTGCTGGCATCTTTTAGGTGCAGCGCACTTCAAAATTCAATCAAGTATAAATAATAAATGTCCCCCATTTTTGATTGGTGATAGTACCTGTTCTGAGTCTTCTGACCTGTGCTACTTGTATCATATGGAATAACTGAAATGGCATTCTTTTTTTCTTTTTAAGCAATTGTATTTATAATCTTTCTTTGGTTACTAAAATCTATGCATTTTTGGTATCTTCAAGTCATTTCTCAAGATCACCTCCTTTCAATTTGTCATAAATACGAATTATGGATTCTCAGTCCCCTATCCTAATTTCAAAAGCATGAAACTAATGCAGATGCTTTGAGTACATTGAAGAATTGATCCAGTTACAATGATGTCTATTTTCATCCTCATTTTTAGGTTTCTATAATGTTTGAGTAACTTGTTCTTGCAGGAAGGGATGGCATATGATTTGATTGTTGTGACAACCAAAATTGTCAGTGGGCATAGCTTAGCTGAAACATTTGTAGAGAGGTTGGGCTAAGGTGAAAATTTTTGTTTGTTTTTTCTTTTTCTTCTTGTAAAGTCTTACTGGCTATGAGAGTAGAAACTGAGGGTTGTTGGCCTGACTTGAAGCCCATGTAGGGCATGTTGAACTGATTATATATCTGTTAGCTTGTTGAGAGTAGCGTGTGCAGTTTTCTGGCTTCACCTTTTCTGTATTGATTTTGTGAGATCAAATCCCAGCAACCCTTTGAAGGAATTATTTGGTTTGAATTGAAAGAGTATTTCCACTTTGTTGTGATTATTTTTCTATGGCTAATGACTGTCAGCATTGCATACATGAAATTGTGAAGAAAGTGTAGAGCATCGTATGCCTTAGGTGGTTACCAGAAAATTGAAAATGGAACCCATAATCCTAATCATGGTGGTCAGATTTAGAAGTAATCTTTCTTGATTTTTATCTACAACCTATATAACACCTGATATACGCCATCCTTAAAACCTAGCCTGCAAACATTTTTCTTCGTACACAACACCTAGTCCAACGCTAAAAAGACTATTTACATTTGGGTGAAATACATCGTTAATCTTTGAAGTTTCAAACACAAGCTATTAGTTCTGAATTTTTTAACAAATGAGGAATTATTTTAACATAAAGGATTATTTTAACATAAAGATGTTCGGCTTGAAGATGTCTTGCTAAAACAAATACGATGAGCTTTCTATGAGATAGATTCTTATTATTTGTGTTTTTTTTAATAAAGGAATTCTTCTTCTTTTTTACATACATATACTAGAATTTGAATGGAAAATGTTAAAGATCACAATTTTTGCCACATCTTACTCATGACTTGCCACAACTAATGAGTGGTGAAGTAAAAGTGGTGGGTCCACAACTCCACCACTTACAACTTGCTACATAAGTAAGATGTGACAAAAATTATAGGAAAAGTTGTGGTTCAAGCACTACTCAATTTGAATCTATGATGTTCCATTTTCGTTATAATTTTTTTTTTATGGTTATGATCAAGGCAAGAAATTAATGTGCGTATAATATATATATATATATATATATTTATATTATGAAGAAAACTAAAGTAAATATATTATATATAAGTAAAGTCAGTAAATAATAAAGTAATATTATAAAAAGTAAAGTAAATAATAAGGTAACTAAGTCAATACTTAAACATAAACAAAATAAATTACAATATTGTCAAAAAATTTCTTTAAAAAAAAAAATTGTCAAAATAATCACTTACAGGAAATAGAGGTAGAAACAGGTTTTTCCAAGTAGGAAAGAATAAAGATTACAAGATTAGATATTTGGGAAGGTAAGGGAAATTTAGGGAGAATATGAAAGCTAAAAATTAAGTTTTGGTTACAATTAAAGAGAAGCAGCCTTTTTATAGGCAAAATTAGGCACTATTTGAATAGTGAATAGTAAATTTGACTTTTTTACTATTCACAGTAGGTTTTCAACAGCTTTATTTGTATGTGCTGACAATAGTGATGTAAGCAACAGTTTCAGCAATTTTGTCAGTATGTGCAGACAATAGTGATGTAAATAATGACTTCAGCAATTTAGTCAGTATGTGCCGATAGTATCGTCTTTTGCAATTATAGAGCTGAAGTAAGATATCAATCTTCAGCTAAGTTTGGAGTAGCAATTGAGTCTCACACACACACACACACACACGTGTTTGTGTGTGTATATATGGTATAGGTGAAAGACTACATGTTGAGTTAAATCCAGTGAAAATGAATTCCGTTAAACTAACAACAATACTAGATGGTATGAAGTTAGACATGGGCGCAAGAAGCTGTCAAAATTAGAAGTGGTGAAGAGGGTTTTGAACATCCTTGGAGAGTTTCACTATGACCAGGCCATCATGCAACCAACTTCCACAGGGGAGGATACAAAATGCAAACCGCCTGATGGAAGTAATATAAGGTGAAAAAGGACGAAGTTATTTTCAAACAACAAAGGGAGGTAGGTTGGTATAGGAGGCTTGTAAAACAGGTATAACATGTCTGTCACATACCTGCAAAACACTAAGAAAGTTTCAAATTAAGTAGCTTGGATTAAAGATTGTCCTAGTTCCATTTCTAGTGCAATTTCTCTTGATGTATCCAGTTTACAAATTTGATTGAAATTCATTTTAAATAAATAAACAAAAACATCAACACTAGATGGAGTCTGAGAAATCATTAAAAAAAAAAATTCTTCAAAATAAAAATCAAATTTGAAGCTCACTCTAGTGTGAAGGCAATGGAAAAATTATTTGGTATTTGTAGTCGGCTTCTTGGTCTAGGTTTGTAACATGTTCAAAATAATTTTCTTGGATTTTTGGGTGTTGAAATTTTAGAGATATTATAGCGGTACTAATGATGTACTCCCAAAAAAAGAGATGGAAAAAAGAATTTAGTGTTTTGGCACTAATGATGTACTCCCAAAAAAAGAGATGGAAAAAAGAATTCAGTGTTTTGGCGTCACCATAACCCACAACAAAGTAAACCTTGCAAGTTGCAACAGAAAATTTAGCTTTTCTAATATTTTCTCACTGTAATAAACAGACACTGCTACCATAAAGTAACATTTTATTTGGTCATTATGAATAGGGTCCGGTTAATGTGTGCCCTATAAAGGGCACACATTAACCATCCATTTTGGGAAAATAGACACACATTAACCATCCATTTTGGGAAAGTTTTTATAGGGAATAGAAAAAGTTGTCAAAACAGTTAATTACTTTTTCATTTTTCCATAAAAAATTTCTTAAAATGATTTACTAATGTATGCTCTAAGGGCACATGTTAGTAAATCCTATAACCGAATATGAAACTTAACTCTTTCTACAACATATACAACAGAAAATTGATGAAGCATATAGGTAGAGTTACAAATGTACACCTGACCACCCGTATGCTATGAAAGTTCTGTGAAAACGTTCAAGCCTTGCTGCCCTTTGTTGCAAAAGGCTTGGGTCTTGAACATGCTGGTCAGATTTATAGGTGTTCCAGTCGACAATCTTTTCTGCTTTTCGTTCCCATATAACTGATACATGCCATTCTTAAGCATATTTCTTTGTAGATAAACACCAACTGCAACGCTAAATTGAACTTTCTTCACGTATAAATTCTTATATAACAAGATTTCCCGCACAGCTTTCTGAAACATATCTAGGAATTAAACTTTCTTCATGCAAAAAATGGCACCAACAAACTCCTAAAATACAGCTAGAATTTTATGTATTAACAGTAGCACTCTCTTCAATTCGGTTGAGGAGCTCTAAAATATTTCCAGCTTTTCTCTTCGCTCTGTCGGTGCCATTCTCTGACAGTTCCTTCAATGCCTCCTCTGCACCAAGCTCCTTTGATAGTTTCAACTGCATAAAATCACCTGTGCATAATGACCACAATACTGCTGCAGAATTCTCCCGGTTGCGTGGGGAACCAGTTCTTATAACCTCCACTAAGACTGGAATTGGCTCCGCTTGACCAATTGCGGTCTTCCCTTCTGGATGGCTGGCAAGAATGGCCAGAATTGCAAGTGCTTCATCCACCATCCCACCTCCAGCATCCTTCAACAATCTCATCAATGGGGTCACGATACCAGCCTTTACAGCCCTTGCCTTGTTTCCCTGATAGATCGAAAGATTGAAAATAGCGGTGGCAGCATCCTTTTTCCCTCTTGGAGTCCCCTCACAAAGCAATGTTATAAGAGCTGGGATAGCCCCGGCTGCTCCTATTGCCACCTTGTTCTCATCTATTACAGATAAGCTGAAAAGAGTGGCAGCAGCATTTTCTCTAGCTTCCATGCTGCCATTTTTCAATACATCTACAATATCAGGTATTGCTCCTGCATTCACAATAGTTCCCTTGTTACTCTCATTGATGGAAAGGTTGAGGAGTGCCGTAACAGCATGTTCCTGTGTCCGGGGATCTGGAGAGGACAATAATTCTACAAGAAGTGGTATGGCTCCTGCCTCAGCAATGCATACTCTATTATCTGCATTCCTCTTAGCAAGCAACCTGAGCTCACCAGCAGCTGCTCTTTGCTGTTCTGTATTCCCATTTGCTAGTTTTTCCAATAAGGCATCAATAGCAGCAGGATCACAGTCTGAAACACTGCCTCCTCCTGATTTCTTGCTTCTACAATTCGCTTGCTTTTTTGGAAGCTCAACACCATTGCTTTCACACCATAAAGCAATCAGACTCTTCAAAACGTAGTTAGGAGTTAGGGCTGTGTGCAACAGTGTCTGCTGTGTCTTAGGACAGGTTTTATGTCCTGCATCAAGCCATTTTTGAATGCAAGACCTTTCATAAGTCTGTAAAAAAAAAGGTAAATATTTCTTTAGTAATGACTACCGATAGTCTGATACAAATAAACTGTTGTAAACTTAAAACTGTGAAGGCAGCTGCCAGTTTATACCTGTCCAGTAGAGACAATCACAGGATCTTTCATCAATTCAAGAGATATTGGACATCTGAAATCATCTGGGATAACAGGAGATCTGTGCTTAATCAAGCCCTTTTCACCCTCAGAGGTGTCCACTTGAGGATTTTCAGTCTGAACCCAGTCCTTAATCTTCTTAAAGAGGGATGACATTTTTTCAAAGCAGTCCCCTGGATCTCCATTGCTTGAGATAACCATTTCATGGAACGCAAGTGACTCTTTCTTTATATCATTGATAGTCTTGAGATGCAGCTTTTCAGAAAGTCTTTTAAGTACTGCTGGGTCAGGTTCTTTTTCTTTCTGTGCTGTGGCTAAATCAATGTCCAGTTGAAAATCAAGTGTGTCAATTCTTCCCTTGGCTCTTTGGAATTGAGCATGTACTAGTTCAATCTGAAAGAAATAGAAAAATGTCCCACCAATTGTTAAAACTTTCAAATCAACTAAATGTTACTTTTCGTTAAAATTCATTTATGAACGGTATTTTAGACAACATTTTGACTATTTACTCTTTAAAATTGAAATTAAAAGGGTAATGACTACTGCTGAATTATATGCTGTTGCTTGTAAAAATTATATGCTGTTAATTCTCTTCAAAGTAAGTTGGGTTGTAAAAGTACCTGTTCGCGAACCTCCTCAGATAAATTAAGTTTATCATAGTGAATCTCACTCAATGCTGCTTCAATTTGTTCTGTCACCAGGTGGAACTTTTGAGCAATCTTTTCCCTTTGAAGAGCCTGTGACAAGTAAGACATTTCATACCTCAAAACTAATGATTTAAAATCAACTTGTTGAGAAACAAGAATAGAAATTAAGCCAAATTACACACAGTAAAAGTAAGTATCATACGCCTGGGTGGAAAATGTATTTAACAGTTTGTAGTATTGATGGTTATATTAGTTTGTACTAGACGACTTGAAAAAAAACGAAAAATGCCCACATCTAGTTCTAGCTAAGCAAATCACGGTTCAAGTACAGAAGCAACTGTAATCACCATCTCATACCTTTTTCACTGAAATGCAGAACTCATTCTTCCCCGCCCACTCCCCCCCACCCCCCCCCCCCCCCAACAAAAAAAAAAAAAACCCCAAGCTTTCTGGAATTCATTTCTTATCATGCATATGCAAATCCGACTTGATAAGACAACATTCTTGTAGATTAAACAGAAAAGGAACTCCAAAATCTATAACCATATCAGTTCTTATTAAAAACAAGGTCTTCCTCCAACCAATTACATGGTGGTTCATAAGACCATCCATGTGTATTAAACTCATTAAATCATTTATACAAGTCACATAACTATTAAATGGGTCATGTGACTAAAAGTATACGCGGATGCTATCACCTAGTGGCTGGGAGGAGATTATTATAAACTGGTTCATAAGAAACTTAGGTCCTATTTTTAATCTCTTCCTAAATTCAATGGGCACACTTGGATTCGTATTTTTAACTCTCTGATCTCCCATATACCAAAATCACTTGAACAAGAATATAGACATAAATATCCAACTTTTATTTATGCGATTCAATTCCGCATAAACCACAAACTATAACATATACCCAACTTTTATTTCTGTTCAACAATTCCTTGTGTGTGTGTGTGTTTTGACTTTTGAGTTAAAAACCAAATATAAAATAGAATGATGATTTCTTTGAGGTTGCCTTTAAAAAAAAAGTCAAATTCTTCACCATTTTAGCCCAAACAAAGAAATCTCACTTTCCCTCCTCTTTTTCTCAGCAATCAAACAGAAATCAATTCATTTTATTTTTTTTAAAGAGAAAAGGCAAAGAAAAAGTACCAGATAGAGTTTGCTGCCACCGTTGACCGAGTTGAGAAGTTCGGTAGCGGAATCCAAACCGAGTCTGAGCGATTCAAAAGCCTTAACCACGTCATCGTCAAGCCCTTCATCGCTGTCCCTCAATTCCTCAAACAAAGGACTCAGCAGCTTCGCTCTCCGAACCAAGTTCCCATACATCTTCTTAAACACGTTTCGGCAATCCGATAACTCAGAGATCGCCTTCGTCGACTCACTGAGCCGACTCAGCAACAACTCGCCCTCATGAGAATCCTCCGTCGGACCCATCTGGGTCGCCCCGATTCAATAAGAAGAAAACAAAAAATTATTATTAAAAAAAGAAAAAGTTTAGAGCTTGGGAGAATTGGATTGGTTGGGAATATGTTAAGGAATTGAAGGGCAATTAGAAAGAGAAAAAAACACGTGAATTTTTGCAGATGTTGTCTGAGAATTCTGAAACTGAAAGAAAGATAGGTGTTAAGGTTGTAAAGACTTGAGGTTTAAGAAAGAATGGAACAAAGATTTATTGATTCTTTTTAATAGTAATATATAAATAAATGGAAGTATTTTTAACATGTAATCATAGCCTTAGGAAAGTTTTATATAATTAATTATGGGATTATTAGAAAATTTTAGAAACACAAGTTGGGTGATGGTACCAATTTGGTGAGGAAGTTGGAATGGAGGGAGATGGTACCAATTTTTTATTATATTTTTGACAATATTGTCCTCTGCATATATGTTTTTTTTTTTTTTTTTTCACATGTGTATGTTTTTGTTGGTTTGTTTGTCTTTTATTTTGGGAAAAAAACATAGTTTTGGAAACAATAATTTGGACACCATGTATAGAACCTTTTAATTTTTTTTTTCTTTCTATTTTTACCTTTTGATATTAAAAGTACTAGATCTCCATTAAAAATGATAAAAACAAAACACTACTATCTTTGAGATATATTAAAATTTCCTAAAGTACACAAAGGGTTTCTTTTTGTCAAGGTCATAACTCATCATTCAGAACTAGAACCTTCTAGAATTGATTTTTGTGTTATTTCAATGGAAAGTAGTTATTTGAATTTTTCTAAAAAAGTATATAATAATAATAATAATTCTAAAGTTTCCCGATATTCAAGTGATTGGTTCATTGGTTTGAAGTGTGTCGTAAATTTGAAGGTTCTAAAATTCAATTCATTACATTACCGGTCCATTGAATTTTTGTGATGTTTCATAAGTAGGAAATAGATTAATCTGATTAAAAAAATGAGACCCACTTCCTTACACACACACATGTGCACTTAGCTTCTTAATCTAGGTTTGTAACTCTTTTGGACCATGTTCAAAATAATTTTCAATCATATTTTTGGGAGATTTTACAAATATAGCTCTACCAATAATATAGTAAAATAGTTTTTTTACAATCACACATTTTGTCACAATTTAATGATATGTGCAATTATGATTAATGAATTATTATTTTCACATAAATCTACTATTTTTTTAACTATTCACAATCACACAAATAAAGTTGTGACATAAGTTGTGCTCACGTTATTTCTCTTAACCAACAAAAAAAAAAATATAAAGGTTTAAGGATTTAAGCAAAACAAAAGGCAAGAGAAAAAGAAAAAAAGAAGGGTATAATGGACCATATGAGGAAAGCCAATGTTGTGGACCAGGCAGCTTTTGCGTGTTATCATCAGAGTAGTTGCCTTTTCTTCCCGCGCAGAATTGTCAATTGGACGGCTAGGATCTTTCCAGGTACCAACCACAAAAGACTTGGCTACAATCGACTTGAATTTAAGTCAGACCATATTAACCAATAGCAAATTGCCAACTGGACCATATTTTTATTGTATGGTCTCTAATATAATATAATGATGGTCAAAGATACATTTAAAAAGTTAACGGTCATGTTTCTTGCAATATTTAGTTGGGTCCATAGAAAAAGATGAGACTTTATTGTTCATGACCCATTACTCATTATTGTTTAAATTTATTCATCATAAAAATAATTGTGGCGGAAATATTATGCATTGATTAAAAACTAAAACGTAAACAATGAGAGTTTCAAAAAAAAAAAACGTAAACAATGAGGGGGTAGTAATTAAATGAATTAATATTGGTTCAACTCTTGACTTGATCAAATGTATATAATATATATCAATGCCGCAAAACAGCCATCAGATAATTTAAAAACTATTTAATTAAACATTTCTGAATTGTTCCAACCATACAAAACATATTAGAGTGTCTTTCTTTTTTTCACAAAATATAAGATATATACAATGAGAATTTAAATACTTGTAACATTGAAAACATAGTATTGTCCTAAACTTGTGGAAAGGTAATTGGTATAATCATTTTCTGTTATGTTGACGTAACATGAAATCTAAGGAAATATGATCTAATTACTCATTGTTTATAAATTTCTTTTACTAACCCCACAATTTGAACTATTTTTTCTTTTAAATCTTCAAGAACTTTGTACATTGCAATATGTCAATTAAACTACAAAACTGCTACGAGTAAGTAATATCTCTTTACATTTTTGTTTACAAATGCTCCCTCCGTCCCATTTTGTTTGTCCTGTTTGAAAAGTCAAACTTTTTAAAAGAACATCATTTATTGTCTTATCTACCTTTTAAAAATGTATAAGTTTCCAAAACTACCCTTAAATAAATTTATAAAAAAAATTGAATTATTAATAAAATAGAGGTATAATAGAAACATTAGTAAATTAATGACTTTTATTTTTAGAAATAAGACAATATTTTGGGACATCTCAAAATAGAATAAAGGACAAACAAAGTAGGACAGAGGTAATATTTCCTAAGTTTCAGCTTTCATTTATCTTGTCACTTTATAAATGTAAAACTGAACTTGGATCTTTAAAGTAAAAAATCAAAACGAAAACAAGCCAAAGATTTAGGTGAAAAACAGTATTATAAGTTAAGATAACATATTTGATGCGTGTAAAATGAAAACAATAACACCAAATGATTAAATAAAAAAATAAAATAAAATAAAAATGTGGAGATACGTTAGGTGAGATATTGATCTTTGTAAACAACGACCGACTAGATGCAGCTACAAAAGCCAGGAAGTTCAAACGTGTCAAGATGGGTTTGGTCAACAACGCGTTAAAACTAGCCTTGTTGGCAATGAGGTGGGTGCGCCGGCAAAACTTAACATGCCTGATGCCATACAGACAAACCACAATATGTCAATGTCATGTCACAGTTAACACACTATCTCACACTTCATTCATTTCTTCTTTTTTTTTGTTTTTTGAGAAGACACTTGATTCATTTCGAAGGAGCCATGCATCTTGCCCAAAAAACTAGCCGTGACGTGGACGGCATATCGGGCATATGGGCCCATGTATATCATCCACCTTGGCGTCTTTTGTTTTAACTTTAAGTAACGTTATTTTATCTAATAACCTTTTATTTGATAAATATTTAAAAAATTTAAGCGTCAAATTATATTTATATGTTTATTACGTTCTTAATACGCACATCAAGTTTTGTGTCAATCGTTTCTCAAAAAAAGTTTTGTGTCAATTAAATACCACCTACTATTTGATCTAGAATCCTATATTTTATGCAAAATTTTATATGCCAAATCTTAAAATTTAAACACACGTTTGATGACATAGTTATTAATATTAGATCATTTTAAAATTTTGCAAGCATGTAGACTATAAAAAGAGAATATAATTCAACGGTAGATTTGTTAAAATTTACATCCAATAAATAAATATAGAGTGATGTAACATAACTTAAAATTATACCAGGTTTAACTTGAATTCAACCACGTATATATATTTTTGAGAAAATATGGGGGTAAAAAAAAATGCTGAATATTCGTGGGGTCTTGGTAATGGCTTGATATGGATAGTAAAGTTATAAGTTATATAAATTTCTCAGAAAAAAAATAGTTATATAAAATCTTCATAAAATATTTAATGATAAGCCCTTTTAATAATAGATGATAGATAGGATAGGGCCAAGCCAAGTTTCATGTCGGACACCAAATGGACCAAGATGAGATCTAGTAAAATCTGCTAGATTTAAGTGTTATATTGTTAGAGATATATTAATTATTCAATAATACATGATCAAACCCAATTTTACCTTGTGTACAAGTCAAATTTTTTATTTGTGTTACAAATCTATTAACCATAGTTAGTATATAGATAGTTTAAAGTTTAGGCATTTATAGATTTGTATGTTGCTCAAATGTTGCTCTTAAAGGTTTATTTATTGAATGTTGCTCATTAGATTGAATTACATAACCCTCGTATTTTTGTGTTACTCTATGATATGATTTCACTTTGACATCTATTTTAGAATATTTAGTTTAGCATATATATATATATATAAATTTATGAAAATTATTATGTTTTTGAAGCATTGGCATTGCTTATATGCACCGTCCAAACATCAATCTGCATTTTTTTATTTGTTTTGGTTGAAAAACAATATCAAAGTCTCAACCATAATCATTGTATGTGTAGACTTTCCGCGTGATGGTATGAATGATTGGACTTGGGAGCCATAGGACAATGTTCGTGCAACGATGGTGGTTGGCAATGGATTAGGATCTGATCATCCGGTGGACGGGGTGCAATTCACCCATCTCTTCTTACAATTTTTTTTCACTTTTTACCTTTTTAATTTTCACTTTTTACTTTTAAAATTTTTTTTTTTTGAATCAATGGTTAAAATTGAAAGTTGCTTTTTACAATTATTAATCTTAACCATTCATAAGAATTATATCAGGTGCAATACCTTGATCTCAATCCATCGGCAATACACTTGTTTTGGTTCAGCCTTTTCTTTTGAGCGTAAAAAGATGAAGATGAAGCTATTTCTAAAATAAATAAAAATAAAAATAAAAACCTCTGATGCCTTTATTTAAGAGAATTTGGTGGCAGTTTTTGGTCCATGTGCACTGCAAGAAGTATTGGGTTGGTAAGATAGCAATAAATAGTTAATCAATATATGTATCTTAAATTTTTTAGTTTGATTATTTTAGTTTTTGAGTCTTAGTCTAAATTTGTTAGTTAGATTTAATTTGGTATATTGAGACTTTGTTTTGATGAATATAAAAAAGTAGGCCAACCGTACATATAAATTTCAATCATTTGTTGAATAGTGAATGATTGAATTAAAGCCTAATTGTTTTATTAGACCTAATTGAATGGTCCCAATAACTCAGATTTAGACATGTTATCTTATGTAGGTTTTTTGAGCTATAATGTGATTTCTCAACTTGAGTAGGTCATGTTGTTTGTTTGATGGACAAATGTGCTTTGAGGTTGTGTCCGTTTGAGAATTTCTTAACTCATTTGATAATGTGAGACAAAAAATTAAAAACTAGTTTATTTTTAACAAACTGAAAGTTGGATTATTTAAAATAAAATTGAGACAAAAAATAGTGTAAGATTATCTAAAGATGACTTTATCAAGGCGTAATTGCATATAACATAAATTCAATGTTGTGAGAGGTGGCGTGTGGAACTAAATTTTATGAAGTTAAGTTTACTATAACCACGTTAATCGAGGCCAAGTGCAAAATTTTGATTAAAGATAATAGAGGATGAATAAATAATATCCACACTACTTTGAAGTAATACATAATTGTCACTCATTCCTTGATTTTTGGGATAGTTATTCAATTAGGCTCCAACTTCCAATTTATTCAAAATCTTGTCTTCTTTGTAATTGCTTGGTGAGCTGATATATAGCTACCATGTAATTCTACACATGCTAAATGTGCGTTAGTTTCTCTCTAAAAAACTTGGACACTTCTTGTAGCCCTCACGTCCCATGTATCAGATTGAGTTGAAAAATACCTCAAACTCAACTCAATTTGACCCATACACACTTCTAGTAAAGTACTCAATTTTTATTCACAAGTACGAGCCTCCATAAATAAATGTCTTCTTACAAAATATATAAAAGATATGACAAAGTTCTTGATTATATATGTTTATTTACCTATTTGTAGTTGAGATTTTTTGAAGTCTCGGCATGCTTCACAAACAAGAAGCCATCTTCATTTGAGTCTTGGGGGCCAACAAAATGGGAGTGTTAGTTTGTAAAATGTGATTCGTGGGGAGAAAACTTATGAGTTCTAGAGTTTACACTTCAAAATGATTTTTTTTTTTTTTGAGAATACTAATTATTTTAACACACACATAAGGGGAGAAGGTCTTAAAGAAACTGATAGTAGTGTTTATTCAAAATGAGATTTTTTGTGAGTATGAAAGGATTGGTTTTGACCACAAAATCAATATGCAGCAGATTAACAAATTAATTACCAATTAATTAAGATATGTGGTCACAATTGTAACATGTTAATTAATGAAACTAGGAAATCGCCAAATTTGTAAAGCATGCAAAGAAAGCAATAAACAAATAACACAGTGATATGATGGAGAAGTGGAAAACTAATGGAGTCTTCAAAGAAAAAACTACTATAAGAGTAACCTACCCCAATCAAAGGAAATCCACAATAAGAAAAAAAATTATAGATCTAGTACATAATCAAAACTTAAAGAAAACCATTCAACAAATACTACAAATTGTTCAAAACAAAAAACTGACAACACTCATTTCAAAAGAGAAGTCTAGTGACATATCTTTTGTGACACAAATTTGATGTAATAAATTGTGAGCTAGTGATGAAAAAAAAGTGATAGGTTCATGTAAAAATGCTCTTCTGCCACTCACAATCAACCAAATTGTTATAAAAATTATGACAAATAATGCGGTCCTTAATGAACTATGTTGAAAGAGAATACATGCAAGCTTCATTAATCACTTAATTCTAAAATTTCAAAAGTCATTTCTCTCACTTTACCGACTTAAACTATTAACTAAAAGCAACTGATCAACTCTCCATAATTCCAAATAAATAAATAAATAAAATGGCAGTACCAAAGTTTGAAGAATAATCTCAACCTCCATTAGCATAAGATCAAAGATCGTGACTCTACCTCCATCTGCACCACCCTCTTTATTTATCTTCCTCTTGACCACTTTGAAGGTATTAAGAATTCTAGAAGAATCAAAAAAGATTACTCAAAAATATAATCAAATATCAAATATTATGTACATGTAATTTAGATCTTCTATTTCATATTGAAATCAAAATAATATTGGAAAATAAGAATAGGTTGATGTTATAAATTTAACGAGAGAAACATCTGTTGGAGTGGGTGTATTTTAAACACCAATAAGCCTTTGCTTTGTGTGGAGTGAACCTTGTTATTATTATTATTATTATTATTATATGACAAAATACAAATATTTATGGTAAATCTAGATGCTGGGGGTATCGATAGCAGGGGGAGTTGTTGTGGGTGCTTCCTAGTCGGCTGGAGGATTAGTGGGCGGGGGGTCTGAGGTGACTACAAGCTACGCGGTGTTTGGATTTGATGTGGTTGTAGCGGTTCTGCGGTTGTCATAATCCAGCACTGCTACATAGGAATTGATCTACTTTGATAGCTCCCTAGCCTCCAAACTCTCAATGCCCTCCTCTTCATCGTTGCTGTCCTTGCCCTGATCTGTAGCCTAGGTTTTGACCTCAGGGTCCTCAGGCAGCAGGACTCAGTTAGCACTCTTGAAAGGGGAATCCTCTTGGAGGCTGACGGCGTTAACTATAGCCATCAAACCCTCCATGAACATGAACTTCTAGGCCTGGAAGATCAAGGGACCAGCTGAGTTTTCGACGTCCTTGAAACCCTTATTGTAGTAGGTCTGCTTTCGAGCTTTCTCTGCGCCTTTGAGGTCGGTAAGTTCCTTGTCTCGAGCAGAGAGGATGCTAGCTGTCTTCGCTAGCTTAAGCTCGGTCTCCCCAAGCCTACCTTGAAGATCACTAGCATTCCGCTCAACGAACTCCAATGCCTTCTCGGCGGTAGTCGCCCGCCGCTCCATCACATTTAGCCCTAGAGTTTTCTCTTGCAGACTGGCCTCAGCTACCTATTTGAGGGCTTTTTCTTTGTTAATCTCTTCTTGTGCCTCCTTCAACCGAACCTCCACCACGTGGCTCAATTGGGCAGCCTGAGACAACAGAAAAGCAAAGCGGGATTATTCAAGCCCAATTGGTAACACTTGTAAATTGAGAGGTATGTGAAGGAAACGAAAGGGACCGAGACAAAAAAATAGTAATAATTCGGACAAATAAAAAGCTTACCGCTATAGTGTGCCACTTTAATGTTAGCATAAGGTCCTTATCTTTGCAGCCGGAGTAATGCTTTAGATCGGTAGGCAGCAGTAAGGCCTGCCTGAGACTGTCCGATACCAACCCTCCTTCGTTGCTCCTCTATGTCCAGACATAGGAGTCTGAGGGTAGGACCTTATCCCCCAAATAGAAGGAGCACTCCCATCCGGTACCAGAACCTGAGGAAGAAGCTGCTCCTTGAAAGCCGATTATGACAGGCTGGCTCATAAGCTGTGTAATACCCCCACATATCTTTATTTTAGGTTATTATATATATATATATATATATATATATACATAATTGATGGGCCATAAATACTTTTTGTTAGTAATTACAGCCCACTACCCTGCTAAGTCCACATCTCTGATGTGTTAAATATAAGGTAGAGGAAGAGATAAATTAGAGTTTTCATAGGAAGAGTTTTATCAAAGAGGTTAAGAGGTGTTTTTCCTTGGAGTTTAGAGCACATACAGTTGAAGAGGCAATCAAATTGTTCAAGGTATGATTTCTCACCATTAGAAACAAAGAATTAAGGAGTTAGAATTTTATCATGGAAAATTTTAGTGATGTGTAGATTGTTGAATTGGCAGTTTCTTAGATGACGATTTACAGTATTTCAATAATTCTTGAATCCTAGGTTGCCACTGTTTGGATTCTAGAACAAAAGCCGAAATTATTAAATCCATGAATAAGGCTTGCATCGTTTTCGTAGGACTATAAGAGCTTTTGAGTTACTGATTTATACCATAATGTTAATTTTGATTTGCTGGACAATTTGCACCTGACCCCACACATGTTTCACTAGCTAGCTCTCACTTTGTCAAAGTCCTATTTTCTCTTATTGATAGCTTTGATAGTCTATGCCTAGGTGTTGACTATTCCCAAACACAATGAACCATTTAGGTTCAACACGTCTAGAAAAAAAGGGTTCAACACGTCTACAATTTTTTAAAAGGATAATGACAGATTTGAGATTTCATACCAAAATTCTTATATTTAATCCGTAGGGTCAATGAATGTTAAATTCATAAACAAAATCATATTGGTTTTGGCCCACCATTTGCATTGGGGTTATATATTAAATCCTTAAGTGTTGGCTACTGCATTCCTCATGGTAAAATGAGTTTCGATTAATGCAAGGATGTATTATTGATTAGAATACCATTGGTTAGAGAAATGTAAATTTAGTGTTGAAAGTGTTATTAATTCAGCAAAGCATAATCTTAGTGAGTCTATTTGTATAGTTCTATAAACTTTATATTTTGTGGAGGATATTAAGTATATTTCCATGATTGATTATAGGTTCTATTTAAGAGTATTTTGAGACTATTTGAAAGGTGTTTTAGCTGGACTTTCAAAGTGATTCAAGTACCGTAAGTAATTATGCATAATATGCACAATTTTGTCCATTCAGTTCCTAGAAGTCAAAGGTTTTCAAAAGTTATGTTTTTGAGCTTGCATTTTTAAAAGTTTATCAAAAGTATTTTTACACCATTGCAAGAGAAATTTTGACTTTTAAATGATGTTTTAAAGGGAAACTTTGAATTTTAAATAATGTTTTGAACATCCAAATCTCCATTAAAAGATGATTTCTAAACTAAACCATTTTTAGAAAAGAATTGAGTTTCAAGATAAGTTTTCTAAAAAGGTTCTTGATCTTTAAATTTGTTTAAAGCCAAGTGATTTCAAATTCATATTCCTATTTTTCCAATTATGTTTAAAATGTTTCTTTTAGCAAATTGAATTTTCAGACTTACTCAAGAATTGTAAAAATATTTATATAAACTCCTAAGTTCCTATTCGTTCCCCAAGAGAGTCAAACATCCTTTGATTTATGTTTCAATTTGATATTGTGATGTTCAATATGCCTCTATACTTGGAATAATTGTTAATCTTAAGAAATTATTCTATTTTGTATAAACCTTGCTTTTGTGATATGTGACTCAAAATTAGTGTTTTTAGAATTGATTAGGTATATGTGTAAGCCCGTTCACAGGGTTGTATGTGAGAATATGTGTTGATCCTTCACCAGTAGGGGTTAGATGTTGGTATCCACTCATAGAATTGTATATGAGAATATGTGATATGTTTATATGTGACACTGTGCTCTAATCAATTATTTGTATGTGTTTTCGTATGATTTTAAGATTTGATTACATATGTATTAAGTGGTTCACTATATGTTTTGGAATAATTATATTTGATATCATGGAATGAATTTGTGAAAAATCAAAATAATCGTGCTTTGCTTGACTCTATTCTGTTATGTATTGTGTATAATTGTTTACTGGATGTGTGGCTCACCCCATCAATTACAATTTTTAGATTAAAGTTTAGTTGGGGAACAGAACTTTGGGATTACTTTGTAAGATGCAAGGTAAAGCGTGGGAGTTTTTAGGCGATGTCAATAATACTTGAAGCCTTAAAGGATTATTAAGTTATTTTTGTTCTGCTTTAGATTTTATAGTATTAGAGATTATTTCTAAATTGTGGATTTTAGTTATTGTAAGAGATTTATTAAGAGCATTTTTTATTTGGAGGTTACTGAATTATGTTTATTGAGTTATGTAAGATCAGTAAGTTAGTCATGCATCTAAATTCATGTTCCATGGATTTGGGTCGTGATAGGCTATGTCTCCTGAGGGGTCTTGCCGGTTGGTTGAGTGGTTGCCTGACCCGAGGCCAAAGTAGGGAGGTGGGCAGCAGGAGGAGTACTGCTCTCGACTGTAGTGCCGTCGTCACCCTTTTGCCGCTTCCTCCACTGTTTGGAAGCAAGGGGCGTAGTTTGTTGGGGAGTAGGCCGAATGGCAGCCTGACCTCTTGAGGCCTGCGTAGCTGGAAACCAATGGTCCAAAGCTATAGAGCACTTTTGGACCATTTCTTCTACCGAGTTGGGTTGAACGGGCTCGTCAAGAATTGCCTCCTTGACAAGTGGACCATCTTCTGCAAGATCTCCTAAAATGGGGTTCTCCAAAGGAACGTGTACAGCCCGACCTTGGAAGACGGTATCTCCTGAA
The DNA here is from genome assembly GCF_001633185.2 of Quercus lobata. Lineage (NCBI taxonomy): Eukaryota > Viridiplantae > Streptophyta > Magnoliopsida > Fagales > Fagaceae > Quercus > Quercus lobata. The sequence goes on from NC_044911.1 coordinate 54,422,332, forward strand.
CCGTCTTATATAGGTTCAAGGGAATTCATGTCTAACTAGTCGAGGACCTAAATGCTTGGCTTCCCTAGAAGTAAGCCCTTGTGGCAGGAATCCAGGTAGTCGAACGTCCAGGTACAACAATAGTGGGTTGCCGACTGTCAAGACACTTGACAAATCCTGGTAGCTTGTGTAGGAGGGCACGTAACCTAAGATCAGGTGATAAGCTTTTAACTGTCCGTCGTAGTGCACAAATATCTCCGAGCGAAGGACGAAGTTGAGCTCTTGGACACGCACTACGTTTATATCTGGCCGAAATTTCTTAGAAACTACAGTTAAGGGGGGGTACGAGTTAGTGAGATGCAGAGAAAGTAATAAAAGAAAAGGAGAGACATATGTACATAAAATAGATGAGAAGTAAATGAAAATGAGCATGCTAATAAAACAAAAGGGAGGGAGACACGATTTATGTATGTTGAGGAATCGGGGAAAAGAAAAGTATCGACCTATCTAACAAGGATAGGTCGAGTGGGTTAGCTCACCATTCAGCCAATTCTCGCTCACCCTCACATACTCCCCCGCTGAGTTCCTATTGGAGTCGGGGTGGCAGGATATCAACCTAACCATTGTGCTTCGGGTCTGAAGATATACCCGAGCTTTAGACCCTCCCCCCCCCCCTCTCGAATGGCGAACAAGAAGTTGATGCCATGGTGGGTAAGGCTAAGGCCACACAATCAGTTGAGATGCCCCACACAGCTAACTACCCTATAAAAATTAAGCAAACATTGGTTGGCTGTAAAAACTAAGGGTCCTAAGTAACAAGGGATCCACTAGGAACCTAACCCCGCCCTCAAGTATGGACATTAAAGGGAAAAATACTATATGGGGGATCCTCTGGTCCTCTATATCTCCCTCGTGACAATACGAAATTTCAACATCACGAGGAATGTTGTATCTAACTCTGAAAGATTCTATGTCTGCTCTAGTTTTCAAAAGGTAAGAAAAAAACATGTTTTTGAATCTAACTAAGTTACGAGAAGATAGTTCAAGAGAAAAAGACTTACTAAGTGACTTCTCGAAGAGGAGAGTGATCTTGTAGGGAGATTAAGGGCTCGAGAACAAGAAGAAGGCAATATTCTGAACTTAGAAGAAACTAAAGAAAATGAAAAACATGAATTAAGGGAGGTATTTATAGAAACAATGGTCATTAATTTTAATTGCCCAAATACAATTAATGGGTACCATAATGTCACCTTATGCGCGCCTCATTAAGCAAAGCGGCAGGCCATCTGAACCGTCCTATACTTCAAATTCTGCCACATATTTGAAAGGAGCAAGTTGTCTTGTTTGTTACATTAAATGGTAGACAGTTGATCTTCCCAAGGTGTAATTGTCATTTTTCCTGGAAAGGGTAAAGCAATGGCCCCAACCACGGGGCAGGAAAACCCCCGATCCTATCTCTATTTTGCGGAAACAAGATCGTGAGGGGCCTATTTTGGGGGGAATTGGGCCCAAGAAAACCATGTTTGCCCACTTGATCAAAACCCAACATAAGGCCCAAGGCCTAACAGACGAGTTAAGCTTGGTACACAAAGAGAGAGTTGACCTTGGGCCCTATCACAATGGGCCCAATCCTGAGGTCGGGATTATGGCTGAGGAGACGACCACTTGAGGGAGTCTTAAGTGGTTGGCTAAACACTGACCAAGAACGAAGGAAGTTAGGGTGAAGCACGAACCTAGCGAGATCAGTAGCTGAGGACTAATAATGCCATTGGGGAACCACCACCGAACACTATTTGGCATCTGGAACAAGTTCCAAGGGAATCCTTGATGTGCATGAAATATATACAATAAAGTACTCACATATCTACATATTTAGTTTTACTTTTATGTTATTTTGTGACTGATTATATAATATCTTTGTGTTGTAGGTAACAAGGGCTTTACATGCAAAGTGGGGCTAGGCCAATTGAATCAAGCCAACTTACATTCAGCCAGGCATGAATTCAAGAAAAGATCAATCCAATTAAATTTAAGTCCAATTGGAGTAAGGAATCAAAGGAAATATGCATCAAATCCAAGTCCAATTCGGATTAGGATTCCAGACTGCACATTAGTTAGTATTTTTGGCCTAACTTTCGGTTCAGATGTCCAATTGAGATGATTCAAGTTGGGTTGGAATGTTAACTTAAAGGGCTACAACTTTGTAGTTTAGCAAAAGTCTGAATTCTGAAGTTAAGTGGGCCAAAATAGTCGGTTAAGTGAAGCCTAAAAATCTGGGATTTTCTCCAAATGGGAATTCAACTTGTAATAGGATTCCTTGACTTATTTAAAGGCTCTTTAGGGCAAAATTCAGGGGGCTGAGGCTAGTGCTAGGGCTGGGGGCTATACATAGAGAGTGCGGCTACTTCTTTGGTTTTCTTCCATGACAGTTAGTTTTATTTTATTTGTCTAGTATTTTATTTTTGTGTTTTCTTTCAATTACTATGAGTAACTAAATTTATAATTAGGGTTGAGGATGAAAACTTGTTAAGGATTAACAGTAATATATATATGTGATTTGATTTTTCCCACAATAGTTGTTCTTTATTGATTTAAATTGTTCTTACTTCATATCAATTGACTAAGATGAGATTCTAGATATGAGTTTAATCATGTTTTTCTCATGATTTAGGATTTGTCTTAATTAATTCAATGCTTGGTTTATTAATTCTTGATTATAAAATTGGATATCGCTTGTGATTTGTCTGTCAATGGATACAATTTATGATTTGATTTTTAGAATTGGATATATATTGTGATTTATTTGGCTACAGATACAATTGATGATTTGATTTTATACTTAAGAAACGAAGAAGAACATGCTTTTGATTTTTAAAATAAGGGTTTAAATGATGATATTTTCCATGATAGCAAGATTGATTTCTAGATTATCATGTAGTGAGTTGGGAAAAATTAATGATCATAAATATATGCTGATATGACTTACAAGGTGGATTCCAAAACCTTAATTCTTTTCTCTTGATTGTTTACATCTTTTTATTGCTTTATATCTTTTGCTTAGTTTAACTATTTGCTTAGTTTAACTATTTGCTTAGTTTTATTATTTGTTTCATATATTTAATTGCAAACAACCAATTTTTATTAAACTAGATTAGGATTAATTTGGTTAAGGTTTAATTAATTTTCCTACGTTCATACAAGTCCCTGTGGGTTCGACCTCGTTCTTGTCCAACTATACTTCGGTACGGTTCGTACACTTGCGAGTATTTTAAAATTTCACAACAATCCTCTAAAGTTATGAAGATCCCTTG